>NW_028274807.1:52105515-52705932 GCF_037043125.1 Eumetopias jubatus
GCTCCCTGCTCAGCGGGAAGCCTGCTTCTCCCTCTCCCACTCCCCCTGCTTGTGATCCTGCTCTTGCTGTCTCTCTCTCTGTCAAATAAATTAAAAAAAAAAAAAAAAAAAAGACAACCACAGTCACATGCATGTTCACATGCACAGAGGCTGATGTTCGGAAGCGTGGACCTCTCTGGTCACCCTCACTGGAGAGTGGCAGTTGTCGAGGCTACATTCACAAAGCTACATTTCTAGTTTATTTTCCCTAGCAATTTGGGATACAAATGAAGATTTTGGTAATAACCGATAATGTTTACTAAAATTTTACTCTACATAAGTGTTATAAATAAATTTTACCTAATTAACATTTCAGGGGTAAATGGCATAGTCTACTCCAAGGTAATACTTTAATATATAAGTTCCTATATTGTTAAAAATCTCACAGAGTTAACATTCATATGTCTAAGAGTATAACCAATCTATTAAACTTGAGCATTAAGTTTATTAGCTTTTGATAGCACCTACTGAAATATTCACCTGAATATAAGACAAATTTTAAGCTTAGATGGTATGTTCAACTGTTCCCTTAAAATGTCTATTTAGGTGTGTGTGTGTGTGTGTGTGTGTGTGTGTGTGTGTGTGTGTGTGATAAGCATCCCAAACTCAGCAGATCCCTAAGTCTCAGTTTTATACCTCTGTCCTGTTCCCGCATCTGTTCTTCTCCAGTCTCCCTCACTTTGGAAAATGGCACCAATGATTCACTCAGTTTCTTTAGCCAAAAACCTATGTAGGGGTTGTCACTGACTATCATACCTCACAGATGTCCAGTTTATTAACAGATACCATTGGATCAAAATATTCCCCAAAGCTGACCCAGTAACTATCACCATGACTCCAGTCAAAGCCCTGACCAGCTCTGATTGGTCTACCATATCAGACAAACACCACTCTCCATTGGTCTCCCTGCTTTTACTTCTGCTGTCCTAAAGACAATTTTCCACATTAACAGCCAGGGAAATTCTTTAAAAATGCAAACCAGTATCATGTCATAATGCTGATCAAAACTTTCCGAAACTAACCAAACCAAAATTCTTATTTTGGCTTTAAAGGAGGTATAATATTTAACCCCGGAATACCTTATTCAACTCTAGTCAAATTATTTCAAGACAAATATAATTTAGTCAAGATTTAAACTACAAAGTAAAAATAATCCACATAGGATTTTTTTTTCAATCTCCTCCTAGAAAATCCTAAGTACCCATGTTTTAAGCTTTTATTTAAAATTTTACATTTATAGCTAAATGTCAATTATGTTAATTAAATAGAAACCATTTAGAAAAACTATTTAAGAAAAAAATAACTATGCAAACTAGTACAGTTTTAGCTTGCTTCAACAGAACATTTTTTTAAAAATAAATTCTATATTCTTCTAGGTCTCAAGATAGTTATATAATAAAAGTCACATAATTGCAAACATAATTTTATAAGAAAGTAAAATTATCAGCGTAGCCTCTTACATCAAGTAAATGGGAATCACGGTAACATCAAATAATTTAACAATTACACTTTGGTAAATATTTATAACAACACAATGTACATTTAAAAAGGTAAATGCTAGCTGTGACTTTCCTGAATTCAACTTTGGGATTTTCAACATTTGCGAGAAATATAAGTCTACGTTAGGTAGTAATATGTGATTTTGCTTTGGGCTGATTTTGAAACATGCAGAAAGAGTCTAACATGGAATTAGGTACTTGAACATCCAACACCCCTATTTCATCCCTATTTGCTGAGACCTCTGCTCTATGCCCCTCTAGGGCTATGGGTCTATACTCATTGGACTCTGGTTATACATTCTAATGAGGCCCAGGTAGACCAAACATAAAAAACAAAAACCAAACAAAACTAGAGCAGTAATCCAACTCATACTGGCTTCAGCAATGAGACACAAACAGCCAACTACAAATGAACACTTAAATTACCAAATATTTCATATATAATTAACACTATAGATGAGTACCCCTTAAAAAACATATTGCATAAACCTAAAAAGTTGAAGCTCAAAAGAATTTTGGAGATCCTTTAAGATAAACAGCCCCTTCGTTTATCAGATGGAGAAAGTGAGGCCTGAGAAACAGTTACCTTCTTCAAAGACAGTCAAATACTTAATATTGCTGGAGTCAAGTCTAGGATCAGGTTTGACTATTTTAACGTTCATTTCAAATTTCCATGCTGGTTTTATAATAATACAGTTCATAAATGATTAAGACAAGTGCTTATTAAAATATTAAGTAACAAAGAAGGGCATGAAATTACCTCTACAATATAATCTAAATCATGTAAAAAAAATCTAAAAAAAGTCAAAATGTTAAAACTCTGGACATTGATATTTTGAGTATGTATATGCCCATATTTACATATTTTTTAATTTTCTTTCTTTTCTACAGTTTCCGTATTTTATACAATGAACAACTGCTACCTATATAGTCAGAATAAAAAACTGGAGATAAATGTGACATTAAAAGTTGACACTGTATTGTTAATTACGGTTAATTTGCAGCATGCAGAATCAAAAACTAATTTGCTGTTAAACATATACTGTTAAAATATTTCTCTGTTCAAGTAAAGCAACTGCACCATTTCTGAGGGAAAAATCAAGAGTAAATGGGGATAACATATATTCACATGCACTTACAAACTGAAGGACTAGAAAAATATTAATAAAACACTACGCTATGAATTTATTCTTAATTTATAGGAGAAACAGGTATCTAATATTAAATATATATGAAGCAAACAGCAACTTCTGCTTCTTACCCACTTGCCAATAGGAATTTAATAAACAGAATATGTGAATTTCATCTCTAATTGGCAACATTTTATTTACTTCATTTTCTGAATTACCAGAGTTAATTGAACTTAGATGTTTTATTATATATATCTAATCTAATCTAATCTAATATTTTATATATATATATATATATATATCCAGAGTTCATTTGAGGCTAGGATATCCTATGTTCTTACTGATTTGGAGCCTACTATATAGAATATGTGTGTTTGCTTCCAATTTTTATGTCAGCTACATTATCTGGCAGTTCCCAGAAAAGTTACCACTGGAGAATGCTCCAATTAGCTTAGTTTCCCACTGTCCCCTGAATGATGTCACATTTCACACTCTTGCTTTCTTCTTGTCCGCTCACTTTTTGGACTGTGTCTATTCTCCATGACTCAGGAAATTTCCATCCCCTCTATGAAACAGCCTCGGACTTACGAAGTCTGTAACAGTCTTTCCTCCAAGCATAAGTAAAAACTAAGAAGCTAGAATTATACAATTTAGTGCATAATGTTCTCTAGGGATTTCATGTATGTTCACTTTATTTTCTAAAGTAGAGTGCAAATTTCTTGGGGGCTGGGATTTAGCTTATCCTTCTTTTGTATTCTTCTGTATAGGGGAGCTCAGTGACCAGCAGAGGAAGGAGTGAAGATGCTCTAAGACTTTCAATTAGAAGTGAGATCTTACCCGATAGTCAACCAAGCAACTAGGTACTCTCGGTGTATTCATTACACAGCAAACACAGTAAGGGGTTATAGAAGAATCAGAAAATTTAATAAAAAGTTTTGCCCTCAAAACCTTATAATCTTTTTTACTGTGGAGAAGCACTTTAAAATTAGAAGACAGTGGAGCAGAGTTCATAATTAAATGTATAGGACATAAACTGTAGGAAGAAAAATGAGAATTAGTCTTACCACTTACTGTCATTATGAAGATGTCACACAAGTTTTCATAAAGAAATAGAGCCTGAGACATGGACTTTTAGAATAAAGATTCTGAAAGGATGGTGCATAGGAGGAAACAGCTTGAAAAACTCACAAAACCAGAAAAAAAAAATCAAGACAAGATTGGAGGGTAAGCATTAGGAATTACTGAACAATGTTTTAGTTGGGTAAAATCCTGTGGATCTTACTGCTAGCAGAAGAGCACAGAATTAATTTAAAAGGAAAGAAAAAACAAATGCTGTGTTTTAAAGAGGAAAGTGATCTGGAGAAAGCAGAATTTAAATTCAATCAGCTGTGTAAACGAAATATATTGGAGAAAAGGCAGGGAGCCTGATTTAACATAAAGAGCAGGAAAATGGGAATCAGGAGACTTGGTTTTATCCTGCTTTGACTTGGGTAGATCTACCACTTAACTAACTGTCCAATGTGTCTCTTGTGTCCCCATTTTTCAAATGTGATAACCCGGGTTAACTTATTTTTCAGCTAATTCATTTTAAAATCCATTGATACAAATTCTAAGATCGGGACATACCATCATGTGTAAGATTCTTTCAGTTGTCCAGCTATGAGGCAACCGGAAAAATTAGCTGATTATAAAAAAAAACTTCCAAAGAACAATCAATGCGAGTTAGTGACTGAATGGGAGTGACTGAATGGCTTTGGAACTGGGAAAATTGAAGGAGTCAAAGATTATTTTCTGATATCACACTGGGTAGTTGGGATAAATGTGACGCCCCTCAGGGAGAGAGGTAAATTGGAGGGGAAAGCTCATTGTGCTACTCTGTCCTCTTCTCCGATAGAAGGAAGACTTAAATTTTCTCTCCCCGAGCTCTGTGCTCAAAGTTTAGGTAAGTGTCATAGATGCTGTGGTTCCCAGCAAAGAATCAGGAAGGATCTCGATTTCTGGTACATTAGTTTGTAAGTCTGGCTGGATCATTTTTATTGATGTGTTTCTATTCACCTTGTACTTTCTGTATGGAGTACTTCACACCCACTATTTACCATAGCGTTACACACAAATGACCTCCAAATTCAACAGAACTCACTTGATGCTAGGGAGGAGAGTGGCAGCGGGAGGAGGAGGAGAAAGCCGGGGAGGAACATCATATTCTTCACTTCCCAGGTGGCCATTAGAAAAGACCTGAAAGGAAATGAAAGGGCTTGTTTAGAATTTAACTTCTGGAGGACCTTAAAACAGTAGCAGCTCTTAGAAAAACTGTAATTTTGAAAAGCATATGTAATGTCAGTTTATTTAAACAAGTGAAATACCGTATAACTTACTTAGGAGTCAGAGGCACCATAGCGATTATTCACCACCACCCAAAGGAGTACCAAGTTATATGTAAAAAATATAATACAACGTGATTCTTGAACATATTGAGAAGGAATACATACTATAATTTCTATAAATCTGATACAGGTAGCTAGACACACAGACAGTAAAATTTCCCAAATACCTATCAGTTTTTATGGAAAAGTTACCATTCTCTATAGGATTCCATGAAGAGAAAGCAGTACTGGTGCAATTCTTATTTCAATTCTTCCAAATAAAAGTGTTCTAAATTATAGCTCTCTGGGGTTAACAGAACATTTTTAAACTTCTTGATAAAACAGTACATGAGTACAATCAGAAATGCCTTTCATCTTTCAAGGCGGAAGCTTCAACATTATTGGCAACGAGAGACCTGTTCTGGTTTTCAAAGCGCATGCAATTTTAAATGAAATTTTTCGTGTGAACAGCACAAACTAAAATTGTTACCTTGCTCATAGGGTACTGTGGAGAGCCGGTGTTTAATTACTCAGAGTAAGAAATTCCGATTTCTAGGTTTCTCAGTTATACTACTGGGACTGAACAACCGCTTGTTACTAATGCAACAACTTGGAATTAAAGCAATTTAAAAAAAAGAGAGAACGACTTTGCACAGTCACACACATACAAAAAAGGTTAGACGTATTTTAAAATCTTTAAGTAATCATTAGGGTTTTATCATGGGGCTCCTACCGAAACTCTTATTAATTCATATTTAAAAGGTAGGCTGATGTGGGGGCAAAAGGCTGTAATATAACCTGAAAAGCCCGATAGCCCCATTACCAATTTCTTTTCTTCCCCTCGTATTTCTAAAATGGTGTTGAAGCTTTTGGAACGCAAGATAAAAGTCCATGCCCTTCTCTATCAATTTAAAATAAGAAACATGGTTTAAAGAACACATTTGAAATATATCAATGATTGCTTTTCAGAGTTACACAATCTAAATCGTATAGCATTGAAGTGTCACTCTAAAATCTAGGACCTGTGCTAGAGTTCCAATTTCTCCTTTGCATGTCTCCCTCATTAGAGGCGATGTTACAGTTATATGTGAACAAAACAGATCCCAAACACTGTCTCATTCTGAATTCCATGTTCCCACCTGCACCCATTCTAGTAAACTTAGAATCATTTTAGCTGCCACTGCCTGAGTGAGTGCAATAAATTACAGGTTGAGCTAAAACTAAATATTTTATATTCTTTGGAAATGTGAAACGCCTGTTTATAAATAGGAGAAAAAAATTGTTCCTCAAATGTGTAGACTGATAGCATCAACTGAAACAGTTTATATGGAAACCCCATGGATTCAGGCCTTTTTTTTTTTTTTTTTTAAAGAGAGGCATGTGAGTGGGGGTGGGGTGGGGCAGGGGCAGAGGAAGAGGGAGAATCTCAAGATCTCAAGCAGGCTCCACACTTGGTGTGGAGCCCGACACGGGGTTTGATGTGACGACCCTGGGATCATGACCTGAGCCGAAATCAAGAGTCAGACACTTAACCAACTGAGCCATCCAGGCACCCCAGATTCAGGTCTTCTTTAATTCTTTAACTAAGGAGACATCTTTTTCTTCTGCCTTCCCAGCTGACTATCCCAAATGTACCACAACTCCATTGAAAATGCTACAAATTTAAATATTCTGATCCTATTACTCTTCTGCCAAAAAACAAACAACAATGACAAAAAAAAACCCTTTAAAACCTCTTTCCTGTCTAACAAATTAAAGATAATTTAGTGTAGAATTCAGGACACTCTATTATTGGTTTCAGTCTACACTGCTGTATTTCACCTAGCCTGCCTATGCTCTCTATTCTATCCATCCAAAATGGACCTCCTTCACTATGCCCATACTCCCTTCCTCCATACTATTCCTCCCTGTCATGTCTACACAAACACCCTCCAAACTTTTCATGTCTATAAGCCAGTGACCTTCTTGCATGCAGCTTTCTTTATTTCTTCTTTTACACTGCATCTCAGTGAGATTTGTTTTTCTTCTTGAGGAGCCCGTATTGTTCTTTCTGAATGCTTCTCCTATGCCTTATCTTTTAGTGAACTAATCCTACACCTGTCTCCTTCTCACTAGACTTTGCTTTATTCATTTGGTATTTCCCCTGGTGTCTTGAACATCTTAAGAACTCATACAGCTGAAAGAGGTTGAAGAAATAAAAAGACAGTAGGGGAAGTTTAGACTTATGGAAGAAGTTTAATCTGAGTTATCATGTAACTTATTATAAATTCTAGGTTATCCTAGATTAATATATTTCTACATGCCTTAAGATAGCATCAATGCTAATCTTGAAGTTTGAAATGTCTTCTTAAGATTCAAATATTGTCTAAAAATTAAGCTTCAAGTATTTGGGGCCCTTGAGATATCGGGTCTTTTGTGATCATCTTAGCACAATTTAAGACAAAATCTTTTATTTGTACAAAACACCAAAGGCAATCCCTTTTCCCTATCCCACGTATGTGAAGCCACACAAACACCACCCCAAAAATATGGCTACAATTTGTCCTTCTATGACATCAGATTGGAAATGAAACCACTGTATGCCGAGGACTTATTTCTTGATAGCTCTTCAGATTTATAGATAAGTTCGAGGTATTCATATAAATATGTGCCTCTTCATCAAAAGGCAAAAGCCACAATCTCAAAAAGGGGACTCTTTCAATGTATTTATCTAGCAGCATCTTCAAAAGATTATTGTACACAGGATCATTTTAGAATAATGTCACTTGAAGTAACATCGCAAGTCAGAGATAGTTTTCTATCACATTAGAAACAGCAGTATTCTTAAACTTTCAAGAGGAACGAATAAAGATAGTTTAACACAACGTTAGTATCTGGATATAAGTAGATAAATTTCAAGTATCCAATGACATTGTAAAACATTTTAATGCAAATATTTTTACCTCAGCTAATTAAAACAAACCAACCCAACACCAACAATAAAATACCTAGCCAACAAAATATTTATTAAGGAGCAGGTTTCTAATGTGGCTAGAATCTGAGAATTTCAGAGAAAGGAAGCAGTACTACTGGAAAGAAATCCCTTACCAATAAAACAAGATAAACCTAATAATTCTTAGCTTGCAAATTCAATTTAAAAGTAAAGTATTACCTTAGCTAATTTGATGACGCTAGGTGGGAGGGAGGAGAGAAAAGGGAGTCAATGAAAGTCACAGAAAATTCTTACACTTCACATTAACGATGAGCTGAATGGCTCTTTCCCTCACAGCTCTCTACAAGTAGCAAATGGTGTAATTAGAATTTAATTTATTCTTGCTCCCCTTACCATTTATCTAGTGAAGATGCAAATGGAAAGGGCAAATGCCTCTAATGGATGGTGGGAAGTGGCACAGTGACAGAGGACATATGGTGAAGGAAAGTGAGTTTTCTCTCCATTTACGGGTGTTCATTTTATGAACTCCCCCTGCAGGTACATCCAATTCTAATTTAAGCATTTCGTGCTTACTCAAGTTTTCTTCTCTTTATAATGGGAAGCTAATAGTTCATTTGAAGTATTCCCTCTAATGAACACAAGTCTACATGAGAGTTGTTCCTATTTCACACAAGCACGTGTTTGTTTACAATTGGAGAGAATGCTGGGTTATGTGAAGATACATCAACTTCCAAATATCTAGATCCCCATCCCCTTTACTCCCACGATAAAATGTTTTAGAAACTGCACACAGGGGCTCCTGGGTGGCTCAGTCGTTAGGCTCCTGCCTTCCGCTCAGGTCATGATCCCAGGGTCCTGGGATCGAGCCCCGCATCGGGCTCCCTGCTCCGCGGGAAGCCTGCTTCTCCCTCTCCTGCTCCCCCTGCTTGTGTTCCTGCTCTCGCTGTCTCTCTCTGTCGAATAAATATTAAAAAAAAAATTCTTATAAAACAAAACTGCACACCAGGTATGGAGGGTCAGGATACATTGTAACATTTACCATTCTCATGAAACATAGGAGGAAAAAACTCCTATTTCAAATGAGAAAATTACATGCTACCTTTGGCTGAAAGTAGTGTTGGAAAAATACACTAAAAAGCTGTTTTTCCTCCTTGTATATCACGGATGTCCTCTTCCTCCAAGCCGTTTCCCTGCCCTGCCCTCGCCCATCCCAACCCCAGCACATATACACTCTCTTGCTTCTACCATCAGCTTAAATATTGTACTAACTCAGCAACCAATGTACTCATTAGGAATTATGCTAAATAAAAAGAGAGAAGGGAGAGAAAGAGATGATGATATTGGTCTTAAATTTGTAAAAAAGAAAAAAAAAGTACTACTAGTATGAACGAAAATGTCAACTGTTACAACTTCTACTGCTCCTTTATGTCTAGCTGTTACTTTTGGTTTTATTCCAGACCTGAGGAGTAGGAGGATTTAGGTATTTGGAGGGTAACTATTCTCCTAGATAAGGTACTATTATTCTTCCATTTTATAAAGTAAGAAAAATAAGAGAGACAAAATAAGAAACATTCTTAACTATGGTTCCCAGAAGGGAGGTGGGTTGGGGGGACGGGGGAAACAGAATCGATTAAGGAGTGCACTTGTGGTGAGGAGTGCCGGGTGATGTACACACGTGCTGAATCACTATATTGTACACCTGAAATTAATATAACACTGTATGTTAACTATACTGGAATTTTAAAAAATAAGGAAATATTTTTATGTTATAAATAAATCTACTCATTTAAAAAAAGGTAAGAAATATAAGTGGAGTTGGGGCAAAGATGTAGTACCTTGCTCGCCTCCACAAAGTAACTTCTAGAGCAGGAAGTAAGACTCTGTGCTGATTCCAGAGTCTGGCTGATCTGTGCTGATAAGATGTTTAGCCCTGTTAAAATGCAGCTACCAGGTTTGCCTTATCCTTGTCAGTTTTCCTTCTGCCTGAAGGATTTCTCTGCTATAAAAACCTTTTGTTAAATTTGGAAGGGGAGAAAACATTGGGATTCTGGTTATCCTGAACACCAGGAGGGTCTTGCATATAGAAAGCACTTACAAATGTGAAATTTAATCAGTTTGGATGGAAGAACTATAAAGATGTAAGGTGAGAAACAAACTCCAAGGCAGGAACACAGAAACTGAGAACCACAAGATCCCAGATGGACTCAGTCCTCTGTCAGATGTTAGTTGAAGCCAGTCTCTTAGATTTTGCAACAGTGAAATGAGAAGAGGAGTTAGGTTTTTTCTACTGTATGTAAATTATGATGTACTTTGTGGTCTACTGAAGTTCCTTCATAAAGATAATAAAAGAGAAGAAGAGACATCTCTTTTACATTATTTATTACATTAACTATATGTAAGTCCTTCTTTATAATACACCATAGAAGTTGAACAACTAGACTGAAATCATAAATCTTAGAAGTCTAATTTTGGTTAAAACTGGTTATAACATGAAATCAACTTTGAGAATATAAACATTGCATTTATTAATACATATAACATATGAGATTAGACCTTAAAGAATCTTTTTTTTAAGATTTTATTTATTTATTTGAGAGAGAGAGAATGAGAGAGAGAGAGCATGAGAGGGAAGAGGGTCAGAGGGAGAAGCAGGCTTCCCGCCAAGCAGGGAGCCCAATGCGGGACTCGATCCCGGGACTCCAGGATCATGACCTGAGCTGAAGGCAGTCACTTAATCAAATGAGCCACCCAGGCTCCCCGACCTTAAAGAATCTTAATGAGGATTATTTAGCCAGAACTAAACAAGATTAAAATCCAGCTTTCACTATGAGATATTGTGCAATTTACTCAATGTTCTCTAGGATATTAATATGTACCAATGGTCAGGACACAAAAGTTCACATAGAAAACATTTAAAGGAATCTTCAAAACTGAAGTCACCACTAATATTTCATACCTAATAGTTAACATAATAAAATTTCATACCTATAACCTAAGAAATTATAACACCAATTTAAAAAGTGGTAACCTTCCACACAAAAATTAATAGCCAGTATGTTCTAGGGCTTAGAAGGGCAGGTTTATATTAATGCTAAAACTGTATAACATATTATGTAAAAGAATCCAGAAATAGGAGGTCTTCAATGAATGGGCTTAGGATAATTACTATAAGTTTTTCCAAAGTCCATTCAAGAAATAAATTGTACTGTGTTGCGAGATATAACCAGTCAATTCGTGTCAGAGCTCATTCCAACACTCTTCTGAAGACAAGTATGATCAGGTATGAATGAAAAGTAACAGAGGCTAAAGGAAAAAAAGAAAAAAAAAAAAAAAACAACCCAGCAGATCCCTCCAATCCAGATTCTAGGTTGTGGAAATATACATTTGATGATGATAAGCACTCCATTTTCAGAAAACATTATAAAAATGCTTTTATAAATACTTTTTCTTCCATTTACATGTTTAGATGACCTTGGGGGAAACCTTTAGAGACCTTCATATTTAAAACAGATGATATATTTAAAGTACTGAAGGTACCGAGGTGAGTCACAGACAAAGAGTCATGGCAAACTCCCAGCATTCCTCCCCTTTGTTTTGAATGCCACACTAGACATTTTGACTCTTCATATCCTGGCTACCCTAGCACCTCTGAAGTTAAATATTATTAAACAAAGTTTTCATTATCACTTAAGCTTGGCACAAGAGCACATGTGCACAGTACATATGTGCAGGCACACACACACACACAAGTTGAATACATGTGTCGTACTTCACATTTCTTTTTTTCTTGAATCTATGGTGAATTCATCAATGCAAACCATTATTTTAAAGGAATTTATTACTCTCCTAAAATAACAATTAAAGATCAATAGGGAGGCATCACTTTAATATTACAGTCCTCAAAAGAGGCAAAGCCTCCTTCAGCTGAGGGAAGATGGCAACCATCTGATCTCAGAGCCAAAAATATCATGGAAGCAAATACCAGAAAATATTATAGTACAACTCTGCCAAGGGCCTACCAAGAATTCTAAACTCAATGATTTCTGCTGCTGCCTCTTTGGTTCCCTATAAACTTAAATTCTTTCCTGGATCTATAAATGATGGTGGTGATATCTTTCAAGTTAGAGCTCAACATGTGTGACATTCTCTTTCAGTTTTATGGAGAAACAGCTTGCTCTGTAAGAGTGACCTGGAAGTGCTGTCTTTATGTATGGGAGAAGTTCATTTTACCTGGACTCACAAGGTGGCTGTCCTTGGCAACAATTTCAATGGCCGATTTATGATACGCTATAATCAACTTTTTTTTAGACTAGGTAGAACCAGGTGAGTTAACAACAACAACAACAACAAACAAAACAAAACAAAAAACAACGGTGCTCATTCTCCCACCAAAAAGTTATTAATAGGAAAAAGTTTTGGCAGATGAAACAAGGGAAGGTGAAATAAATCTCCTGCTAATGATCTAGTGTCTTCACGTTAAAATTAAATCATTACTTAGAACCTTCTTCCTGACTTCTTTTAAGTTTTAATGAGCTTCTGATTATTTATAACTTGGAGATAATTAAAGACCTTCAGGGAAGTGCCACACCAGGCAAAAACACACACACACACACACACACACACACAAAACAAAAAAAACAAAAAACCAAAAACCACTGCCCAACCTTTTATTCTACCTCCTATCAGAAGAGTTTGAGAAGACTGTTTAACTTCTGTTTTGCTTCTTTCTTACCTTGGCTCCTTCTAAAGGCAAATCATGGCGTCTGTGTTTCCGCATAAGCACTGGGTCAGAGCCCATTCTACCAGGCCTTCCATTTACATTTGAACTTGCTGTGATTCCGGGCTTTGGAGAGCCATCCCCTAAGAGCCGACATCCCACTGACTGATTAGTTCCAAACACATCCCGAGGGCACCAGGCTTCAAGAGGCATTGGCTGGTCTCGGGAAGGCACACTTTCCACGTGATGGAAGTGACGACTCACTCTATTTTCAGGTGGGATTGGGGGCGGTCTCTCAGGTGGAGGTGGAGGAGGATCTCTTAAGGGAGGAGGTGGCGCTGGGAGTGGTTTATCTTGTTTTCTCACCATACAAGGAGAAGACTGAAGAGATACAATGGGAAAAAAAATAAATTAGAAGTTGAACCATACACTGAAAAATGATTTCCAGACTAGTCTATTATCACTTTTGTTTTCTAAGCCATAATGGAATTTCATTAGATTCCTATGTCATCTTTTAATGTTTCTTTTTATCATCAATTAACGACATTTTAAAAAATTAATGAAAAGCTTACACAAATATATCTCATTAGAATTTTTTGTAGAAAATGAATACATAAACTTGACTGTTCAGGACTATAAAGACTCTACAGGAAAAAGTAGCAGATATCAAAATTATGTGATGATTTTGACTGACTAAAAATAATATTTAGTCCTTAGTTTATTTGCACCTTTACCCAATTTAGGAGAGAGAAAGAAAACTATCAAAGTTGCTGTTGTTTTGCTTTTTTGAAAGAGCAACTTGATTTGTAGTATCTCTGAAAGAATGAAAGTGCTGGTTCTGCCATTTTCATATTTGCTACTGCAACATAAAGCAACTGATAAGGGGCAAATTTGCTCTGGTCCTGTGTTTTACCAGTTATTACCAGAAGAGTGGAAAATCATAAATAACAGAGCAGCATTATTTGTAGAACCTATCTGAATTTGTATGGATCCTTAAAATGAAAAAATATCGGTCTAATTTCCATCTGGAAATATGAAGGTACATGCACCTAAATTGAATCTATGTGATTGTCATGGTTTTATTTTTATTTACATGGTTCATCCGATGAATGATTTTGTGCTTTTATGGTTAGAGAATATTACAGAAAAAATGGAATGTGCTATATGTTTACATAATTCTAACTAAATACAATCCTAAAAAGTCTTAATCTGATCTCAAAACAAAGTTAACTATAATTGAGAACAATCAACTCCTACTAAAATATTGTGCTTCTGACTCATTTTAGACTCTAGAGCATATTACCAAATGGAATTAACTTTTTAAGTCTTATATTTAATAAAGCAAAATATGCCCTTATCGAATTTGGAAAAAAAAGTCCTCACAAAACTAAAACAAATCATGGACTTAGATTTACACAGTTAGAATTATGTCTTTAATATTAAAGAGTAATGTGATTACTTCACAAATACTGTAATTCTTTGTAATTAATCCCTTCAGGTATAAAAAGTACTATACAAATAATTCCCTGAGTCACCTTGAAACATGGGTGATAATTTATCACAGTGTAAGCCCTTATGCAAATATACCTCCATCACATTTTTTCTTGTCATGACACGATGAAAATGAGTGTAAAATATCATTTGATAAGGGCATGCAATTTATTTTAATGCATATAATGACTTTTGAAATCCATCTTACAGAATAACCATATTTACTCTTTATGCATTTTTGCAAATCAGGGAGATCTAGACATATGCTTTCTCTGAAAAATTATGTAACTTCTATAGTAATAAAGCAAAAATATGATAGTGGGCTCACCATAAGCAAAATGAGAAACACAACAAAGTTCTTCATAAACAATTAAGAACACAAGAAATGCAAGGAATGGAATTCAAAGGAACCTGAGCAACCAGTAAGTGTTACTTAAATTATCTGTGTTCCTAATAAAATCCGTTTACCTTTGGTGAACCAGTTGGGCTGCCACAGGGAGACCGGACAATGCCTTTCTGAATTAGATCCAGGCGAGGAGGTACTGGTGGCAGGCTTAGATGTGGGATCTGGAGAGGATCTGGATGTGGCTTTCTTCTCTGTGCAAGGGGAGAGGATCCTGGTGATGTGACTGGTGAATTCTGCCTGTCAGTGCACTGGAATAGAGAAGACGAAAGATGATGGTGATGTGATATGGAAAGTGTCTGCCTTTCAGTTCTTAAGGAAGACATTTGGTTTGAGAAGGTGTCTGCCATTGAACATCTGTTAAACTCAGTTTACTCTGATTAATAGATGGAAAGTGCTCACATTGTCCCTCAAGGGCAATATTATGTAAAGAATAAATGGGTAAGTTTCTCCTACATATTGCAGACAAGGTCTAGGAAAAAAGAAGTGCAAAAGCATAGTTTAAAAACAATCAAATGCAAACATTTACCACAGAAGCTCGTCCACATTTTATGAGGAAGCCAGAAATATACAATGCAGAAATGCATTGTTCTTGGTTTCTAGACTATGGAGTTTTCTTTAAATCTTTGACTTATAGTATATTCTAGAACTTAGAAGTCATTTTGTTCCATACAAAATATGTATCCAGTGCATAGCCTACTTTTGTAAAACCTATTAAATCAGTCAGGGTTTAACAAATAAAAATGTGTATTTAAAATAAAAACAGCCCAACTGTTTTTTCCCCAAGACTTCACATGGAAAAGAAATCCTCAAGTTAAATGTTTTTCTTTGCTACTAAAGGTTTTCTACTTTCTCTTCTAGATAAAATGGCATCGAAAAGCCAGTAACAAGTACTTTGATTTATACATGTGTAACCTTTTTTTATCTTGGAATTTTTCTTTTAATGTGACATAACCTGATTGTGATTTCATATAAAAACCATACCAATTAATCAAATAGCCTTACCAAGGTAAACAATATTCTGCTATGAAATATCAGGCAGTTTCCTTTTCAAGGCAAGTTACTAGCTCTTTGGAGATCTAGGTTTGATTTTTATACCTACTATGCTTTGATAGTCATCTGTTTCCTAATGCTAGTATTTTTAGAGTGTTAAGCTTATTGTTAACCTATTTTCCTCCTAACATTACTCACCTATATAAGAGCAGTCGATGTCAACAATTGATAATTTAACTGGAGCTGTAGCAACAGTGACAAAGATTTAGCCATTCTGTCTTTATCTGAGAGGGGACGATAGATTTGTGTTCACATCCACACTTAGTTACATTGTGTAAGGCTTTTTCTAATTAACTAAAACCGGGGTTTGTCTTGTGTTTTTCTCATGATTAGACTAGGACTATGGGGCTTTGGAAGGAAGATGAAGGTCAAGTAATATTTTAACCACATCATATCAAGGGTCCACACCATCAATATGATTCATCATTGTTGATGCTGACCTTGATTACATGGCTAAGGTGCTATCTGTCAAGGTCTCTTCCCTGTCAAGTTACTCCCTTTTTCTCCCCCTGTCCACACTATACTATACTCTCTGCAAGGAAGTCACTATGCACAGACCAAACTTAAGGTGGGGAATTATGGGCCCCACTGTAAAGGCTTCTTTTATTTTTTTTAAAGATTTGTTATCTATTAGAGACAGAGAGAGTGGGGGGCGGGGCACAGGGAGAGAATCTTCAAACCAACTCCCAAAGGCCAAAGCAGGGCTTGATCTCAGGACCTAAGAGATCATGACCTTAGCCAAAACCAAGAGAAGGATGCTTAACTGACTGAGCCGCCGAGGCGCCCTGAGGCTTCTTTAAAAATAATTTTGAGTGGCTACACAAAATCTTCTAGACCATACCTCAGATATACCTGAATATTGTCATGACATTGCTAAACTGCCAAGTCTCTGCTTCTCTGAAGGGTGCCAAATAACTAAAATAGGTCAACAAATTTACCCATAATTTTACATGACAATTTTAAGAACCTTTTATTCTTTTTAGTACTTCCATTATTCTTTTTTATATTTCTCACTCTGCAATAAGGCAAAAAAAAAAAAAAAACAACTCAATTGTTACTAAATTAAAAGAGAAAAAGTAGAAACTCTGTAGTAACAATAAACTGATTTTAATGCAGCCAGTGATTCTTAATAAAATGACAATTCTACCCAAAAAGCCATGGAGCCTCATATGGTCAGGAATTTGAAGCTTCTGGGATAAAAATTATCCAAAAATGATCATACACATAACAGAAAGAATTCCTGATGTAAACTATGTGTATCACAGTATCACAATATTTTAGTATCACAGATCTCTAATTCTCCACAGTTCCCATTAGGATAAATTACATTCTCTGAGAATTAGCAAACCATCACCTGATAAAAATGCTTTGTTGATCTGGTTATGTCCTTTACAAAACAGACTCAAGAAGCAAAACTATCCACAGTTCCTATTCCAAACCACACACACACACACACACACACACACACACACACACACAGAAAGTGAATACATAGCACTTTATCCATTCAGTTGTTAGCAGAGAAAGTTTTCAGTGCTAGGTGCACACAAAGCAGATTGCTGAATAAAACCTCTGCCCCTCTGAGCACTTTTCTTCCACAACTCTCTTCCTGCTTCCTTCATTACCTGAAAAGAATTCTGACACAGCCAACAGCCCACCATCGCTATTAGACCTTGACTTCTGCTTTAATTATTATTTAAAGTTATCAAATTCCTAATATGTTTAAATAAAGGGATGGATTTGATATGAAATGAGTGAACTGTTAGACATTGAAAAGGTATACTGAAAATCCTCAGGAGAAACATCCAAACCCATGTGTGTGGTGCAGCAATAATCTTGAACTTCTAGATACTTCCAGATAAGCATACTCTCAACAGCTTCGTGAATATAATTGGAAGCAGACCTTGCTTAAAGACAATTCATATTGTACTCTCAAGGTGATTACATACCATCCTCCTGAAAAACTAAATCATTGTGAAGCATTACAATATCTGTAAGTTGACTTAGATTTTATGGAGGATATATTTGTATGTGAAGAAAAAAAGAACGTTTCATCTTTGTTGATTATGTGGACTAAATTTACTATAATTTATTATTTTCCTGAGTTCCCCTGAATTAGAGTAAAATCCCCATGTAAGAATAGATAAATTAACAATGCCCTTTAGATTAATAATGCATTATTCTTTGCTGAACCTTTTGCTCTCTCTATGAACAATTTTGTAATCAAGAGTACTGAAACTTTGCATTAACTTTTATTGCTGGCAAAATTCATTGCTAACTATAACATCTGTAAACATTCGTAGTAGGCAGTTTTAGTAGATGGTTACATAAATAGCCACTTTTAATTTATTTGAATAATCACCATTTTTCCTTCCTATTTGATAGTCTAAGGAGAAAAGACACCTAACACAATGCTTCACACCCCAGCTCATAATTAAATTCTTAAATGAGGCGTTAAAAATTCATGACATCAAAACTTATCAACTCAATGAGAAGAATGAAAAGTTGGCCCCTTTTTCCCTTCTGAAAATAAAAAGAAGCAAAGAGAGTGATTTAATGGAGATCTAAAATTACTTCTCCTTTAAACTATACCTCTATCTCTATACAATGTTTGAATATTTAATGGTCTTTTAAAGGACTGTGATTCTACAGTATCAGAATCTCCCCCTACATAGGGAGGAACGACGGATGCCTTTAAAACTGAGCAGTGACAAAAGCATGTGGCCAGTCATCTTTAGCCTGCCGATTTATACTATTTCCCAAATAGCTTTTACCATCAGACATTTCCCTCAGCTCTTCCTCCTGTGTCTTCTTCCACAGGTCTAATCCCCATCCCAAGATCACTCCGGCCATTTACTCTTCTCTACTTCTGATGTGTGATAAAAGGGGCTGTGGGGGAAAACAGCAACAACAAACAACAAACCTCAACTTATTCTCTGGTTCGAGCTTCAATTCTAAGACTGAACTATGCTAACTTAACCACCTCTTACTGATGTGTCCAATATTCCTCAAAATTGCTACCATCTCCATTCTGTATAGAAATGCAGATTTAGTACACGTATATAAAACTTCTTGAGGAGAAGAGTAGGAAAACGTTTATTAATCCTGAATAATAACAGTTACGTATTTTCATTGCTAGGGATACACTTGATTGGAATATGTGAATTTCAAGTGTGGCTAACTGTCACACTGAAGTTCTAAAGCCAACTAATTATAAAAAACAATGACCATATTAGACATATAATCTGACTTCATCCATGTATATTTTCTAGATGTAATGTTTGAATTTCAGCTAGACCTTTAAAATGCCACACTGTCTTGCACAAATTGCCCACCTGTTAATATTGTTACCTGTAGATTACAAAAAGGTTAATCCATTTCATGGAGACATTATGGGTTAAAAAAATTAAACGAAATATGAAATAAAAGCTGCCACAAAACATTTAATTTTTATTTGGATGATATAATTAGGAGTATTGACTCTTTTGATATAGAAGTGATAAAATGCAGCCTATTACATCTCCAAAGTTCCAAAGTTTGCTCATCTTCACTACCAAAAGATAATTCTATTAGAGATATCCTTAAAGAAAAGGTTCCCACCCTTATTTTTTGTTTTGTCCTAGACAATTCCTCTCACTATCAGCCTAAACAAAATCAAATATCTAAATGAATAATTAGACTAAAGTCTTACAATGCATTCAAAAGTCAAAAATGTCATTTGGATTATTTGCTGTTATTAATTCTGATCATTAGCACAAACTTCTAGAATTTAACATAAAATTTAAAAAAATATTTTATTTATTTGAGAGAGAGAGAGAGAGAGCGACAGCAGAAACACAAGCAGGGGGAGTGGGGGAGGGAGAACCAGGCTTACTGCCGAGCAGAGAGCCTGATGTGGGGTTGGATCCCAGGACCCTGGGATCATGACCTGAGCCAAAGGCAGACGCTTAACAACTGAGCACCCAGGTGCCCCGATAATTTTTTTTTTTTCATATTGATCTGGAGAGCATCTTAAATATAGAAATAAATAATAAGAGCAAAAGTAGTAAAGCGGAGGTTAACAGGTTTAGGAATATGTATGTTGTCAAACTGTTCACCATAATAAATAAGTTGTATTGATTTTCATGCTCATCTCCTTGTGTCCTCAAGGACACGACACACCGTTCACCGTTCCACTTTTTTTCCTCATTTTAAAGAACATAATTCACTACATAAAATTTGGAATTATAGGAAAATATAAAGAGGTTTTGAGGACATGTACACACAGCCATTGGTGATGTTTCCTAATCACATATACACGTTTTTAATCTACTCTATATTGGCTAACAGTATTATAGCAAAGGAATTCTAGCTGCCATTAAACATTCTTCATGAATATAATTTTAAAGGGTGAATTATATGGATATACCAACAATTTACATAATCATTTCCTGCCATGAACGCTTGGGCTATTCTCATTTTTTTTCTATTATAAAGTAGTAATATAAAAAAGTCTTTGGTCATACACATTTTAAATTTTTTGTAGAGACTTTGACTTTATTTAATTAAAAAAACTTTTCATTTGACTATAGTTGACATGCATTTTAATTTTTAAGGGCAGAATCACAGGATGTTTTGAGCATAGGATAATAGGCTCATAACTAAACTAGGTAAAAGTTTATGAATATGCATAAGACTTTTTGCTGTCCAGATGGTAAAAATAATTTATTCTTCTACCAGTTATGTGTGATGGTTACCACTGCACAAACCTCAAAAGCATAAAGTATTTTTAGTTTTGGATTTGTTTACTTCAATAGTTGACTGGCATTTTAGTAGCACATGCTGATGTTTCACTTTGAACTGCTTTAATAATTAGAAAAGAATGTAACATTTTTTGCCATGTGTATTTCTTCTTTGGCTTACTGGCTTTGCATGTTCTTTGTCTCATTATCTATATTATATTCTCTTAGGTACCTCTCATTGATTGGTATGAACGATTTATTAGGATAGTGAACCTCTATTATGTTATAATTATTATAAATAATTTTTTCCCAGTTTAATTTATTTTCTTCATTATTTTATGGTAGAGACTCTACCTCTGTTCTTACGGTTTTAATCTCCTAATGAATAAATAAAATCTAATTAGTGCAATAAGAAGGCATAGTTATCAAGGGATACTTCAAAAGATCATGTCCAATCTGCCACTGCCTTAAATGGAGTCCTTTCTTGGTCACTCTATCATTATCTGTCTACCCTATTAAGTTAGGATAAAGAAATGGAAAGCTATGGAAAAATTAACTAGTTAAGTATAGGAAGTGGGATATGAACATGGAATTAACTGTACAGAATTTACTGCACAATATAAAACAACCATTTACATAAATGCAACTACAAGAGTTGGGAAGATGGAACCATGCTTGCATATTACAGAATGGTTGATTTTTATAATTTCATTCCTTTATCTTGATTTTGGGTAATTCTCACTTTTTTCTCCTATTACACTTGCTTTCAAAACTTTAGAATAAATTATCTTTTTTCATTTCAGCTCCTTTCAAAATACAAAAGCTGAGCACCTAAACTCCTGTCTGTATTACCATCATACCAGCATATTCATCTATCCTAACAATTTCTCCTAAGTTCTTTAATACCGGTAGCGATGAGTACGTCTTTAACAAATTGGAATCCTGGTGCTCTAGAAATTTAAAGACCACATCTGATTCTTTTATGTCTGCATACTTACCAATTTTTCCTAGCCCTTTGCTTCCTGAAATGAATAAATGCTATTCTTTATTTCTCTAACAAACTTTACAGAATTCTTTAGCACTCAGAATAGGATGCTAATGACCACCATAATGAATAGGGAAATCCGAATTTGTAATTTTAACAGAAAATCCTGAAAGAAAAGGCCTAAGAAGTAAAGTAGTCAAAAGCCCATCTCAGGACGCTCAGCAATTACCAATAATAGTCGGGGATTCATTCTATTTTAGTCACTCTTCATTTTATCCACACCTTTTCAAAAGCAATTTTATAAAACCTTTAATAAGATCCATTATTATGGAAATGGCAAAACATTTGGTAAGAAACCTCAAACCCAGGCAGGCTATTATTAAAAACAGGACAAGAGAAAACCTCTCCAATTACTAATAAGATGAGAGTACTCACAATCCCAAAGATAATCAAAGTCAATTTTATAATATTTCTAACAAGATTTTTACTTAATGAATTTTCATAACTGAACAGGGTAGATCCACATATTATAAGGATGATGAGAAGAACTCTTAGAAGGTCAATGTTTTCCCTAAATGCAGGAAAATTAATGAAGGACACTAAGAAAACTTTTATCATTAAAATATAATATTTTAAGTATAGTTTCCTTGCTGCTAACTATCCTTTTGGTTCTTTTCTCATGTTAATTTGTGAACATAAAACCTAGAGTCTTTTAAAGAACAGCCTATACTGAATACTATTCTGAGGGTATCCATTACAAAAACATTTATCACACACACATGCACTGATTCATGTGAAGTTATGACTTAATGTTATCTATTTTGGAATACCTGTACCATTTTTTTTAGGTAATAAACAAAACTTATATGAGGAATGTGATGTAAAAGCAATAGAATCATGCCCTGTTTATCCACAGTCCTACTTCCAGAAGCTTTAATCTGTAGCAATTTAGGGAGAAACTGAGGGTAAAAGAGAAGTCCTCCCAATCTGATCTACAGATTCAATGCAATTCCAATCAAAATCTGGGCAAGTTATTTTGTTTGTATCGTCAAACTTCTAAAGTTTATACTGAGACAAAAGACCACAAATAAACCAACATGATACTGAAGAAGAACAAAGTTGGAGGACTGACACTACCTGACTTCAACACCTACTATAAAGCTACAGCAATCAAGGCTCTGTGGAATTGTCAAAAGAGTAGCCAAATACTTCAATGGACCATAATGAAGGGCCCAGAAATAGACCCAAAGAAAAACGGTCAACTAATCTGTGACAAAAGAGCAAAGGTAATACAGTGGGGCAGACACTCTTTTCAACAAATGGTGCTGAATCAAATGCACATCCACATGCAAAAAAAAAAAAGACAAAGACTTTATACCTCCATTCACAACAGTTAATAAAACCCCCAGAAGATAAACAGGAGAAATAAAGATGACCTCGGGTTTGGTGATCACTTTCTAGATACAACACCAAAGGCGTGATCCATGAGAGAAATAACTGGTTATATTAGACATAACTAAAATTAAAAATTTCTGCTCTGTATAAAAAACCATCAAGAGAATAAAAAGACAAGCTACAAACTAGGAAACAATATTTGGAAAAGACACATCTGTAAAGGACTGTTATCCAAAATATACAAAAAACTGTTAAAACCCAACAATAAGAAAATGACTGGATTAAAAAATGGGCCAAATACCATCACAGAGACTTCACCAAAGATATACTGATGGCAAATAAGCATATAGAAAAGATGCTCCTCATCATATATCATCAGGGAAATGTAAACTAAAACAATGAGATACCACTATATACTTCTTTGATGGTCCAAATCAAGAACACTGACAACACTAAATGCAGGAGAGGATGTGGAGCAACGGGAACTCTTATTCATTGCTGGTGTGAATATAAAACGATACAGCCACTTTGGAAGACAGTTTAGTGGTCTTAGAAAACTAAACCTACTCTAAGTGTATATTACTCATTGAAAGAAACCAATCTGAGAAAGTATGTAGTGTATGATTCCAACTATATGACATTCTAGAAAAGGTAGAGCACAGAGGATTTTTAGGGCAGTGAAAATACTCTGCATGATACTATTATAGTGGAAATGTGTCATAATACATTTGTCTAAAACTGTAGCCATGTATAACACCAAAAGTGAACCCTAATGGAAACCATGGGCTCTGGGTGATAATGATGTATCAATGTAGGTTCATCAATTGTAACAAATGTGTCCCTCTGATGGGGGATGTTGATCACGGGGGAAGCTACTACACATGTACGGGGACGGGGTATGTGAGAAATCTCTGTATATTCCCTTCACTTTTGCCATGAGACAGACGGTTGCTGTGGGTGTCATCAAAGCAGCGGACAAGAAGGCAGCTGGAGCTGGCAAGGTCACCGAGTCTGCCCAGAAAGCTCAGGGGGCTAAATGAATATTATCCCCAACACCTGCCACCGCAGTCTTAATCAGTGGTGGAAGAACGGTCTCAGAATTGTTTGTGTCAATTGGCCATTTAAGTTTAATAGTAAAAGATTGGTTAATGGTAACAGTGCATCATAAAACCTTCAGAAGGAAAGGAGAATGTTTTGTGGACCATTTGGTTTTTGTGTGTGTGTGTGGCAGTTTTAAGTTATTAGTTTTTAAAATCAGTACTTTTTAATGGAAACAACTTGACCAAAAATCTGTCACAGAATTTTGAGACCCATTAAAACAAAAGTTTATGAGAAAAATAAATAAATAAATAAAACCACTCTAAAAGTCTAAAATACAGAAATGAAACAAAACAAAAAAACAACCAGCCTCCCCACCCCAAAAAAAGTCCTCTAAAGAGGGGGAAAATTTCTGCTGCATTTTTTTCTATAAGAACATAATGTAAAGCGCCTTGTTACCTCACTAAGCACGCAGGTATTTGATTTGTGTATAAAATGAGGTGCGCTATTTTAAATTATTATTATTGTTTACATTCCACTAACAACCTCCAGAAATTTTTAGATACTACAAATTAGAAGCAGTGAAGAAGAGGTAAAGGGTTAGAAACTTAACCCTGGAGAGCTACTGAGTAGAGGAAGAGTTGCCTTCCCTGAGGTTTGACGGGGAGGTGGTTGATAAAATTGCACATTTAAAGAAGTGCAAACAGCCTGACAAGTGAAGTAACCTCAGAGACGCTGCTCCATTAAAACCTTAAACACTGTTAACTATGCTGATCTATGCTGCTTCCCCTGGAAATTCCTGTTTTGAGGACCTAATCCCCTGGCTTGGGACCAGCCTTCATAGCCCTGAAATTTCTTTGAAGTTTATATTTTACTTTAAACATCTATATGAATTTTGCATCCTGATCCAAATATTGTATGTGATTTTAATTTAAATGTATGGCTCTCCTCTCTTTGTGCAAAGCCCCCCCCGCCCCGAAATCCATAGCAAATGTAAGCTTCAAGAAGTACCTCAGGCTGACTGTAATGGCTTCTTATGCCCTTTGATTCACTCAGCTGCATAACCAATTTTGAAAAGTCAGGGAAGGGTGACATATAATTCAGAAATATTTCCATAAAAATGGTTGAGAAACAAGAACATTCTGGGGATTAAAGGAATAAATTTCAGTCCCTGAAAAATGCCCTCAAGTGAAACCCACACTGCTTTGCAAAAGACCAGGTACAGCTGGTTTGAACAACAAACAAGTAGTATTGAGTTACTGTAGCTCTTCACTGTACTTTAGAAACTACTTAATTATTTCAATTTGCTTATGTGGAAAACAAGACTATTGTAAGCTTATCTAAATTATTTAGTGATTAAAACAGTATTTCAGCTGAAATGAGGGCAACTTTGCATTTTCTTTGAGTTTTAAACCTAAAGGATGATTTTATGATAAATTATTTTACTGTGGCCATGCCATGAAATCATAACAATGTAGATATTAATATAGCAAAGAAATGCAATCAACTGCTTGCCAAACCAACACAGTTTTGGTGTCTAGTTCTTTCTAAATGATGACAGCTAACAGCACCTAAGAGAAAAAAAAAAAAACTTTCCATAGACATCTCAAAAATACTGATATTTAATTCTCAGAAGCACAGCAGTATCTCGTCTTAAATAACACTCTACAAAATAATGTTAGTAACAGCTAATACTTAACATTTACTATGTACCAGCACTGCTCCAACGGCCTTATACACATTAACTCATTTACTCTGAGTAGGGTTTCACAGACGAGGTCACTGAGGCACAGGGGGTTAACTAACCAATGCAAGGCACATCGAGATTAAGTAGAACATAAACCCAGGATGCTGGACTCCAGGGACCTTAAGAGGACTGTTCTTCACTGTCACTACTGATCATTCAGTGAAAACAAAACAAAACAAAAGAAAACACAAGAACCCCTTCTCAGTGACGTACTGTGTGTTAGGCACTATGTAAGTCTCTGGGAAGGAAAAGAAGGGCAAGGGCTAGGAGAGCAAGGCACAGCATCTGGTCTCCTGTCTACCTACCACAAGGAGGCTGACTCAAATGAGGTACAGGTGTTCAAGTGCTTGCTTCTCCTAAACTACTCATTATTTAAACCATTTTAAAGGAATCTGTAACGTCTCTGCAGTCACCTATAACTTCTTATAGGCCTTGGACAAGGCAGATTTTCCCTCGGTTAATCCCATACTGATATAAAAAAATGCTACTGTTTTGTACGGAGAGCTCTAGGAAAATCAGTAAACAGAATGAAGTTAAATGGCAAAGGAACCTGTTGACTTTGCATGGCTACTGTCACCCAGGACTACCCGCACTGCCCAGTGGGGGAGGTGAGGACTTCTGGCATGTGAGCAGAATAATTCTTCCTGGGTGGGACCGTTCCATGGCTTGCTGGAGGTCTCATTTCACCGGCCACTAAATGCCATAGGTTTCTCCCACCCCTGAGTCACCGTGAAAAGCAAAATGTCTTCACATATTTCTGAATACCTTCAGGAGGTAGACCGGCCTGCAGTTGAGAACCATGTCCTATATTTTGAATGTCTATTGTTATTTTTGTATTTCATTTTTGTTGTAAGTTTTATCTTTATTACTCCCACGTAGACCTGAGATCTGTGGCTGGAACCTCAGTCACATTAAAAAGGCAACATTTTCCTAAAGACACTGAAGTATGCACATAACTCTGTCCTCAGGATCAGGAATACCATGGGTCCTTTCCTCACACATTATTTTGGGGAAAAGCAAGAATTAGGTAATATATCAAGTTTTTAATTAGTAATATGTATTTTTTAAATTTTTTATTGTTATGTTAATCACCATATATTACATCATTTGTTTTTGAGTAATATGTATTTTAACCGATGATGGCAACATTAGGAGAATGTACAAAAAAGGATAAAAGAATGACTCCCTTGATCCCTCGTCACACCTGTATTTCTCTTTACATGGCCATTCATTAAAATTTTAAATATGATTTCAAGAAAATGTAACGGTTAAGACCCAAGGAATTAATCTCAGTTCATATACTTGGTCTGTCAACATCTTCATTTTTGAACGCAAATTTTTATTTTGTTTGTAATTTTACGTATCAGGTGAAAAATATGTTCTATCAACATAATTGCTGAGGAACTCTTATGATTCCTTACACCTTTAACAAAATGAAACAAAACTCTGACTGGCAATAGACACCTTTTCTTAGCTCTGATCTGACTGAAGTCAGAGAGAAGGACATGATCTTACCAATCATACCCTAGACTTCCTCTGAGGACTCACTCAGATCCAATTATCCTAGAAATTCTGACAGCTTGAGAACTCAGGCAGAGGTACAATTTCAAGCAAAATCTAAAACATCTTCTAGTTAAAAACATAAAACAGACTATTTCTAGGATGGTAACCCATCTGCTGTATTGTAGATTTATACATTCTGTTTGCTTCTGTAAGATTAGCATTAATATATTTATAAAAGAAACAATAAGATATTCTATATGTTCAGTATGCAACTATTTATAAACTCCAGCTACAGGATATCACCATGGTAACAGGAATAGACAAACAGCTCAGTCCTCCATGCTATGATAGAAGCATTACTAATTTAAAGTAATGCGATATGTTTAAGACAGGCAAAAATTAGTTCACAATATAGTCGTCAACCTGCTCATAAACAGGAGAAAGAGGAGTATTTGAAATAGCAGATAGAAGAAAACTGAATCATTCCACTGGACAGTGACTTACAGTCACTCTGGAAGTTGAGAGAATGAAATATTTTAAAAACGAATGAATGAATAAGTGAATGAGTGAATGAGGCAAAAGAATGAAAAAACAGAGGAAGAAGATTCAGGTAGAGAGCTATTGTGTCAAAATGACAGTGTGATATTTGTTTATAACCTCAGCTGTTAGAACTGATAGAATCTACAATTTGATATTTTGTACATTTATATGCAGTCTTCAGTTTGGAATAAAGAAAGATGTGTTAGATCAGGTCACCGATTTCAAAGAGCATGTGAGCATGCATGTCCATTTATTATTTCACTTAATAAATATTTACTGCATGTGTTTACATACCAGGAAAACACAAAAAGAAAGAAGACATTGACACCGGCCTTAAGAATTAATAGTCTAATGGAGAAGGCGGTCCTCTAAATAAAACAAAACAATCTCGTGTAACTCCTGAGACAGAGGTACATATAAAGTGCTATAAGAACATAATGTCATAGCAACGTTTTTCCCAATTAGAACTGATGCTTGCATCTACACTAAAATTGAAGTTTTACTGAAAGTTAAGTGGCAGGGATTTATGAAATATAAAATTTACAATCTGTTTAATTGACTAGAAGCAGATAAATGCACATGAAGACATTTAGTTGAAATACGACTCTTCAACTTACAAACAAATAATTACAAGTTGTTTAAATTTCTCCAATATCTCACAACTTCCAGAGAGAAGGAGAGAAATCTGCAGTCGCGCTTTAGGAAATGACCCCAGGGACTACCAACTAAGCCGCTGAAGGGGGGGACTTCTGGTACAATGAATGTCTGAGACCACCAGTCTTCTCTTGGTAAACTAAAAAGAAGACCAGTGTAAAAACCTCTCAGCTCCCTGACAGAAAGCTCCCCAGTGTGCCAGGGAGAACAGAACATGCCCGGTCTTGTGACTGGGTGAGAAGAGGTAGGGAGACCACGAGAGTCACCCTGAACATTCTGCTGCACGTCTTAGGTCACCAGTGATTCCCTTTGATTGTCGGGGCCACTGCTGAGCAGGGCCCAAGCTTCAATGTACTTCAGTGGGAAACAGACCAAGATGGCAACTTTCCCTAAACTCCTGGAGGGCAGCTACTGTTCCCCGCAAGCCGTTAAAGGATACAGAGTTCTTGAAAGAATTCCTCTTAAGACCCCGCTCTCCTCCCCTGACATCAATCACTGAAAGAAGAAAATCCATTTAGTAAAGAAAAGTGAAATGCCTTTTTCCTAGCTAGGAAACATTACCTCCTAGGTCATGTGAACTACTTGAGCTGCTGTATGTTTCTTAACGACTTTTCTGTTATTCCCTATTCATGCATTCAGTATATGCTTGCTGTGTCCTAGACCCGAGTCTTGCAATCTTTTTAAAGGGCTATATAGTAAATATTTTAGGATTTGCAAGCCAAGCCAAGATGCATACATAGATACATACATACATAAATAATCAAAGAAATTATGTAGGTACTTAAAAAATCATTTAAATATATAGCCATATAAAATGTAAAATCATTCGTAGCTCACAGAAAAACAAGCCAAGAAAAACAGGCCACAGCTTGTTGATTCCAGTGCTAGATCACTGTCAAATATCCAGGCCAAGCTAAGACCATTAGGTTATCAAATTAAAAGGAAAGGTCTTTTGTATCAAGACCTAGCTTCTTCCGATAAGAAACTACAGGGATGATCTAAGAAAGCTCTGTCCAACAGAATTATCTATTGGAGAATAGATATTTCTATTATATCAATAATAGATATCTCAATACCTATAGAAAATGTTCTATATCTGTACAGGTCAATAGGTAGCCACTAGACACAAGCAGCTATTGAGCATTTAAAATATGTTCAATGGCACTCAGGAACATTTTATTAAACTTTAATTATTTTAAATTTACATTTGAATTAGCCACATATGGCTAGTATAACGGAAAACAGATTTAATAGTCATTATGTATCAATTGGCAGGTCACAACTTAATTTTGCTTGGGTTTTTGGTGACCCGTTAGGTAAGGGTGGGTGTAAATATTTTTATAGGGCATAAATATTTTTAGAATTTTATATTTTTATCAACAGATAAAATTTAAATTATTTTTAACTTCTGGTTAAAATTGTATTGGGGTCAGTCATTATTCATGATATACATTACATTATAGAACTGAAAAGACCTTCAGAGGACAGGTAGTTACACTCTATCAAGTACAATGTGTGTGACATGTTGCATAGAGGGCAAAAGAGGCATATTGGGTGATGGCTCACAGCTGGACTTTTGAAGTTAGGAAGATCTGGAATAAAGTATTGGTATTGGTTGGAATAAAGTATTGGTAAAGCAAGCTATTTCACCTCTTCCTCAGTTTCATCCTTTGTAATACAGGACAGTTAACAGTAGCTTCTTCATTGGGTTGGTGAAATAATCAGATGAGATCAAGGACTGAAGAACCCAGAACAGTGCCCTGTCACTGAAATCATCAATGTTACTATTATATTAAAATTAATAATACTGCATGAGGTATGTTCTAGCATATGCTCTATAATCTGACTTAGTAGAAACCATTTTATGACTCAGCATGGGAGGGAGCTACACATGTGGTTTGGGACATATCGCTGTATTATTATCCAAAAAACCTAAGTTAGAATCTGGTCTCTACAACCTACTAACGCAGCAAGTGACATGTGTAGTCTGCACCTCACTTCCTTATCTGAAGCATGAGAAGAATATTTACCTCTGCAAGTTGTTCAGAGGATAAAATACGTAAAAAAAAGCTTTGCTCATATAAAAGATACTGAGGAACAACTACTTCCTTCCTTCCATCTCTTGGATCAAAGGAATTACATGCTTCAAAACTAAGTTGTCAGGATTCAGGGGTAGAATCAAGAGTAGTTTCTCTGAGAGTTAAATTATGGCATTAATGAGTTGAAGAGTAGAAATAATCTCAGACTGAAAATGTCAGAGGAGCCATGCTGGTGATGGTGACGTATCTGCACATGTGAAAAATACCAAGGGCACCCATCTTTGTTGAGCATGGAATGCTGAAATACAGAAAATACAGGAGCTCACGAGATAAATTTTGATATCCTCAAGAAGGAGTAAGCCAAATAAATGCCTCATCTGTTTCCTGCACCATGGGTTTCCCTCTCACAGAGACAGATGCAAACGATCTGATGCCATTACACGTTATTATCACTCCACCTAGATGGCAAATAGGTTTCACATTACCTGCCAAGTCTTAATGAATTGCAGTGGAGGTTCTATAAGGCTGTGACCTCAGCAGGGATGAATGCCATGATTGATTAGCCCTGTCTGCCACAAGTCAGGAGGAGGGCTGCGATGGGGCACCTTCAGAACTTCTGAGTGTAATCCAAATTTCATATATCTTTTCTGTACACAGAATAACCTGATATCTAAGAGTCCAGTTCTCTTAATCATTACATTTCTGGCTTGTAAATTATTTAGTTGGCATTCTAGTTCATTGACTAGTCTTTTGTGAGCTTAGCTACCCCAACTGGGAAGCAGCATCCATTCTCAATAAATTGACAAAGTCAATTTTCTGAGTCAGTAATTTTGATAAGCAAAGCCCACACTATGGTAAACTCACAAAGGTAAATCTTATGTGACTTCTCAATAGCCAAATGGAAGGCTGGTTTTCCTGGTAAGAAAATAACTCGAACAGATACTTCCTTTAGACTTCAACAAAGACTGTTTTTATTCAGTTTCATCATTTCCAATTTTCATATTTTGTCTTAATTTTTTCTTCGTTTTCTTAATTTTTTCTACACAGATCTGCTCTTGCCAGTCTTAGACAATGTTTAATTCTATAGGAAAGCTCTCACCATCTCTCATTTTGAAGTTTAAAACCAGCAAGAGTACTTGGAGTAGAGACGTTAGTTCTTTCTCAGTCTAGGATTTCATCAGCCTGTCAACATTACCCAGGTCCTCACCTTCCTTTTGATTCTTCCACCTTTCTTTCCCAAGCCCAAATCAACTGAGTCCTAGCCCATCTGTGACAGTATCAGTCCTTTCTCGTGCCCCCACACCAGCCTGATGAAACCTGTGCTTTATCATTTTACCTTTCGAACATTTGCCAACCGATTCATCATCAAGGACTCCTCTCGGTCATCATCATCATCCAAGTCCAGCATGGGCATTCCAAAGGGGTCGATGATGCTACAGCACCTGGAACCTTCATCTCTTGGATCAAAGGGGTCCACGATAATGGGCTCTGTTCCTTTTATTTCACAGCGACAGAAGGGACAGCCCTGGCCATCCGACTCCTGCACAAACAACAACAAAAAAATGTGATTGGTCTTTGTTCAAATAAAACAGTGCTGAGGGGCCAATGTTCTTCAACTATAAGAAGTTGCAAACAAGAGGTTTTAGGGTAGGCAGTGAGAGTGAAGGAAGATCTGTCTTGAAGAAGTAATAGAGCAGAACAGGGAGCCAAAAAAATATATGATAAATGTTCAGTTTCTCACATTTTCAAAGAAAAACTTCTCCAAAAAAAGTTTGATTTGCCAAAGAAAAGGAGCCTAACTTTATTTTCCTGAATGTTCACTTACAATCGTAATGTATCAAAACTTGAGAGTCCTATAGAAAACTGGAAATTTAATCATTTCCCCCTTTACCAAAGGCTCCAGTGCTAAACTTCTATAAAAAGGACATTTTGAGGGCACCTGGGTGGCTCCAGTTGGTTGAGCCTCTGCCTTCGGCTCGAGTCATGATCCTGAGGTCCTGGGATCGAGCCCTGCATTTGGCTCCCTGCTCAGTGGGGAGCCTGCTTCTCCCTCTCCCTCTGCTTGCTCTCTCTCTCATGTAAATAAATAAAATCTTAACAAAAATACTTTAAAAAAAAGAAAGGACATTTTGAAAAAAATTCATTATAAATAAAGTAGTAGTATCAATTAAACAAGCCATTCTGGAAAGTTCCTGGGCATATAACTATGGCTAAATATTTCCATTTAATTGCCTAGGTATTTTAAAATCTTGTTTTATAATCAGTGGGAAAAAAATAAAGTAAATTGACATCTAGGAACCATCAACTGTCCTGGGAGCCTGTCATTCTGACACAGCTTATTTGGAATATAACACCAGGTGAAATATTAAATTTTACCCCTCATCTTGCTTCCAAACTAGATACTGCAAAAAGATTTGTGTAATACTTTTAGGCCAGAAACTCATTTATTGGTAATTATTGAAGGTTTTGTCTCCCAATTCCATTTCTCAAAATTCATAATTGGCAAGAAAATAGAACAAGACTGTTTCCTCATCCTAGACATAATGCTGCCTTCCAGAGTAGATGGTATATGATACTCACCACCATATTTCTTTCTGCATTTTACCCTAATTTTAATCATGTGCTATTTAAAAAATAGTAAAAAGCATAACATCATTTTAAGGCAGAAATGGGATGAATTAAAACCATTTTAGAGATGAGACAACGGAAGCAAAGAGAGCTAACACCTTTAAAAGAACCATTCAGTACTTAACTCAAGACTGTCCCACCTATTTGGTATGATGGGAAACTGGTTATCTGCAAGCCCTACACTGAGGCTCTGACCAGCAGTGGAATAACACTTCTGCTCTTCCCTCTCTGGACAACTGCTGGGCATCCACTCTGGCAGATCCTGTGGTCGCTGGTTATTCTTTTCCAAATATCACTCAGGGAGTAAATATTTAAGGAAAGCTAAACCTTTCTCCCGTCTTTTGATAACAAGAACATTAAATGCCAAGTGCATAGTCGATATAGGTTATCATCTAGATAAAATCCCCTTATTAAAGTCAAAAGGGATCCATATTCTGGGCCTGTGATAGCATTTTCTTACAGATCTATGTAAAATAATTTCAAAAAGATGGTATATCTGATACATAAGAGCAAGATGGGAAAGAGCTGATATTCCCTGGATGTCTTCAATGCACGAAGGAAGGAAAGTAGTACTCTGGGTCCTAAGTAGACACATCATTCATTTGTACATTTAAAAAAAATATAGAAAATTTCAAACATATGCAGAAGCAGAGAGAAAAATGTAACGAATCTGTACGCACCTACCACCCAACTTTAACAATTATCAATTCCTGACCAGTCTTGTTTCATCTATACCTTCACTTGCTCCCTCCACCCTTGGCTTATTTTAAAGCACATCCTACCTATAAATGTTTTCGTATGTGTATCTAAAAATAGAAAATCATTTAAGACCTGACTAAAGTATAACTAACATTAACTAAAAATTAGTCCACTTGATCTAAAACATTAAAGTCAGTATTTTTTTAGCACAGTGCCTGGAATGTTTATGTCATGGTATTCAGCTACAAAAGCTTCTCTTAGAACTTCCAAGGCAAATTTGCTATGTTTTTTTGGTTAAGGATGACTTCCAGTTTATGCCATCCATTTCATGAGAGAAGGTAACTGGAAAGATGAGTTTGGAAAAGGGAAGAGGGGAAGGGCAATAATAGCATCTTGATGGCACCAAGGAAAAGACTAGGAATAGTGGATCTATAATTAAAGTTAGTTTTTCTCCAGCTCTGCTATCTGAAAATTTAATACTGTACAAATTACTGATGTATGTTAGAGTCGCGGGTTTTAGGAATTTAGATCAGAGAACGTATTTTCTTTTTAGCTTTATCTCTGTTGAGAGTTCACATGACTCACTAAATTAATAACAACAACAACAGAAATCCCCCCAAAAGCCTGAGTTGCAATGTACACACACTTTGATTCACAGACATGGATCCCACTGAATCTGTCTCCCTAATGGTATTTACTCAAATATGACTTCACCCATCACTCTGTCTCTGTAAACTGACTACTGCCATATGCAAATTAAGTTTAACCATAAATTCTCGAATGCCACTTTGGTACTCTGCTCTAGTTCTGTCAGATGGTTGATTGAATTCACATGAAGAATGTCTTCAACAGACATATAACTCATCAGGATTGTGACTCAATAATTAAAATAATGTTTCTGTCAACATATACTTAATGCAAGATCAAGGAACATATGTTAATGAAGAACAAAGACCAATAAATAATTCCTTTCCTAGTCCTCAACATAGTCACATCCTGAGAATGTTAAGAGGAAATACTTGGGACTCCATCTGTTCTAATTGATTCAGTAGATTTTACTTCCTCGAATAAGAAATCCTTCCAAACCAAAGATACAGAAGTTATCAGTGAATACTACACTCATCTGAAACTAAACTATGTAATATGCTCATGACAAAATAATTCAGACTCATATGCCAACCAATACTGTTAATGACATTAAACATACATAAATATAATTTTAGGTAACCTGAGAACAAATTAACACTTGACAGAAAAATAGAAAAAAAAAAACATCTTTAACTTCCAAAATTGCCCAGTTCCCAGTCACACGCTATGTAAAAATCCAAATAAATATCAGTATCATCTCATCATCATCATCATCTTGCATTGGGTCAGCTTCTATATTCTTCCTGCTTAAATATTGTTCAGATAGATATTACCTCTTAAATACCTTCTTTAATTTTTTTAAGATATACATTATATATAGTGTAATTTATTTGCTCTCAGGATGATTATTATTAAAGGTCACACTTTAAGGTTAATCACTTCATGGCTTCCCACATATTCAATATACATGGAGAACCCTGAAAAATAACTAGGACTTCCTGAGTCTCATTTTGGAGTGCATTTTATATTTTTTTGTGTGTGTATATATGTGCTTTCTGTTCTGTGACTTCTAATTTATATTACTTTGCTATATTTCACATAGATTTGAAGTTACCATAAATCATTTCTGTAAAGCATGGAACAACTATAAATAAGTAGATAACTGGAAAAATACATACATATAGTGAGAATAAATTGGGTCCACACTAAGCATTTTCAGAGCACAATATTTCCTACAGAAATTCAATAACTGCTTGTTAAAACAATGAATGAGGATAGTTAATAGTAACCTTAGAAAGAGATGGTTGGTTTTGGTGCTCTTTTATGAGGAGCAAGGAAAAGAAGATGTTGGTGACTCTACATTCTTCTAGTTTTAATTTGTGAGGCCCACAAAAACAGCAAATCAGAAAAAGAGCACAGACATTCTGAATCAGGACACGTGAATTAGAATCCCATACCTACCAATTACAGCTATGTGACACTGGGTAAGCCATTTCATCTTATTTGTAGGGCATAATGAGGGAATGTACAGTTTAAGGGATATTTCACAGATAAAGATAAATTAATTCAAAGCTTTCAAAGTGCTTGCAAATTGTGGCATAATTACTATAAAAATAGTTTCAAAAGCAAAGAAATATAAGATAACTGAGGAAACCTGTCTTAACATCTGAAAATAATTCACATATCCACAAGAATTCCCATCTTATAATGAAATGAATACAATTTTAAAACCACAGAATCACCACTGTTCATAAATTAAGAATATCAGAAAGAGGAGGCAGCTTCGTAAGTGATACTATCAGTTACTACCATTTAGGAAAAATTCTAACTAAAATTTCAGGCACTATTGTAAGCACTACCCATATATTAACTAATTTAACCCTATGAGGTAAGTACCATTATTATCACCCTTTCACCGATTAGAGAGTGGAGAGTTGACATAATTTGATGGAGGTCATGAAGCTGAGCAGTAGTGAGCAGGAAATTACATCCAGGAGGCCTAATGAGCCTAGTCATTCCATCACTATCCTACCACTATCCTACACTGTAACATAAGGATGTAGTGGCTCCTCAATATCGGATTCATAACCTAGGTTAAAATAAAAGTTTAAAAATAGCTGCCTAATACTGATTATTCAAAAATGAAAAAAAAGTATTTTGTTCAAATCACAAATTTCAAAATTAAATAAACTACTGCAATCAATAACTATCGTTTGCTCTAATTGAAAAGTTTCAGCTTTTAATAGGAAGATGAAAAACTTGTCCTAGTAATTAGAGTATTCCTTGAGATATATTTTTTACATAGTAAGAGCTTTTGAAATATTTGCTGCTAGAGCCCAATTTAAAATGTTAATGCATGAAGTTTATGCACTTGCATTCTAAAGATGCTTTATTTAATGGAGTCAACTTTTAGAACACCTATGGAAGGTGTCTGTTAGAGCCAACCAAAAACCTTTCCCAAGTGCCAATACCTGCTACTGTCCAGGCAGCCCGAATTTAATACAGTCAAGCATCTGCTCCACCAGATTTTATTTTCTCCTCTTTTTCATTCCTATTGTCATCACTGTCGTTCATGAAATAATTGCAACATTTTTGGATGACTCGGGTAGCCCCTACATTACTCCCAAAGTGAAACAGGAGCTCCCAACATTTTATTTGATCACATTTATACAAAAAGACACAATGTGTCACCAAGGACAGAAATACCAATTTATAACTATCTTAAAGGCAAATATAATCTTCTTATTTGTAGTACTAAGGTTAAAAATTTCACTGAGGCTAGAATGTGAAGGTTGGTTGCTTTTGAGGGAAGATACAGTAAAAGATTATTTCTTTGTGCCTTAAATGTGATCATGTGAGCTGGTTTCTCACCTCTCTTACACATTTTTCCCCCAATGGTGCTCTCTAAATATGGGACATCCATAAATCTCTTAAATCACATTTCACATTAAAATCAGAGCTCAGGACACCTGAGTGGCTCAGTTGGCTAAGCATCTGCCTTTGGCTCAGGTCATGATCCCGGGGTCCTAGGATAGAGTCCCACATCAGGCTCCCTGCTCAGCAGGAAGCCTGCTTCTCCCTCTGCCTGATGCTCCCCCTGCTTGTGCTCTCTCTCTCTCTCTGACAAATAAATAAATAAAATCTTTAAAAAAAAAAATCAGGGCCTTACTGATTTTCATCTAATGACTTTGTGAAATTTTATTTTGAACATTCCAGATATCTTTCTTTTAAATCATTTGGGAAAAGATGCAGAAGAAATCACAGGAAGAAATTAATTTTACTTTTAACTGAATTCAAGTCCTTGGCAGTAATTCAAAACAAGGCTGCATATCCAATTGATATACGTATATCCATTTTTATTTTGAAAAGAAGATGTGAAGAATACAGTTTAGAATTTGTGCCATTCGTAAGCTCGGAAGCCACATTCTAGATTTCTGGGAGGTGGGGGGAACACAGTATGAAAACAGTCCCTCACTTTACACCTCGTGTGGTTAAGCCTGCACCATCATGGCTGCACAATATGCTACTACAAAAAGATGTGGAGGAGTTCTGGATGCAGAAGAAAAATGTTTTGTTAAGAAAAATGTTTTGTGGAATAGTGAAGAAGTGAAAGAAAACTGCGAGTTTTATTGCCAAGGACAGAATAGGAATGCCGCACCCAGAGTGATGTTGCTTCAAAGAATGTCTCCAGAGAGGTGATTATTCAACTTATTTCGTATTCTGTGCAAACTCTGGCTTGCTTATTCAATTTATTAAATAACACAGATGTTTCAGAAGGAGAAAAAAGTATCTGACACCTCTTCAGAGGCATGACTAATGGGCCATTATGACAGAAATAAAAGGGTAACCACTTGCTGAACAGCTAACTGATACGGCTACTATGCATTTCTTAGGGTTTCCGTTAATTACATAAAATTTCAGTTTCCAATGAATTCAATTAAACCAAAGTAGGGCAACAAGTGGAAGGAAAAGTTGGTGAAGAATGACTTGCTAAAAATGCGCACTGGCTGAACACATAATGTTTTATGGTCAGGGTTTAATATTTCTTTCCTCCTGGACTCTGACTGATTTATCAGAGCTTCTTGGCAGACGTGCAACCTTTAAAATCCTTTTCCAATCAGCATGTCCAACCAAAGTAGTAGAAAGTAACAAAAGATGTCTCGAATCCATAATTAAATTTGAAGGATAACAGGATGTTCATTTTAAGTAATGATTATTAATACATGCCCCTTTATAAAACTTTCAGATTTAATTTTAACTTCTGGAGGGTCAGGCCTGGGTCTTAATGGTGTTCTTCCTAGCTCAGAGATTAGTACAGAACCTGGGACCCAGGAGCTACCCAGGAATGTTTCCTAAATACATGGATAAGTAAATGGATTTGAGACGTTGTAGAATGATGGATAAAACAATCCATGTCTGCTCCCACCAAGTAAAGTAACAAATGATCCCCATGCATAATTAAGTTCGAAAACAACCTTTTCTCTATAGAAAAAATAAACAAGCATATAAAGCAAAAACAACAGTTTTAAAGTCAGAAAATAAGGACTCTAGCTCTGTGCCAGTTTGAATAAAGAGAACACTGAAAAAGAGAGACATATTGCTCTGTGGCGTCATATCCAGACTTCAGAGTCATACAACATTTCCCACTGCATCTACAAGTTTAGATACAATCTTTTACAATATCCTGCAGAACTATGGAAATGTTCCATAATTGTTCTTTTACTTCTCATATTCACCATGGATTAGGTGAAGTCCTGTGAGCAGCTTATCGAGGCCATGATGTGAGGCTTTTAGCCTATCTATGGTTTGTCAACTGCATTTTAACTGGATTAAATTTATAAGAATTTTACTTTTATTAAGTAACAAGGGCATTTTGCAATAGCGTGCTTAAATGATTGTCAAACACTGCTATTCATATTATATGAAAACAGCCAAAACGGATCTGTTGGTTGGCAGGAAGCACCACTTTATGAAATCTATATGTAAAGGTAGAAATATTCATGTTATCCCAAAGTGGAAATGTTCAAAAGCTGATGCTTCCTTTAACCACTAAGATCCGAGTGAAACAAAAAGACTATGGAATATCACTTTGGAATTCGCAAACCTTGGTCGAAGAACAGTTTTCTTCAGGGTAGAGAAAACTTGAACCAGGGATCACCATGCAATGCTTCTTGTTGTAAAAAAGTAATAAAGAGAAACTCAGTTTTACTGCCTCTAGCTTACTGCCAGTATTATTGCAAGTGATAAAAGTAAAATAATGTGGCTCAAAAATAAGTGGACAAAATCAAAATGTGAAAAGTTGAAGGGAATCATCCAGCAGCTACTGAATGGAACAAATGGATCTTAGGTTTCAAATTCTTCGAATTTATTCTCAGATCTTGAGTATAATAAAAGGTCTTTGAAAAAAAAATCATAGGTACTTTTTTTTTTTAATCACAGGTACATTTTAAAAGAAAAATGAACAGAACTAAAACATCTGATCTACAATATCAACAATTTATCTAATTTATCTATTTAGCATCTTTTTAATGTAACCTTAAGTCTCTTGTCTTTACACTATCTAGCATACAGTCCATAAATATTTACTGAGTACCTACCACTGTGGAGGCAGGTGTCATGTTAGAAGAGAGGGATTCCAAACTAGGTTCTTGAAGAGAAACAGGTAAATATGTATGTTTACAAGACAAATACAATGAGATAAGAGTTTACAGGGACATATACAAAATGTATCAGAAGAATATTTATTAATTGCAACGTGTCTTATGTGGGAGGAATTAAAAAATAATGCTGAAATAATGCTTTTGAACATTTTTCATTAACCTATATGCAAAATTCTTCAATCAGATTAAAATAATAACATTATTTGCTAGTAGCAGAAGTGTGATTTGAGTATTATTTCAACCTTCTATTTTTGCATTTGTCATTTTTTGGTTACTCCTTCACTTAGTAAACTACTACTTTATAATGACCTTCTCCTAAAATTTTACTCAAAGACTAAGTTTTCAGTGCTTGGTAATTTATGCACTTCCTCAATTTCTAAAAGTAAAACTGAGTAGTATTTCAGAGTAATGAAGAAAAAAAAAGCGAAGGTTAACAATTTACAAATATGATTGGGCACGTCTTTACATAAGGCCATTAGACCAATACGAAAAATCATGAAGTGAACCAGGGAACTGATCAGCCACTGTCAAGAACTGTACTATTTGGAGAATGCACAGTAATATACAGAAAAGTTGTGGTGATGTAAGGGACAAAGGATTCACAACACAGCCCTGGCTACAGAGAAATGCTCCTGGGTCTTTGGCACATAACGTACCTATTTATTGCAAAGAGTTCACGAACTTGCTAAATAAAATGTGTAGTATTGTCCCTGAAATTTTAGAACATAAATTTCTTTTAAGAAGTATACAAAAAGTAAAATAAATAAAATCTGCTTGTTTTATATTCAGTCATACTCTTTTACTTACTCTGGGCTATAAGGTAAACAGCCATTCTGTACGATGTTTTAAACAATAATCTTTAGTAATCAAAGGTTTCGCCAAGCTAATGTGAGCTTCTGACTTTTAATCCACTTAATTTCCAAATACTAGGTAGGTATCAAGTTAAAGATGCCAAGTCCTGCCATATGTACATATGTGTATGTTCCCAGACTTAGGCCCCAAGAGTAGAGGCCAAAGACATAGGCCATGCGTGGGGCCAAAGAGTACTGGGAGTTTGTACCAGCCTAAACTTCTGGTGTCTTTAGGGAGAAATACAAAGTTTTTAGCTTCTCCGTACCTGTGAGAACCATACCACCACCCAGAAGTCGTAAGTCAATCCAAAGGGGTGACAAACACAACTGGCCTCTATTTATCCCAAGATACTGAATGGGTATCAGGTAAAGCAAATCATTATAACAGTCCCATCTGTCAGTCGGGCACTGAGTCAGTATCTCTGCAATAGTTTCTATTGATTGATGTGACATACACGTGCAAACATAGTTCTCTCTTCTCCCAGAGTAACTTGGTGAAAGTCATTTATAAGAAGACATTAAGTGTGCAGAACAATTAACATAACTTACATAGCAATCAAGTGCCTATATGGTGCCTATAAGTTTGCTGATGCCACACCAAGCATCCCTCTCCCTCCAAGTTCTCCCTTTACTGCACGAAATTCACCACCATCATGAAGGGTTTACAAAGGGAAATTAGGGCATGGATATCAAGGAAAACCTAAAGTAAAATATAAACCAAATACATACTGAAAAAAAGTGTAGGGATATTGAACAATTTTTACTGAGGTAGGAAAGATATCTGGGAGTTCAGAAATGATGCTGAAAACATAAATCAGGGGAGCCTGGGTGCCTCAGTAGGTTGAGCGTCCAACTCTTAATTTCGGCTCAGGTTATGATCTCAGAGTCCTGGGATCAAGCCCCTCAACGGGCTCCGTGCTCAGCAGGGAGTCTGCTTCAAGTCTCTCTCCCTCTCCCTTTACACCTCCCCCTGCTCACATGCTCACCTGCTTTCTCTCCTTTCTCAAATAATATTTTTTTTTAAAAGAAAGAAAAAACATAAGTCAATTGTAATTCATTTCTTCATTCTTCCTCTTTTTCTTCATTTCTCAAATCTCCCCAAAGGAAGAAGTAGGTCTTTTTTGTAAGATTATGAAAATGTGAAAATCATTATATTTTACTACTAAGTAATGAGCTCAACAGCACCAGTGCTCCTGAGTCTGCATTCTCTCCGCCTGACCCTCTAAGGCTTTCTTTCCTCAAGCAACACAGAGGTTCTGGGTTGGACAGAAGATCAAGGACTGAGACAGCTCAGGAATGGGGTAGGGATGTCGATTATATACTCAACAGCAAATTTTTTAAAAAGGTTTGAAAATTTAATTATTTGCTTTCTAAACCCCATCAATAATATTGACTTCAATAGAGACTGTGTTAAACAGCAGTTAAAAAAATGACTTGATCAAAATATTCTGTGAATCCTTTCAAATACTCAAAACTGGAAATTTGTCCAAAGATCCATTTTCAAGCCCCCAACCTCTATTACAGATAAAGAAATATAAGAAAACCCTTGAGGAAACCAGTTATTCTCTAGGTCTTAGTCTAAAACATTAAATCAATTTATATTTATCGAGGTACAACTACTTATAACTAAATCTTAAAATTAAATTATACATGCAAAAGAAACAATATAAAAAACAGCAAGAAAAATGAAATTATATAAAACAGAAAATCAAACACAAGAGGTTTTTTAAAACTACTCTTCAAAGAAAGCACTTAAAAGACTATTTCCTGAATCATTAAGATGAAAAAAACTGCAAGGAGAAACAGTAACAGGGGATATAAGGAAGGCATCAGTGTTGCTCCTTAAACCTGGATCATACCTGCCATGCTGTGAGGCAAGAGGTGCACATCAAATGCCCACAAGGCTCAATCTTGACGTCTTTGTCGTTCTCAGCACAAATTTTACAGAGCTGAAAAGTGGAGCCCATTTCACAATATAATTCATATTGTTCCTGGAATTTGGGGGGAAAAAAAGGCAGTGTTAATGTATTTCTAACATCAACTCTTAATATTGAATTTTCTCAAATACAATGACTTACAGTAAATCCTCACACTTGATCCTGTCAGGAATATGTTGCCATTTAAGACATGTTTTAAATTGTTAATCACAATTTGGTCTACAAGGTCATTTTTTAAAACATTTGAGCCTTTATCTGCAATTGTATAAGCTTTTTTAACACTTCGGATTATTTAATGTTTTATACTGTTCCTTTAAGGAAGGGGCTTGCTTCAATGGTGACTCAAAAGACAAAACTTATGGTTTTAAAAGAAAATATAAATAACTTCAGTTTCTTTGTAAGTGCCACATATTCATCTAATTTTACCGTAAAATTGCAAACACACATACATACTTATACACACACACACACACACACACACACATATAACTCTGACTGAACACTCAATTTTATTTTTTAAATACCTTTAGAAATTCCAGAACAGAAGAAAGGCAGAATTTGCCAAGCTCTTCCTGCATGCTACGGACTGTGGTCCACATTTATTATGTCATATCATCTCCAAAGCACAGTAAGATATATTGAATTAAAAAAAATACCTGAGGCTGAATAAGTTTAAATTGTTTTCCTCAAATTCTATATTAAATCTCTAAATTGCATACTGTTTTCCCAATACAGCACTGTCAGGAAAACTAATCACTTCAGCAACCAAAAATTGTTTTATTAAACATCTACTCTCTTGATATACTAGTTTTGAACATTTTGACATAGTAAAATTCTTGGTGTCCAAATACTGAAAAGATCTAGGTCACAAAGAAGATATAAATACATCAGTACGTGTAAAGAAAATATGAAAAAAAGTTTAATAGGGATACAAAGAAAAGGAATTACGGAAATAAAAATTCATTTAAATAAGGCAATGTTTCAGTTAATAAGTGTCTATTAGGTACCTGGCCCTGGGCAGGATAAATAAATGACCATATTTAACTGCTAGTCTACTAAAAGATCTTATAATCTTGGTGAGAAAAACAATATATACATATATTTATGTACATGTATATACACAAAGATACACGTGCACATACACACATTCATATATAAATTGTCTACCATGAAGTATGTATGTGTGACTGTTTAATTTTTAAAGAAATTAAGAAAAAGGACGAGAATGGATCAAGATGAAAAATAAAGAAATCTAAAGCAATTAAAAATATATTGTAAGTCACTGAAGTCTTTAAAATAATAGCTAAGGATTTATATTGTTATGACATCCAAAGGACCAGTTTGCAATTATTAAAAAATTACAGTGAGCTAAAAGCATGGATGCAAACTCAATGGAACCGAATGGGTAAGTTATTCAAATATTTATGATAATTTAATGGAATGATATTACTCCTGATTATGTATTTTTAAACCATGGCTTTATAAAGAGGAATTTTCTTTTGTGAGTATCCTTTTATATGTATTAGAACATAAGGAATCACTACATAATTAAAATAATGTCAGTTACATTTTATACTGTAAAAACTGTCCATCAACTGTACATATGTCAACAAATATGTTTCACATAATAATACCAAGACCACTGGGACTAAATCTGGAGAATCTGAAATAAAATAAAATTATCTCTTGTCTTCCCCCAAATCTATAATTTCTGGTTTTTATTTGATTTTTATTATTTATTATACAAAGCACAAAAATATATAAATTATAAAATATTTTAAAACTAGACTATATGTAAAACAAAATACTCAGGTTCTCCCTTTCATCTTCTTCCCAATTCCCCAAACCTTCTTACCTCCTCAGTTAAGTACTGTTACCAGTTTAGTATTTTTTAATTGTTATTTTTAAAAATGGTAATTTCTTTCTTCCTTTCTTTCTTTCCAGAAATTGAACTAACATAATGTAACTTTACAAAATGAAATGTTACATAATTGAGCTTCTTAGTAATGGAAATTTTTTACATAATAAAGATGCCAAAGTTCCCATGTGAATATGTGGAGCTACCTTCCTCCTCTTAATGACTTTACAGTATAATGCAGTATGAATATACTATGGTTTACTTAACCTATGGCTAAATAGTTTATAATTTTTCATTTTAGGAAAAATGCTAAAGTGAATACCCCAACGTACAGATCTTTCTTTGTATATGTGAGTGATACACACAGAATCCAGAGTCAAAAATGTTTTTATTTAGATTTTGATAATTACTATTACCCTCAAGAAAGGCTTACCAAGTTACACGCCCATTCAGTCTATGAGGTTGCCAACAATAGATTTATAAGAATATAATTATTATCTTCAATACGCTTCAAGTACTCATTTGACTCTAAAAGCTAATGCATATTATTATTCTAATCTTCTTTGGAGTTTTCTAAATCTATGGCTCTCTCTTCCTATCTATTTACTTACCTGTGGATTTATCTATCTATCTGCACAAATGCTAATATTGTATTGGAAGCAAGAATACTAACAGAAGAAATTTTTATTCAAAAAATGGAGACAGTAATGTATTTTTTTCAAACACTCTTAGAATTCCTTCAAGTATCTTCTGCATGAGATCCTATACATCCTTTTAGCTACAGTATAAGAGGATGCTTTTTATTTCAAAAGTATTAGATACTTAACAATTATAAATGGGTTACCAGAAATTGTCCTTACCTGCGTAACTTTTATATGGTCATGGGGTGTGGGTTCACATAATCCAGTTAAATCAGGATTATAACTCCTCCCATCAGGATAAAGATAGCTGTATTATAAACAGAAACTTTATTACCATAAATATACATTTTTTAATTGCATTTAAGATTATTTAATCTGATTCTTCTATATTCAAACCCACATGTTGAAGTTTCCTTTTTATGTAACTTATATCAAGAACCTTTGCTATCACTGTTTCCATAATATTACAAGTTACTTTTAGGGCATTTAAAATTTAGAAATCATTTTCGTATAAGAAATACACAATGAATATGGACTCAGCCACTAAGCAACTATTTCCAATTAAATATCTTTACTATAGGTCCTTTAGGTAAGTTAAACATCTATTTTTCTGGTCATTCATGGTCTATTCCAAAACACTTTGAATATACACCAATTTGCAATGATCGTGTCTCTCATGTGAAGCACAGTTAATGTTACCTGCATCATTTTACACCATGCTTAATAACATGAGAGAAAAACAGAATGAAAACCCGCAAGTTTCCTATAAAAGTTATGCAAACATCTCCATGGTTCCTGTTTCTCCAGTTTCCCATCCTCTGTCTTTCCATCTCACCTTCCAGTCACCCCCACACACACTAGTCTACACACACGCTGACCCACACACGTACACGCATGATTAAAGAACTTAGAAAATGTTACAATTATATGTTTCATTTACTTCAAATCAAACTACAAACAATCATTTATAAATATAAGGTTCCACTGTTACAGAGAATTAAAATAACTAAAAGTTACAGTAATAAGGCCATCTTGTTAAAAGCTTTTATTCACTCAGACACTCCTTTAAAAATGAAGTTTACTGTGTTAGGAAATACCTATTTTAGGTTTTTAAAAATGATAATATTACTGTTGGATTATGTTGGCTGATTAAGTTAGTTTTGTTTGGTAGCTCTCTGTTCTAGATGGCTTGAATGAAAAATTCAGAATACACTACTACTGTGATCAATATTTTTAGGGGCAAAACTATACTAAAACTGTTCTGTGAAGTAACAGAAAATCTTTATTCTTAAATAGTCCAAAATATGTTCATAAGTGTTAAAATTTACTAGTAAAACTAGAAAAAAAATGAACTTAGAGGACAGACGATTCTCATAGGGTAAGGAACAAATCAGTAGATCAGTGAAATTTTTTTTTTTTTTACAATTTAGGAAAGAGAGTTGACTACATCTGAAATGACAAATTTTAGAGTGTTTTTGCATGGGTGGGTTAAAGTTCTACAAATATTAAATGAAGAGCGCTAAGTGAGAGTTGATAGGTAGCTTTCTTTTTATACCCTATATAATGGCCAGTTTTAAAATTATTATATAACATTTTGCTCATCATACTTAAAAAACATGTAGAAATTCTATGAAGAATTCAAACCTGAAAGATTATAAAAATGCCAATAAGGTTGCTACAGGAAAGGCTGAAGGGTCTACCTAATGTATAAGGGACAATTCAGTAATCACTGTCCTCAGTAAACAAGGGTGCTACTGATGAGACCCTCTCAGTGGTAGGAAAGGAATAAACAACCTCAATTGGCTGGTTATGGAAGGAAATTACCTATGTCATACTAAATTGAGTTAACTATAAGGAAAGGACAGCTGACCCCGATGAAAGCTGGACCAGATAATATCCTGTGTTTTACTGATCTTAAGGGGAAAAAAAATCTAATAATATCTATTTTAATATAATCTAAAAATCTGATCTAGTTTTAAATAATAGTAAGATGTTAATATGACCTATTTTAATGTACTCTATCACTACAGTTCAAATTCAACTAATTAAATGCCTCTGAAGGGGTGTGTGTGTGTGTGTGTGTGCGTGTGTGTGTGTGTATGTAAATATTAACATCTGATTGGCGTAGGAGTTCAGAGGCTAAACTACTGATTACAATATTATAATTTGGTTTTTTATTGGCTTTTAAAAAATAGATGGAAGGCATTATGAACAATATAAATAAGCTGTATCAAAATTACTACATGTACAGATTTGCTCGCTCATAACCTCTATTTATAAAGTAAAACTTTACAGCACACTTTCTTAAAAACAAAATCCTATAATCACAGTGAACCAAAAGCTACACATATGAATCTTAGATGCATTTCAAGTAAGTTATAAATAACTGAGGTTAGCAAATTTATATTAAGTTTAAAAAACAGAAATACAAACATGTTACCAGTTTGCCATACAATTCTAACATAACTATTTCTTGAAAGCTCATAATTGATAAAAAAAGTTTTTCTTCAATATATCCTAGCACTTTTTTTTTGCTATTATTTTAGAAAAGGTGTAACTTAAATTATTTCCTCTTTGCTAACTCTTGTGGGCTTTTTCCTGCTAGGTTTCTATCACAATCTGTGCTCTAGCAAATAAGGGAATGTCCGTCCCTGAGTTACTCAGTAAGGGCAAAGGGCAAGAAAAGTGAGCATGATGAGACGACAATACAACAGAGCAACACAGAAAAGAGAACAAAAAGATGCAGGGAATGGCACGTGACTAAAACGAATGAGGGAGAATTCCTAGGAAGGCCCCTATCAGATCGTCTAAACTTTGTGGAGGACAAAAGTCATTCTTGCTCTAAAAGACAAAGGAGAACGTCCTTATTTTTAAATTTTAAAAAAAGAATAGCTTAAGTTAAACTGAATTCAGTTCTTAACATATAATTCTGCAATAGGGATTGAATAGCAGCATGACCAAAAGAAGAAAGACACAAAGAGAAAAAGCAGGGAAGGGGTAAGAAAAGAGTAAGAAGAAGAAAGAGAAAATCTGGTACCACCAGTCAGACAAAGAGGAAAACTAGCAATGGGACGGTTACACGGAGCAAGAGAAGTCAGTTACTTTAAAGAATTATCTTCTTAAAAAAAAAAAAAAGAATTATCTTCTTAATAAGATTTTTCATCTATTTTAAACTCCTTTTAAGTGTTTTTTTTTTCCTGTGAAAAATACAAACTCATGTTCTAATCTGATGCTGGAATTTACTGGCTGTCATATACAGTTTAAATCAAACCAGTTACCTTAAAATGACTATTTTAAGAGATGAACGATAAGAACTAAGGAGAACTCCATTCCTCAGTCTTGAAATAGACCAGACCATCAGCCTCACTATCTTTTCTCTCCATCGTAAAGCAGTGTCTGTCTTTCAAACTGGTGAATAATAAGCACCCTGACTCCCATTTCTCATACTCACAATCCTTCCCTGCTGCCGTCAATCAGGGCTTGAAATAAGGGCTTGTTATGCGGGATGGTCTGAAGGATATTGCCGTCCCCTGTCACGTAGCCGATGGCCCACTGTCCCAATCTGGTGCAGCTTAACCGGAAAATGTAGCTGTAAAGCGTGAGAAAATGATGTTTAGTCACAAAGTGTATGGTAACTACTAAACAATCTGTTAGACTTTTGTAAAGTCAAAGAATAAACGGAATCATTTAGAATATCTGAAATAAGGTTCTTTCTTCTTATTTTAACACCACTGTCCTTCTCTGTTCAGTGATCTGTAAAAGCAGCATTGACAATAATCCCACTTAAACACCTCCAGGGCTATAGGACAAAAGAAGTGAAGGTGATCTACTTCAATAGCAAAGGATATACTGCCATCCCCATCAGTGGGTGCTCAGTACGAAACAGCTAGGACAGAAATCGTTTTTTGAAAGCAAAGTCAAAATTTAATTTGTTCACTTCAGAGGGCAATTGAGTCAGTTTCTACTGTGGAATTCAATATATCACTTTGTAATTTTAAAATTATGCATTTTAAGTTAATGACTTGTTTAAAAATAATTTTTTTTTCTTTGGAGCGTTCCAGCCATTCATCTTTAAATGAAAGATCAAAAGAGCTGAACTATATTAATGAGAAGACAAACTAGATTACACACCAGTTCAATGTCTTACAAAAGGAAGTTAAAATAGTTCAAAAATATAAATCAAATTAATGATAATGACAAGGGGACACTGACTTGGTTTTAAATTCACTGTTATTTATTTATTAAAATAGCTATCTGCTTGTTTCATTTTAGATCACTTATCTTTATTTAAGTGTATTGCACTCAATCTTGCCATCATGATAACCATACCTGGATTTTATAACCCCTGAAACAGCTCAAAAGTAGGTCAACAATCTGTTGGCTATATTTGAGTGCCGATTGCTCTACATACGTGACAGAAATTGATATATCCTAATGTACTTTGCAGAATAAATTAACATATATAACGGCTATACAGTTATTCAATTTAATTAACTTGTGTATTTAGTACTGCAAGGTGATTTCGTCTTTGAAGAAAATTGGGTTCTTAAAGAAGAAGTTGTTTTTTAATAGTAAGAACTTCATACTTGTTTTAGAACGTTTGGAAAGGACTCTTCAAGAAAGTCCTAAAATGTATTCTCCTAGAGAGCCTGAAAATAGGCTATCAACCTGCCAATAAATGGAACCCTTAATCAGAATCATAGACAAAATAATTCCACACAGACTTCTGGCTGTCAACTGGATCCCCCCAAAAAGCAAAACCTGAGAGATTCATATGCCCTTGCAATATGTCCTACTATTTTCTGTACCAGGAAGCCAAAGAGAAGAAACGCTTTCCAAGAGGACGAAACAGTTAAACAGGTATTCTGCAAAACAAGTATTTATCAAAACCATTTGATTTGTTCACCGAGTTTTCCTAAACTTTATGTTTTAAATACCACATCACACTTTAAACATAACAATTTACCACAGGCTGACCATTTCATCTTTGCCAAAAACTCAGTAGAATAAACTGTTACAGGGCAAATTGGGAAGAAAAGGAAGAAAGACATCCTTTTGGAGAGCCCTGTGCTTTTATTAAGAGAACTAACAGTGATGCAGCCTGGCTTTTGCTCCCAACAGTGTTCTCTCCCAACATTATTTATCTCCAGAATCTTGAACAAGAGAACACAAAAGGGACTCGGTTTCTTAATTTTGCAAATAACTCCCGTGTTAAATTTGTAGGATTGTGTAATTCCAAACATAGCACGTCTTTCAAATCATACTCCAAGAACAAGAAGATACTTTGATGCCAATCTACAGAGTAGAAGTTATGGAAAAATCTGGTATGAGAGATCCCTGACCAAAACAGAATGACTCATGTAAGCCACTGTCAGCGTCTCAATGAGAACCAACTCTCCTTAACCTAAACAGAAGACTTCAACAGGAGCCAAACTGTTCTCTGTACCCACTACCTTCTTTTTATATACCACATAAATTCATAAAAATAAAAAAAAGATGGAAATTTTCATTATGGCAGAGAAAAAGGAATCGACAGTATTGGCTTATACTAGACACTACTTTGTTAAAGGACAAACACCGTTTGCACTACAAATCATAAAAATGACATTAGAAGAAAAATGGAACCTTCAAAAAACAATCAAATTCATTCCTGCAATGAAATGACTCCTGTATGGAAATCAGTGTACTCATGGATGTTGGGAAGGCATCTCCTATTAAAATGTCACTGTATGAGGAGGACAGGTATCCACTGTCACTGCTGTCATCCCCAGCACACTGCTTGCCACAGCACAAATGCCTACAATGTAATGCATTTCTAAATGGCACATGGGGAAAATGTATGAATGAGGAACGAGATTTTCTGATCCCAGATTTGTCATTAATAAGGTATGATTTCTCAGCCAAAGCCACAGGGCTGACCAAACAGCCAACCTCTGAGATTCACCTAGTTTTATCATCTGGAAAGTAAAACATAAATTCTGAAGCTACAAAGAATGACAAGGTATTAAGGAAGAAATTCTTAAGGACATGAAATTGGTTGGATTGTAACAATGGGCTTACATATGTTTATATACTTATATGTGTTCAACATGTACATACATGTACACTTATATGTACTTATATTTGTTTACATTATATGTAATTATAAGTGTTTACCATAGAACCAAATTGAACATCTTGAAAAATACCCTAAAACAATGAACGTGAAACTGCTTCATTTTGTCTTTAGCACAATATTCAAGTATTCAAATATACACATACAATTTTATATGCAAACACAGGTGTCATGAAAGAGACAATGCTAATACCCTCCTTTAGTTTGAGAATCAGAGCTCTGAGACTTAATGAATTTCCAAGTTTATCAAATTACATGGTACCATATCCTCTTTCACTTCATGAATACAGAGTTTCAGTACAAGTGCAATGAATGGATTAAAAGGATTCAATTAAAGAGTACCATTGTGGTCTATTAGCATTTCCTTCCCCCACCACCCGGCCCCCAAGGGTGTTACTGATTTACTTAAGAATGGACAAGAGAGCACTTTCCATCCTTAGATATACCACATAAGATTGCTGCTGAAGTCTTACCTTCCAGGTTTGGTGCTATATTTCTGCAGTCGTGCTTTAACTTCATCATATGTGAGAAATGCCATGTAACCCGGATGTGTTACAGCTAAGAAATTCCAATTCCGTAAAATGGAGCCCCAAGGCTAAAAATATGAATAAATGAAAAGATATTATCTAGATAATATCAACTACCAATTATACACCAAACCATCACTTAATAGAGTTACTGAAATCTCCTAGACATTTTTAAAGTGAATATGAGCTTCTGCAGCTTAGGTCAACCTTTACCGTTTAACAGTAAACATGAAATACCTTACTCTCTTTTTGGAGAAATATTAGGCAGAAAATATTATAGGATACAGAGAACAAAAAGAAAAACTATATACTTTCTTCACAAATTCTATTCCCAATACAGCATTTGTGGTAATTTTGAGACATAAAACACATCACTTTTCTGTTCAAAACCCTCTAACTTTGAGTAAAAGTCAAAGTCCTTACAAATGGTCTAGAAGGACTTTACAGGGTTGATGCCCAGGTTCCCTTTCCTCCCCATCTGTTGTGACTTCTTCACTTTCTGCCTCTTCTCCAGGGACCCTGGCTTCTTTGTAGTGGGCTTGAACACAAAGGTACTCCCCCACCTCGGAGGCTTTATATTTGCTGATGATGCCTCTACCAGAATTCTTCCTCCAAATATCTAAGTGATTCCTCTCCAGTGTTGCTTCCTCAATGAAGCCTTCACAGACCACTCTATTGAAAACTGTTAGCTCTCATCACATTCCTTATCTCCCTTGGTCTGTTTTGTTCACCACTGTACCTTTAAAGTATCTAATTTTATAGAACAAGAAGCCATACCATGGGATGTAAGTGATTTGGTACCGTTTACACATTAAACCAGAAGCTACACAAGAATAAGGAACATGCCTGTCTTGCTCACCAAAGGTATACCAGCACTGATGTAGTCTCAGAATACAGTGATCAGGGAGGTGTAATTGTTGAAGAGCTCCTCTAACTAGCAACTTGTCTAAAAGGCCTTGACTCTCAACCTACCATTCTTTCCATGGTAACATACTACTCTGCTCACCTTTGGCTAGTTCTTGCACAATTACAGAAGGTTTATGATTTAGTAGTAAGTTAAAGACCTTGCACAGAAATACACAAAGGCACACACACAGAGTTTGTACCATTCTCTCTTTCATATGATTAGTTACCGCTCCAGTTACCATGGCAAGAGAAAAAAAAGCAGTCAGTGATAGGCAATTTTGCTTGAGGGTGTGAATGAATCATCTCGGCCATATTTTTAAGGCTGAAGCTACATTTATTCCATGGACTTGGTGGCATACTCTATCTGATGTGCCAGGTTATTAATTCATATCTTCTACAGAAAAGAGAAAAAGGTATTTTATGTTGCCAAGTGAGAGTTGTTGAAGTGGTCATCCTAGACATGATCATTGGTAGAGGGCTCCTGCTGTTGAATGTTTTGAGACTTGTTCCTCATTATTGTTAAGCAGGTTTCAGATTCACAAGGCATAATTCTTCAAGGATTGTATCTCTTGAGATGAGGATGACAAGGGAACGAAAGATTTAGTAATGAAAAGTTCTTTAACCTTTTCTGACATAACAAGAAAAATCTTCAGGGTATTCCCCCAGCACACTAAAATATCTAATTGGGCAAAAATGAGCCCTGGAGAACACTATTATGAGAGGTTCTGTCATGTACTTGGGGGAAAAAGAAAAAAAAAAAAAAAACATGTTTCTAATTTTCTTCTAAAATCATGACTAAAAATTACATAAACAATACTTGGAAGAATATCAGCGTATGTTTTTAAAAAAACTGAGAAATAACTGCTAGTATAGGCAATGAGTTTTGTTTTGTTCTACTTCCTCATCTACAAAGGACAAGGATGGAGAGAATAGAAAATATTTGGGTCACTTCCATCAAAGTCTACAAAAACTAATGGAAGAGTTGTTTAAAAAAGTGCTGCACTTTGTGGAGAACCAATGCGCAGATCAGAATACAACTGGAAAAAAAAATGAAATTGGAGTTTTGAGCCAACTGCTACAGTATTAAGCAACCATTTCTTGGTACATAATCCAGAGCACCAGCTTCTAACTACAAAAATATTTGTGTAATAGAAAGAGTCTGTGTACTGTTTTTCTTGTGAATGCTACCCACAGTCCGAAACACATGGTAGTTATGTGTTTTTTGTTTTTTTGTTTTTAAAGGATTTTGCCAACTAATGGCTTAAAGAAGGCAAAATAAAATGCTTTGGAGAATAAGATTATTTTTGCATTTGTTTTTAAACGAAAGGAAAGGTTTTCACACCCACCAACACAAAATTATTTAGAGATTCTTAAATGACTACAGAAATTAATTGAGTGAATGAAGGAAGCTATTCTCTCCATTCTTCCAAAATACTATGTTCAAGAATAGCCCTTTACTGACTTAAAACTTCTGCTGGAAGAGGGACCTGGACTGCTCTGTCTAGATCCTCTCTCTTGCTCCTTGCTGTAACAGATGACTTTCCTCTCCTTCTTTTGCTCTCTATTCCACTGATGCTATATATTCCATAGTCACGAATATATTCCCCCAAATTACACATTCCTTATGCCACCACCCAGAAGCCCCATTTCTCAGCAACCCCATCGTCTCTAGTAGTAGGAAAATGGAAGGAGAAGGGGAGCAACAGCCCCAGGGAGAGGGAAGAGAGAAGCAAAATCCCCCTCTTTCCGTTCCAGGACTTTAGCACCTGCCAATCCCAGCATCTCTGAACTACCTGGAGAGGAGAAAGAGATTAAAGGCAGAAGAAAGAGGAAAGGAGGAAGGTAGCCACTGCAAGACTGTTCCAACGTCTTCCTAGTATTTGCTCAAGTTCTGGCAGAATGTCAGGATAAGGGAAGAGAGGAAAAGAACGTACCTAGTAACCAGATTTACGTTCTTTTCTTCCCTTCTTTCATTTCCTAGACAATTCTCAATTTTGTTTCCTAGTCCCCGCTGATGACTTCTTCCAACCCTTATGCTAGTTCTCTGTTGTCAAACCCCAATCTTGAGCATGTACCTTACTCATACTCACTTTCAGAGCCCATTCTGCTAAATACCCAACTCCCAACAATTTAGAGGTAAGAATTCATTGCTAATTCACCACCACCACTGTGCTTGCAGAAAAATATATGTTCATGCAGTTACAGTATTCATAAAACACATTTTTCATACAGAATGCATAATTATAACTTAAAAAACCTACTACTCAATTTTTAAAGTTGTATAAAATAAAAGATCAGTAAAAGTTAATACATTTTACTTTTCTATGCATAGAACTAATTTTAAGGCACAATGTATGATTAGTTAAAACATCTGAATAATGAAACTGAAAGAAGTGAAGAATCACAGAAGTATATAGGAGCTAATGAGAGTTCTTTAGCTACTTCTATAATTATGAGTTTTAAAAGAGACTAGGCATGTTTAATCTACAGGTATTTTTTTTTTTTTTTGGTTTTGTTATCTAAAACTTTTCATGGTAACTCTACTTAAAAAGATTCTTTTCCTCTCCCATCCCAGTGAGCATAAATAAGACACACGTAAATTAGAGTATTAAGATCACCTGCGCTGTTTTAAAGTGAAACAGCTTCTAAGAAAATATGTGCACATTAAATAACAGTTTGGGTAAGTGTTCAACCAACATTAAAGTGCCCTCATAACTTTCATATATAACCCAGGCATTCTAGCATTTAACATCCGCACAAAAAAGTCATCTAGGCTGCGCAGAAAAAACACTTTTCCTAGAATGAACAGTTAAGGCAGGAAAATAATTTTTTTCTCTTCCTTCACAAAGGGAAGAAACAAAGCTTCTATTTCTTCAAATCCCTTTGTATTATGTGAAATAAATTATTTGTAAAATTATCAGAAACCTTTAAAGAAAGGAGACATTCTATTATAAAATGGTCAGTATCAGGTAACACAATCTTTTTACAAAATGTATCATTAAAATCATTGACTAAAGTAAGCTAATGGCCTATACAAGCATACCTCATTTTATTGTGCTTTGCTTTACTGCACTCCACAGATAACTGTGTTGTTTTTGTTTTTGTTTTTTTCAAATTGAAGGTCTGTGGTAACCCTATATTGAGCAATTCTTTCACGGCACCATTTTTCCAACAGCATTTGTTCACTTCAAGTCTCTGTCATTATTTTGGTAATTTTTTTAAAGATTTATTTATTTATTTGAGAGAGAGAGACAGTGCAAGCAGGGGGAGGGGCAGAGGGAGAGGGAGAGAATCAGACTCCCCACTGAGCACAGAGCCTGAGACACGGGGCTCGAACTCACGACCCTGAGATCATGACCTGAGTCAAAATCCAGAGTCAGACACTTAACTGACTGAACCACCCAGACACCCCATATTTTGGTAGTTCTTAAAATACTTCAGATATTGAAATCATCATATCTGTTATGGTGATCTGTGATCTTTGATGTTGCTACTGTAATTTTCAGGGGTATCACAAACCACACTCACATAAGATGTCAAATGAAACCCATAAATGTGTGTTCCGACTGCATCACTAACCAGCTGCTCCCCTCATTTCTCTCCCTCTCCTCAGGCTCTCTAGTCCCTAAGACACAACAATATTGAAATTAGGCCAATTAATAACCCTACAACATCCCCTAAATGTTCAAATGAAAGAACTTATCTCCCTTTAAATCAAAAACTAGAAATGATTCAGCTGAATGAGGAAGGCAAGTTGAAAGACAACACAGACTGAAAGCTAGGCCTCCTGCAGCAAACAGCCAAATTGTGAAAGCAAAGGAGAAATTCTTGAAGGAAATGAAAAGTGTTACACCAGTGAACACACAAATGATAAGAAAGCAAAACAGCCTTACTGCTGATACAGAGAAAGTTTTAGTGGTCTGAAGAGCAGAGCAAACCAGCCATAACCTTCCCTTAAATGAAAGCCTAATCCAGAGCAATGCCCTAACTCTTTAATTCTAGGAAGACTGAGAGGTGAGGAAGCTACAGAAGAAAAGTATGAAGCCAGCAGAGGTTGGATCATGAGGTTTAAGGAAAGAAGCTGTCTCCGTAACATAAAAGTGCAAGGTGAAGTAGCAAGTGCTGATGCAGAAGCTGAGTAAGCTATCCAGAAGATCTGGCTACAACAATTAATGATGGTGGCTACCTTCAATGGAGAGGAAATGGCCTTCTATTGGCAGAAGATGCCATGTAGGACTTTCATAGCTAGAGAGGAGAAGTCAGTGCTATAGTCAATACTATTCTCAACAGAGCCTGGATGACAACACACCTGTTTACACATGGTTTACTGAATAGTTTCAGTTCACTTTTCAGACATACTTCTCCAGGCAAAAACTTCCCTTTCAAACTATTACTGCTCATTGTTGATACATCTGGTCATCCAAGGGCTCTGATGGAGATGTACAATGAGATTAATTATTTTCATTCCTGCCAATACAACAGCCCATGGACCATGGAGTAATTTCAACTTTCAAGTATTATTTATTTATTTTTTAAAGATTTTATTTGAGAAAGAGAAAGAGAGAGAGAGAGCACTAGAGGAGTAGAGGGAGAGAATCCTCAAGCAGACTCCCCACTGAGTGTGGAGGCTGACGAGGGCTCGATCTCATGACCCATGAGATCATGACCTGAGTCAAAAGCAAGAGTCAGACGCTCAACCAACTGAGCCACCCAGGTGCCCTCAAGTCTTATTATTTAAAAGATACATTTTGTAAAGCTATAGCTGCCCTTTTAGTGATTCCTCTGATGGATCTGGGCAAAGTTAACTGAAAACCTTCTAGAAAGGATTCACTACTCTAGATCCCATTAAGAATATTTGTGATTCATGGAAAGAGGTCAAAATATCAACCATGGACAGGAGTTTGAAAGAGATTGATCCCAACCCTCGTGGATGACTTTGAGGGGTCTAAGGCTTCTGTGGAGGAAGTAAGTGCAGATGGGGTGGAAATAGCAAGAGAACTAGAATTAGAAGCAGGGCCTGAAGATAGGACTGAATTGCTACAATCTCATGATACAACTTCAACAGATGAGGAGATGCTCCTTAGGAATGAGTGAAGAAAATGGTTTCTGGACATAGAATCTACCCCCTGGTGAAGATGCTGTGAAAATTGTTGAAATGACAATAAAAGATTTAGAATATTAGTTGATAAAGCAGCAGCAGGGTTTGAGCAGATTGACTCCAATTTTGAAAGAAGTTCTACTGCAGGTAAAATGCTTTCAAACAGTATCATGTGCTATAGAAAAAAACTGTTTGTGAAAAAAAGGACCAATCAATGCAGCAAACTTCACTGTTGTCTTATTTTAAGAAATGGCCACAGCCACCCCAACCTTCACTACCCTGATCAGTCAGCAGCCACCAACACTGAGGCAAAGACCAAGACCCTCCACTAGCAAAAAGGTTATGACTCACTGAAAGCTCAGATGATGGTTAGCATTTTTTAGCAATGAAGTATTTTTAAATTAAGGTGCATACATTGCTTTTTTAAGACATGATGCTATCACACATGTAATAGGCTACAGTATAGTGTAAACATAACTTTTATATGCACTAGGAAACCAAAAAAACTTTTTTTGACTTGCTTTACTGTGATATTCACTTTATTGCACTGGTCTGGAAATGAATGAACCTGCAGCATCTCCAAGATGTGCCTGTATATATACCAAGGGAATAATCATGAAACTAGTGTAAACTAAAAATATGCAAAAGCACAATTTCTGCAATCATTTATCTAATTTCTTATCCTATACACCCAGGTAGAATTATGATCTTAAAGTTGTAATAAAATAAAATGTATTCGATAAGTATTGTTGACAAGAGTTAATTTGCCTTCTGTTAACAGGTCCTTTCATAAATTAAAAGTTAATCCCACACAATTTGATTTTCTTACATAAATCAGTCACCAGATCCTTGCAAACTAGTGCCAAGCAGAATCATAAATCAGAGAAGGGAAATTCTTATAACGGGGGAAACATGAAAACCAATATTATACTCCCAACATTTGTTGAAAGCGTGTTTCAAATAGAATAAATCTTACTACAGACTAAAGTAATAAAAAATTGCATCAGAATACAAGCAAGCCTGCTTTCTGATCAATTTACCTCACTTACTATAGAATTTATATTACTACAAGCATAAAGATTTTAAGTGGGGTTCTTTCATTTTGTGACTACTTGAACTGAATGCCATACATGATATATTTGACTCTGCATTGGCAGAGTCAAAGAGAAAACACAAATTTCAAGTCTTCATGTTTAGGGTAGTTCCACGAAGATATACAAAAAAATAAAATGATAGCATCCAGCTTTTGAAAAGCTATGACCCTTGCTTTTGAAAAGCTATCTAAAGACAATTATAAAGGACAGATTAAAAAATAAAAACAATAAACAGGACAAGAAGGTTATGTCACAGTCATACAAATTAGTGAGGAAACAGGAAAAAAAAAAGCCTAAATTTTCCAAAAGAGTAATCTGTTAAATTAATGACATACTATTTTGATGGAATATTAGATAGCAACTGAAAATTAATAATTATATCAATAAAAAAGATTGACATGAAAAAATGTTTATAACATATGGTTGAATGAGCAACGTAAGTTGTACAAGAGTACACACCACTGGAATCTCCTATACAGAACCTGATAAATTTACTATTTATTGCCAAGTTTACTATTTCCTTTCTCACCAAATGAAAGCAGGAGACAAAGGAGAGAAGGTGGGATACAACCTTAGCAAACGTCCACCCGTAAAATTTGCATTCTGTCAGTTACTGCACTAAAAGTGAGAAACTAAATAGGAAATTTAAGAACAAAGCTCCTTTGCATGAATCTTCTCAAAGCTAACAAGCAATCGCTAGCCTCAGAGCACCTGGTACCCCGAACTTAAACCCTAAACATATAGATAGGACCAAAACCTTACACCAGTGACTTCAAAATTACAGACTACCAAAAATGAGACTATTTCTCATATGTTTGTGTGTGAGAGAGAGATGTACACATACATGTGCACACAAATGAACACACGCACATCACATGCGCACACAGGGAAGGAGATCAGGAGGGAGGAAAGGATGAAGCAAATAGGAAGCTTACCTGAAAGAGCCTGGTAAAAATATCAAATTCAAAAACTGAAATGTAATCATTACAAGTTAAATCAATTGTTGATTTCAGAGCCATTGCTTCCAGGCCAGAGCTAATTTGATGAACCTCATGAAGGCACTGTCTGAAAACTTTCCATGGAACAATAGTTCTGTGCAAGGAAAAAAAAAATAGTAGTTGAATCAACTGTCATTTAAGACTACCTTCCACTGAAACAGCACAGTTCAATCATAACAATAATATAATTAATTGCATTTGTATTAAAAGACAAATAGTTGAGAAAAAAGAAGACAAATAGGTGTTCATAATCAGTAATGGGTTTTGCTAACTGGATTATTTTCCATTTGCTAAGAATGTGACAAAAATCTAAGTAAATTTCTCTCTCAAAAAATCCTTCACTGTCAAGATATTTCTAAAAATACATCCAAAAGAGGGATTAGGTCAAAGTCCTGTGTGTCTGACCTGTTGCGTACACAAGATCATTTGACTTTGAATCAAGTTAAATTTTCCCCCTCTTTATTTCCTTAAAGTAACTCTTAAGACTATGGGTTCACACAATAGTAGGAATTCTTTATTCATGGCACAAAAGAGTAATCCGCTATTTTGAGAAAGCACAGGAGAAAAGTCATGAAGGCATTTTAGCCATGACCCCCTTGTATTCTGCAGATAAACAGCATGTTATCTAACCTTTCATATTAATACAAAGGGAAATCTTAAATTGTTTAACCGATCACACTGGCTAGCATATAGAAACTTATTTATTCAAAACTTATTTTTCTTAAATATCATGCATCAAAATTTTTATTAAGCAGTGCATTTACATAGTTTAAAAATTTAGAAGAGCAAAAAACGATGTCCAGGGAAGTCTCCCAGTCTGTCCTCCACCTGCCCAGTTTCTGACATTCACTACCTCCTCCCCATCATGAAAATAAGTAATACTTATTATTCATCCCTTAGTTCATTTTCCTCCTTCTGGAATGTTAAATGCCTACTCCTGAATAGGTGGAAGAAAGAAGTCCTTCATGTTTTTAAAATTTTAAGCTGCAGTTTTTACAACAGGACATCATAAGAGCTATACATACACTCTTAGAAGATTATAAATATTTAAGCCTTAGGTTTCTCTTTACTAGTATCTTGTAAGAAATAAAAGACTCAGGCTGAATGGACTACATTGGCCCTATCCTATACCAATTCTCCCAGTGAAGCATCGCCATAAATGTACAATTATGTATTCATTCAATAATTATCTAGGGGCGCCTGGGTAGCTCAGTCGTTAAGCGTCTGCCTTTGGCTCAGGTCATGATCCCAGGGTCCTGGGATGGAGCCCCGCATCGGGCTCCCTGCTCTGCGGGAAGCCTGCTTCTCCCTCTCCCATTCCCCCTGCTTGTGTTCCCTCTCTCGCTGTGTCTCTCTCTGTCAATTAAATAAATAAAATCTTTAGAAAAAATAATAATTATCTACTGCAGCGGTTGTCAAACTTGAGCATTCACTGGGATTGTCGAAGGGCTTGTTAAGACAGAAATTGCTGATCTGCAGCCCAAGATATTCTAATTCATTATGACTGAGGTGGGGCTGGAGAACTTACGGTTCTAACAAGTCCCCAAGTGATGCTGACGTTGCTGGTCTGGGGAACAACACTTTGAGAGTCACTGATCTCTTAACTGCTAAGGCAAAGCACTGTGGATAAATACAATTATGAAAATACAAGATACTATCTGTCCTTGAAGAAGATACACACAGGGTAGAAATAAGACGTGTAATGTTAAAAAAAAAAAAAATTAGAGGGAGGGATATATAAGGAAGTCCTGGAGGAATTCCAGGGAAGGAGTGGTCTGCGACAAGATGAATAAATGAATGGTGGGACACGCTTACGATACCATGCTGTATTTATAAGAAAGTTTAGGTTTGATATACCACTAAAAGAAAGAAAAATATAGGGCTGAATACATCAAAAGGCTTTTCTCCATGTATGAAAAAAACAGGAAACCACAGAGAACTGAAGAGACATACCACATCAGACGCCATTTAGAAGAAACACACGTCAGGCTCTGACTAAGGTTAACAAAATGTTGCTGTTTTAAGAAAACAAGGAACACTTCTGATAATGTTAGAAGGCAATTGATTTATGGCGAAGTGTAAATATGCAATTGTGTCCAGTTTCATTACAGTTACCACGAAAGTAGTGCTTAAGAAGCACATTTTCTTTTCCAAATTAAGGTTCAAATAGTCAATGCATAAAAGGGACATGAAGCATAATATTCAAATTTTTTAAAATTTATACAAAGAACCACTGATTTAAGAATGGTATATGTTTTATTTTTGTATGGAAATGTTAAGAGAAACTTGTGTATGAAGTATAAAAAGTAAATCAACTGGCTAGACACCTTTGATATGTTTCCATAAAAAAGTTATCTTCATCCCAATATTTAAGGCACTTGCAGATCATAACTCCTTTCAATACCCAATGATTTCCCAGAGCAAATTCTTAAAAAAAACATACAAACTTCTCAAATTATAGTCTAACATACCACTTGGAACAATAATTTACAAAGGAGCAAGCCACATTTCCACAGTACTTGTGTAAATGATACTTGCTCACAGTTCACTTGTGATAAAGGTCCAAACAAGCTCAGTTAAGGGTTGTAACAGGGATTAAGAAGAAAGGCCATTATCTGGTTAACTAGCTACATACAAAATTTGTACAACAGATAACCTTTCCTTTGATCAACTGAGCCAAACACCCAACATAGAGAATGGTGGGGAGAAAGAGGGTTTCATGAGTGAAGAACAGAAATAGTGTACAATGACTTCTTAAAAACAACAACAACAAAAACCTGTTCTAAAACTGTTGCACTAAGGATCTAACCTTTCCAAAGAGGATTTCAAGTTGCTACCACCTTCTTTCCTGATGTGTGTGGGGGGAGGGGAAAAGGAGAGGATGGCTTTTCACACCTTTAATTAAACTATAGCAACAACAGAGAGCAGTGGTTTCTACTCTCTTTCCCTAGAGATGAAGTCAGAGAAAATATTCACGACAAATTGTTTTACAAATACGTACAAACTTCACTGTGCCGGCAGAGATCTGGCAATAGAAAAGAGGAAGAAAAACTAAAGAAATAGAACATAAAAGCTTCAAGCTCTCACCAACCCAGAGATATTTTAATCTGTCCTTTTTGCCACTTACAATTATAAATCACTTTAATTACAAAATTAACTTTAAAATCTACTAAAAAGCACAAGTAGCTGTTAATCCACAAAGAATGGAATACAAGGCCCATGGTTAGCCAGACACAGAATAATGATGATTTCAGGATTTTTAAACATCCAATAAGAATAAGAGCTGTCATTTATTGATTGGTTGTCTACTCTCTCTGCCAACCACCAAGTGCTATTACAATATATATTACTGGAGTTTGTCACAATAACACTATGAGGCCGATAATATATTTATCCTCATGATACAGATGGGAAAACTGAGGCTTAAAGAGGTTGAGTAATTCGCCTAAGAAAGACTTTATATGTCCTAGGCATTTGGGCAGGTTCAGAACAGATATATAAATAGAGTCACAATCTAATTAAGTGGAAAGACTTGTAAATATATTATGTTGTGCCAAGTGCAAAAGTTATTATAGAAAAAGATGGATGTGCCTTGGAAACCCCATGAGATGAATCTCCCTGAGAAAAGGAACTGTTGCTTTCACCTTTGCCCAAGACAAACAAGGTGTGCAACTAAAATTTGTGTAATCAGGGGTGCCTGGGTGGCTCAGTCATTAAGCGTCTGCCTTCAGCTCGGGTCATGATCCTGGGGTCCTGGGATCGAGCCCCGCATTGGGCTCCCTGCTTGGCGGGAGGCCTGCTTCTCCCTCTCCCACTCCCCCTGCTTGTGTTCCTGCCCTTGCTATCTCTCTCTCTGGCAAATAAATAAATAAAATCTTAAATAAATAAATAAATTAAATTAAATTAAATCTGTGTAATTAAATTAAACTGTGTCTAGGGAAAGCAAGGGAGTGTTACGTGGAGGAGGAGCCTAGAAATTTGTGCTCCGGTCGCTTTCTCCACTACACAGAAATGTTTTGAGGACTGAAAAAGAGTAATAGTCCATTCATATCATGTCAGGAGAGATAAGAACTTAATATAAGGCTATATTATTTTATTATTAGATGATAAGTCTTGGTCTGTTTACCAAGAAAACAAGAGTAACTTTATAGTCTTGAAAACAGAGCGAGTGTCCTTTCAGATAAAAACAGATAACAGGGAAACAAAACTGAAAAGTTGTCAGTAGGTCAGCAACTGACAAGCCACTCAAATCTTCCAGGCCTTTCTCCTCCTTTATAAAAGTGGAAGAGAATATTGTATATTCCAACTTGAAAATCTTGCAGTTTAAAAAAAAAAACAAAACAATAAAAAGAATGGAAGACAAAAGATGTTAGGAGACTGTTACCAAAAAAAAAAAAGAGGCAAAACATTTTCATGACACCACAAGTTCATAAAAGGATGTAGGTTTTACTTTTAACTACTATGAAAAAAAAAATCCACATAATAAAGGTGTGCATCTCAACAAAGGCTAGGGTGTTTGAAAAGTCATATAATTCTGGTGTGAATGAGAATTTATACAGCATTTCTTGAAGGCAATCTGGCAGCAAGTTTCAAAAGCCTATATTTTTTGACCCTGAAAGCCTACTTCTAGGGATTTCACCCAACAAAATTATGTCAAAAATAAATAAATAAATACACAGCAGCACAAATATCCATCCAAAGTCTCTTCAATACAGTGTTGTTCATAATAGTAAAAAATTAAAAACAAATACACTCAATGGTAATAAAAGGACATACTACATTCAAAGATTATAATATTTTAACATCAATTAAGAGTTGTACAAAAGAATATTGTCATGGAAAAGTGTCCATGACATACTTAAATGGGAATAGCATTTTTGAAATCGCATGTCCTTTATGATCCAATGCTAAAAACTGTCTAGAACGTCGGGAGAGATCAATACACAGTTTAACTGATAAGAACTGTATCATGCTGGGAGTTTAAGTGATTATTTTATTTTTCTCTATAAGCCATTAGAGCTTATTAGAAATAAAGAAATAAAAGATATGCTAAAACTGTTTTAAAATATATTATATAATCATAGAATGAGTCAATTAAAAACAAAAATTATAAGTTGGCCGGTTAGCTCAGTTGGTTAGAGCGTGGTGCTAATAAAAACAAAAATTATAATAGTATTTGCCTGAGACATAGTTTTATACGTAGAAAATACAAAAGAATTTATATATTGAACTATGAAAAGAAATAAGAATTCAACATGGTTGCAGAATAAAAATCAGTTGTATTTCTATAAATAAGCAATGTATCATTAGAAAATAAAACTTAAAAATACTTAATTTTTACAAGAGCATCTGAAAATACTAAATAAACAGGAATGAGATAAACACAAACACACATACAATCAGAGATATAAAAGACACAGAAGGATAAAACACTTTAATGTACTGGCAGATTCAATACTGTAAAGATATCAATTATCCCCAAATTGACTCTTAGATTTAAAATAACCCCAATCAAAAATTCTAGGAGACATTTCTGTAGTAGGAAATGGTAGGCTGATTCTAAACTTTATAGGGAGATGTCAAAAGCCAAGAATAATCAAGTCCATCTTCAATAAAAACAACACTGACAAACTTACACTCTGTGCATAATTAAGACAGTGTGATAGTAGCACAAGAATAAACAAATAGATGGAACAAAACAATAATCTTAGAAAGAAATACAACCATATTTGGACACTGGATATGCAACATCAATTAGATTTAAACAGCAGTGGGGAATGAATGATGTTTTCAAAAAAATGCTGCTGGGTCAAATGGATATACATACGGAAGAAACTGAATCTTGATCCTTACCTAATACCATATACAAATTTTATTTTAGATTATTGTTTTATTTTTCATATTTAGGTCTAAGATTAAAGGGGTTTTTTTTAAGAAGAAACTAGAGAATATCTTCATTACTTTGGAGCAGGCAAAAAATTTAAACAGGTCCCCAGCTGCTCAAAGGATAAAGAAAAAGAGAAATTAAAACCTGTGTTCATGAAGATAGATCACTAACAATGTGAAAAAGAAAGCACACATTGGGAGAAACATATAATCAACAAAAGATTCCCATATAAATATTAATAACTACTACTCAAAATTGGGCAAATGATTTTCACATACACAAAAAAATCAAAATGTTCAATAAACAAAGATATATTCAGCTTCACGGGTCATCAGAGAAATGTACATTAAAAACACAGTGAGAGGGCGCCTGGGTGGCTCAGCTGGTTAAGAGACTGCCTTCGGCTCAGGTCATGATCCCAGAGTCCCAGGATCGAGTCCCACATCGGGCTCCCTGCTCAGCAGGGAGTCTGCTTCTCCCTCTGACTCTACCCCCTCTTGTGCTCTCTCTTTCAAATAAATAAATAAAATCTTAAAAAAAAAAAAAACAGTGAGATTCCACTTGACCCCACTAGTATGGCTTATGAAGAAAAACAAAAAAAAAAGACAAAGGATATCAAAGGGTTGGAGAAGATATGGAACAACAGGAACCTTTAAGCACTGCTCACAGGTGAGTCAATTGGTAAGTCACTTTAGAAAACTCCTAGAAGCATTAAAGCTAACAATATGCAGAAATTAGAAGCCAGCAATTCCATTCCTTGGTACACATCCAACAGAAATGCATACATGGGTTTTTAAAAATATAAAAAGAAAAGTTCATAATAGCACTACTGATAATAATCTGAAGGAGGAAGAACCCAATGACCATAATCAAAAGAATCAATAGGTAAAGTATGGTATAGCTGCACAATGGAGCAAGAAGAATGAACAGTCTGTCACATATAAGAACATGGGTGAGTTTCATAAACAAAGAATAAAAGGAGCCAGGTTTTTTTAAAGCACATAACTGTATAATTTCAACTCTGAATGATTCCATGATGCTAGAAGTCAGGATACCATGAGCAGACAGTGACTGTATGGAACTTGCTGAGGGGTTGGGGGGAAGGGGTGCTCAGAATTATAGGTAATATGCTATTTATTTTGGTGGCATTTACATTAGTCTGTTCACGTCATAAAAATTCTTCACCTTACACTGATGTTTTCTATACTTTCTGTATGTGTATTAAACTGAATATATAAAGCTTTACAAATTTTTACATAAAAACTCTAAGATGAAAAAGAGAAGAAAATGTGGGAATGGATGTAGTACCTGCCATAATATCAACAAGAAAGTCAATGTTTATTTGTTGGTTGTTGGTTTTGTCGCTGTGGTGGTGGAAGCGGTGATGGTAGTAGTTGTTTAAAATTCATTTTAGCTCAAGGAAATAAAATGTCACCTTGATTTTAAACAAAATGAAAATCTGTTCTATCTATATTAACCCATTCTTAGGTTTAATTTCATCTGAATTTGGTCAGAAAATTCACTTTGACCAACGAAGATATATTTAGTGTCAATACCTTTAAATTGAGGGCTAGTTTTGTTCAGAAGATAATGAAACATTCATAAGATATTTTATATGTTTTGATTTTTATTACGGATGCAAATATTAGTACTGTGACTCCTAAGCCTGTTGATATTTTATACAGAGTTTTTCCTAAATCTATTCTTTTTCTGTAATCATTTCTGTAATTTGTTAAAGAATATGAAAATAGATTGTCATCAGGCTATACTGTTCTTAGTCTTCCATCACAAATGTTTCTAAACACAAAAGTTTTTGTTTGTTTTTGAAAAGCAAATGTTTTCCAGGAACCCACACAAAGAACATATCAATACTCTAACCACTCCTGTGAAGATTCTTGACTCTCATACAGAAAGACACACATGCTGGGTATTTAGGGTTATTTTTTCTCAAAAACGTTCATAACATTTTGTCTATAGTGTGGACAAGCATTACTTCTCTGTAAAATGGACATGTATCATTCTCATTTTCAGATTCTGAAAGTTAAAATTTTGAATCAAACACTTTTTCTAAGATTGCAGAAACAAGGAAAATGGCTTCTTCAACATTATTCCTGATTTTCTCAGTAATCTCATTCATATGATAGATTTGATGCTTTCTAACTTCTGGTCTCACAACCAGACTTTTGAACACGATTAATTTACTATAGCCATGAAATTATTTTGGACATAATTCCATTTATTTTCTGGCTTTGAAATAAAGTTTATTGGTGAAAGGGATGGGAAGAGGAACTGTAAATATAATCCATAAGAATATGTCAGAATTCCATGTTTAACTTTTCCACTTAGTAGCCATTAACCATAGACAAACAAAGATTCTGGTCTTAAAACAGTGAGTATTTGTTCTTTTCTTTCTACTGCACAACTTCAGTATATTTTCTTTGAAAGGTTAGTGATACTTGGTAGGTTTGTAAGACACATGAGATACATGGATCACAGCAAGATACCTTTGATCTGCTGAGGTCAGGTTAAATAAAATCAAGAAGTTATAGATTCTAAAATTAGAAATGTCCTGCCACAGAAGGGCTTCAGTAAGGCTTTAAAATGATCTTCCCTTTAGCATTAAGAGCCCAGCCTATCTTACAAACAACAAAGTCCATAATAAAACAAAGCTCCTCATAAATCTCTCTACAAAGGTGAAATAAGTTAATAAGCAATGGGCAAAGTCTGCTAGATATCGATGTTAAGCTGAGGCAAAAGAAATATACAGCTTTCAACAACACTTTTAAAACCCTCACACAAGAAACTGCATAAACACATGGAGCCTATTAAAGCTTTGGTTATAAAGGAGACCTACAGAATTTCTTAAAAGAGAAAATAAATCAGGTTATAAGTGCCTTGTTGTTACTACATCTAATGGAAACTTTTAAGTCTTTATCTGGTTTGATCTTTAAGTACTATTATCTGGTTCATCTCCCTCTTTCTTTAAATCCTGTCTTCCTTTAGCATCTGTAATACTACCACACTCATGCTTTTTCCCCTACTTTTCTGTGATTCTCCCATCTCCTTAAATTTATTCTATGAATACTTCATTTGTCAGAATTCTTTTCTTTTCTTAGATTTATTTATTTATTTTAGAGAGAGTGAGAGAGCACAAATGGGAGGGACAGAGGGAGAAGGAGAGAGAGAATCTCACGCAGACTCCATGCTCAGTGTGGAGCCTGACTCAGGGCTTGATCCCAGGACCCTGAGATCATGACCTGAGCCAAAACCAAGAGTCCAACTCGTAACTGACTATGTCACCCAGGTACTCCCATTTATCAGCATTCTTTAAGGATCTGTCCTCTTCATTCTCCCTGAACATTCTTCATGGTCTACATCAATTAGTCCAATGGCTTCACATACCTTTCAGAGATTACAAACTCAAATATCTGGGAACCAAGCAGTTAAGAGAAATGAGTAAAGAGATCCAGCTAAGGATTGCAGTGAATTGGAGGAGAGCCCGTCTCAACTGGGCAGCTGGCACCCAGGTCTAGCCAAATGTTGCCCTGTCAGAATTCAGACCTAGCGGTGCTGTCACTCCCAATTATTCAATGGAAGTCAATAAAATATGTTATGGAAAATAAATTTTTAAAAGTTAGCACTCTGACTTACTCCCCTTCATTCTTCCAGGAGAGATGATGGACTCTGAAAAACAAACTGAGGTTTCTGGAGGGGAGGAGGGTGGGGGGATGGGTTAGCCTGGTGATGGGTATTGAGGAGGGCACATTCTGCGTGGAGCACTGGGTGTTATGAACAAACAATGAAAAAATTAAAAAAAAAAAGTTAGCACTAATTTTTTAGTTAAATATTTCATAAGGCCAAGAAGTATTCTACAGGCTATCAATCTGCAAACTCTCATAAATACACTATCAATTCTAAAATCTCTATCCCTATTCTATATTCTTTCCATAGTCTCAAGGTTGTATATCCAACTTACTATGTTTATCACCACATGGATTTATCTCAGTGCACAAAACCAAACATAGGCCAAACTGAACTTATCTGGTTGTCAAATCCCCTCCTCTTCCTATTTTTCCTGTCTCAGTGAAGGGTCCTCAGTTGTTCAAATAAAAAATTGAGACATCACATTTGACTCCTTTCTTTTGTCTCATATATCTTGATAATTAAGTACGCTTAATTTTATCTTTATATCATTCTCAAATCCATGTCCTTCTTTTACTTATATATATATGTATAAGTTATTTGGTGTATTGATTACCTTTCATATATTATTTTATATATTGATTATTTTATGTATATTATTATAACCACTACCTAGTTTTCTACAACAGCCTCCTACCTATTAGTCTTCTATTTCTCTTCTAATTTTTTAGTTTCTAAAGTGTGTGGGGGTGGAGGGGGGCAATCAGACCCCAAGGGGTATACAAGATGATTCTTTTCAGGATGAGAAGAAAATATTGAAATTCTACTTGCATTTTTATGTAGTTTATTTTTTTTTGAAAATTTTATTTATTTATTTTATTTATTTATTTATTTATTTAAGAGAGAGAGAGAGAGAGAGAGAGAGAGAATGGGAAGGGGGAGAGAGAATCTGAAGCAAACTCTGAGCTGAGCATGGAGCCTGACTCAGGGCTCGATCTCACGACCACGAGCTCATGACCTGAGCCGAAACCAAGAGTCAGATGCTTAACTGACTGAGCCACCCAGGTGCCCCTTTATATAGTATTTAAAATTTGTATTATATGTCTTTTATTTGTCTTACATATGAGAATACACGTTATTTATACAAAAATATATGTATGTATGCCAATGATAAATAATGATATGGTCAAAAAAAGTATTTAATAATAAGTTAGTAATAATGAATATAATCAAGTGGGTTTGGAAGCCACTGCTCAAATTCATTATCCATACTTCAACAAGAGTCACCCCACCTAAAATGCAAGAGTGACCACTTTCCGACCTAAAACCCATCAATGGGTCCCCATTGTTCTCAGGGCTCGAAAGAACAGAGTTTTATAAATACAACTTTGTATATGGAAAAAGAAAGTACAAAGGGGCAGAGAAGGACAGAACTTTCTTTTTTTTTAATTTTTTTAAGATTTTATTTATTTGACAGAGAGCACAAGCAGAGGGAGAGAGAGGGAGAAGCAGGCTCCCCGCTGAGCAAGGAGCCCGATGTGGGACTCGATCCCAGGACCCTGGGATCATGACCCGGGCCGAAGGCAGCTGCTTAACCGACTGAGCCACCCAGGTGTCCCAAAGGGCAGAACTTTCAAAGCATAGTTGGAGAGAGAGAGAGAGAGTAATAGTTGCAAGGACTTCCGGCCTTGTAGGTAACTCCTACAGTGGGTCATAAACCACTACTTCTTATTTGGATTCCATGTTCACCAAGGAATTTTGATATGGCTCCACATATAATTTATCAATGGTGGCACACACATCGTCACCTGCCTGACAGTGGCATTAATCATTGTAAATTAAAAAAAAAAAAAATTCTGGGTTATAAGATCAGCTTATGAGCTCAGTTAAATTGTGTCCATTCTGTAAACATACTCTTGGTTCGGTTCCATGAAATCAGTGTTCAAGGATGAGAACCAGAACCTAAGTCATGGTGATTTTACTAGGTAAAGGTCATTTACTGAAGGATTCAGAGTGGAGAGAAGGAGAAGGAACAAAATAACAACAAGAAGGAGGAAAAAAGGAAGGCATTTATGTACCCTTGAAGTTATCTGTATCTTTCTTTTGAACTCCAGCAGACAGTGTAACAGTTCAGTCCAGACCACAGCGATTCCCACAGAACAGACTCCTTATTAACTTATGTGCAACCCATACATCGTACCAGCCCCTCTATGGAGCCTGAGTGGTCCTCTGACCGCTCTAGTAAATAATTTAGTATCTGTGACATTCCTTAGGCACCTTTCTAATGGCACAGAACTGGTTTTAAATATTTATCACCTCTGTATATACTATCTTCCCCAAATTGAATACATACTCCTTAAAGGTAGAAAATTATAATTTGGCAGCTTATTTGCTTTTTGTATCTAAGATCTTGTTATAAGGAGTTATACAAAACAGACCTGTAATTTCATTTTCCTTATTAATATAAAGATCTTTAGATTTTTTTAAAAAATTAGGCAATAATAGAAGTTGACTAAATAAGAGAAATATTAAATAGCATTCCCTGAGTTCTAGGTCAGTTTTGTTCTTTCTGAGCTCCTGCTGTCCAGTTATCTTGTACAAGTCCTGAATTTCTATTGTGCACCTCCTCCTTTAATTAAATATGACTAAGTTGCCTTTTCTTTGACTAGAGGAAACACTAATCTAGTTAATATGCTAGAATAAGATGTAGCTTACTCACTGGAAAGGTAAAGAGATTACTGTCCTTCATTTCTTTTTAAAAGTGAAAGGAGAATACAGGAAACCAAAGAAGATCCATACCACTTCCCCAGGAAATCAAAGGTAGAGGCAGTGAAATGAGCTTTAAATAGATATATTTTTTTCCGTGGTAAGCAGGGCAGTTTCTTATATTCTATCCTATACCCAATTTTAGAAAATTTATTATTTATTTTTGCTTTTGCTTTCAGATTTCTAGGGACTATGTAACAGCCATCATACAAAGTTGATTATAAACAATATTATTTGCACGATTACTAATATAATAGAGTTTTGAATAAGATGAAAGCTTTAAATTGGTTAATTATTCCATAACATAGAGTGCTTATTATGTGCCAGACATTGTTCTCTGTGCCTTATCAGTAGATTTTAGCTCTTTCAACCTTCATGACAACACTGGATAGGAGGTAGTGTTGTTATTATTATCAACATTTTTCAGATGAAGAAACTGATGCACGGAGAAAGCAAGCAGCCTGTCCAAAGTCACAAAGCTAGTAAATGTTACAGTCAGTCCTGAACGCAACCTACCCACATACCTGTCAGCCTGCTGCCTCCCAATCAATCAAACAAACAAACTGTGTCCCTGTCTGAATCTCACATATGCACACGCTCACACACTGTCCTTTACTCCTCAACTCATTTGAAAACGACAGTTCCTGAAATCTAAATATGAGACACTGCGCTAAGAGACTTCAGGAAATACAAGGATGAATAAATAAGCCTGATTTCATGGAGCTTATAGTCTAATGGGAAGGAAAATAACTAGACAAATAATTTAAACAATAAAAATAATAAATACAAAGGATAAACAAGAGCTTAGGGGGTTTAAGAAGAGCTCTAGTAATAACAATAGAGACAGAATCATAAGCAAGACTCACTTTGAGGGATTAGGCAGAACATATATGCCGGAGAGTATGAACCCTACAAGTGGGAGGAACAGTATGAGCACTGACACAGAGACCTGCAATTGCTGATATATCAGGAGAGAGCCAAACGATCCAACTTGACTGAAGCCCAGGACATAAGGAAAAGAAAGAGATGCTAGAAAAATACATGAATTCATCCAACAATTACTGCCTATTATGTATACAGTACCTAAAGGATTCATTCAATACATGTAAAGGATAATGTTTAAAGATGATATTAAAAATGAAGTTAGCATATATGAAAGCACCGGACACAAAGCTTGACATATAATAACTCTACCAATATATCTGGACGAAATATTTTGGATAAAAAGTCAACAAGAAGCTTCACAGTCAAGCAGGAAAGACCCACAAAGTAAACATACATTCAACAATACAAACATGTCTAAAACACAACAGGGACATGAGGCATGGAATAATTAAAGTTGAGCATATGGAAGGGTGTATATTAGTGAGAACAGTCCAGAAAAAGGGACTTCTGAACCAGACTTGAAGAATTCTGGGATGGTAAGAAAGAAAGAAGAGGCTAAGGGGCTTCTGGGGAATTGACCTATAGGAACTGAGGATTAAAAAAAAAAAAAAAATCAATTTGTAAATAATAAAGTCACCGAAAATTTTGAGCAGAAAATAAATATCATCCATCCATCCACTTATCCATCTAACTATTCATACAATCTGTTAACATTTATTAGTGTGTACACATTCCAGGAAATGTGCCAGGTTCTGAGAAACAAAAATCAGGAAGGCAGGCCCTTGCTTTCAAAAAACGTTTCTAGTCTATCGGGAAATGTGATCATGTCAGCAGCTCACTGCAGTCTAACAGGACAGATATGAGCAAAGGCACTTGGAAGCAAAGAGTATGATATCCACCTTAGACTAGGGTAGCTTCCAAAGTGACATGGCTGACTGGCTTTCCAAACAGCGAATGCAATCTAGGAGAAAAAACACAAAGAATGGGGGGGGGAACGCACACTGGGAAATGTAACAGTGCTGTGTAGTTAGGTTCTTTCTTTGTGGATGAGCGGACTACAAAGAGACGAAGCCAAAACAACAACAACAACAACAACAACAAAAAACTTCCTAAAGCTTGTCGTAATAATGGGATTTTATTTTTTTTTTAAGATTTTATTTATTTATTTGACAGAGAGAGAGAGAGAGAGAGAGCAAGAGCAAGAACACAAGGAGGGGGAATAGGAAAGGGAGAAGCAGGCTTCCCTCTGAGCAGGGAGCCAGATGCAGGGCTTATGCCAGGACCCTGGGATCATGACCTGAGCCGAAGGCAGACGCTTAACGACTGAGCCACCCGGGCACCTCTATTAATGGGATTTTAGATTTTAACCTAGAATCAATAACAATTCATAGAAGCATTTCAGACAAAAACGAACAAAAAAATAGAATGATTCGTTCTGTGTTTTGTTTTGTTTTGTTGGAGAGAGAGCTCTCTAGTCTAAGAAACACAACAGGACAGGTTGTTACTGAAGATATAAAGACCAGTCAGAAAGCTGTTGCTATAATACAGGGAAGGATTTGAACTTGAAATTGAAGAACAGAACGTGAACTAAGGATGGAGAGAAGATGACATATAAAAAGATGCAGGTTTAGAATTCATGGTAAGAGATTCATAGAATTCATGGAAATATATATCTAAATCTCCTCAGTGTAAAGAAGTGCTTAGCACCAGTTACCCAAAACCTGCTACCTGACTTGCTTAGAAAAATAACTGTTGGGGCACCTGGGTGGCTCAGTTGGTTAAGCGACTGCCTTTGGCTCAGGGCATGGTCCAGGGTCCTGGGATCGAGCCCCGCATCGGGCTCCCTGCTCCGCGGGAAGCCTGCTTCTCCCTCTCCCACTCCCTCTGCTCGTGTTCCCTCTCTCACTGTCTCTCTCTCTCTCTGTCAAATAAATAAATAAAATCTTTAAAAAAAGAAAATAAAAATAACTGTTACCCACAGTCTAAGCCCATCTATGAATTTTTGTTGTTTTAAACAGTTAGTAATCCATTTTCTGAGGCTCATGCTTAGTTTCTGGACTCTAAACTACTATTCCAGAGTGCAAAGATTCAGTCTGGTATTGACCTTATTTTGCAGAATTTACTTAGGCACATTTATTCAATAATGTCACTTCTCTTTTTCTACATATTTCTACTATCTCCTGGTCAACAGACTAAGAAAGCAAAAGCAGGACTCAACCATTGAAACATTCAATGAATCTGCATAAAAGCCTAACAAATGCAGACCTTCCCAACCAGTTTACCATGACGCATGATTGTTATTGATCTACTTGGGACTCCAGTTAGGCACTGCCTTTTGGCAGCTTGGGCTTGAGTCCTGAGCAGAGAGGTGGGCCCTGCCATGCCTTTGAAAAGGTTGAGAAGCACAGAAATGAAGTATTAGGCATATAACACCTAAGGATTTTTGTCTGCTGGGATACAAAATCAATATACAGAAATCTGTTGCATTTCTATACATATATAATGAAGTAGCAGAAAGAGAAATCATGAAAACGATCCCACTTATAATTGTACTAAAAAGAATAAAACACCTACATATACACTTAACCAAGGAAGTGAAAGACCTGTACTCTGAAAACTATAAAATACTGATGAAAGAAGTTGAAGATGACACAAAGAAATGGAAAGACAACCCATGCTCATGGATTAGGAGAACAAATATTGTTAAAATGTCCATACCACGCAAAGCAATCTACAGATTTAATGTAAACTCTATCAAAATACCAACAACATTTTTCACAGAACTAGTACAAATAATCCTGGAATTTGTATGGAAGAACCATAAAAGACCCCGAAACAGCAAAGTAATCTTGAGAAAAAGAAGAAAACTGCAGGTATCAGAATCCTGGATTTCAAGATACACAACAAAACTGTAATAATCAAAACAGTATGGTGCTGGCATAAAAATAAGACACACAGATCAATGGAACAGAATAGAGAGCCCCGAAATAAACCCATCACTATATGGTCAATTAATCTTAAACAAAGGAGGGACGAATATGCAATGGGAAAAAGACAGTCTTTTCAACAAATGGTGCTTGGGAAACTAGACAGCTATATGCAAATGAATGAAACTGGACCACCTGCTTCCACCATAAACAAAAATAACTTAAAACTGAATAAAGATCTAAATGTAAGACCTCAAGCCATAAAAATCCAAGAAGAGAATAGTCAGTAATTTCTCTGACATTGACTATAACAACCTTTTTTCTAGATATGTCTCCTGAGGCAAGGGAAACAATAGCAAAAATAAACTATTGGGACTACATCAAAAGTAAATTAAAAGCTTTGGGGGCACCTGGCTGGCTCAGGCAGTAGAGCATGAGGCTCTTGATCTCAGGGGCATGATTTCAAGCCCCATGTTGGGCATAGAGCTTACAAAAAACAAAACAAAATACCTTCTACACAGCAAAGGAAACAAAAAGACAACCTACTGAGTGGGAGAAGATATTTTCAAATGACATATCCAATAAGGGGCTGGTATCCAAAATATATAAAGAACTTATACAACTCAACACCAACCCCCCCCAAATAATCCAATTAAAAAATGGGCAGAAGACATGAACAGACATTTCTCCAAAGAAGACATACAGATGGCCAACAGACACATGAAGAGATGCTCAACATCACTAATCATCAAGGAAATGAAATCAAAACCACAATGAGATATCACCTCACACCTGTCAGAATGGCTAAAATCAAAAGCACAAGAAAAAACAAGTGTTGGTGAGGATGTGGAGAAAAAGGAACCCCCTTGCACTGTTGGTGGGAATGCAAACTGATGCAGCCACTGTGGAACACAGTATGGAGGTTCCTCAAAAAATTAAAATTTTTTTATTTTATTACCATATGATTCAGTAATTCCCCTACTGGGTATTTACCCAAAGAATATAAAAACACTAATTTGAAAAGATATATGCACTCCTATGTTATTGCAGCATTATTTACAATAGCCAAGATATGGAAGGAGCTCAAGTGTCCATTAACAGATGAATGGATAAAGAAGATGTGTATACATGTACAGTGAAATATGACTCACCCATAAAAAAAGACTAAAACCTTGCCATTTGCAACAACACAGATAGATCTAGAGGTTTAACGCTAAAAATAAGTCAGGGAAAGACAAACACCAAATGATTCTACTCATATGTGCAATTTAAGAAACAAAACAAATGAACAGACAAACAAACAAAAGAGACAAACAAAAAACCTCTTAAAATAGAGAACAAACTGGTGGTTATCAAAGAGAAGGTGGGTGGGGGGATTAAATGAAATAGGTGATGGGGATTAAGAGCACCCTTATCGTAATGAGCACTGAGTAATGTGTAGAATTGTTGAATCACTATATTGTACACCTGAAGCTAACATAACACTGTATGTTAATTATACTGGAACTAAAATTTTAAAAAAATAAAAATAAGATACAAACACTTTTTCTTGCTTCCTGATTTTATGAGGGCTGAATACCAAAAGTGCCTTTAGGAGTTTTATAAAATCTTTTGAAAAATAGTTTTTTCCCCAATTTTAATTCAATCATAGTATCTTATTCTGATGGTTACTTTGAAAAAAAATTACAATAATACCTTAAGCTTAAGAACTGCTTTATAAAAATCATAACCTGATTGGCTGTTTTTAGAACTATCTCCTCAATGATTCTGTTTTTGGAAACAATATGCTCTCAAGTTTAAAGGCACTGGTTAGATCAAATGAAAGCATTCTCACATGGCCTCAATGTGTAGCGAGATAAATGACAGAAATGCTTCCATATGAGAAGTTATGCAAAAATATAAACTAGTATTAGAGCATGAGGAAGATAAAAGAATTCAACCTTTTGAAAGGCTACATCATTCATGCATTTGCTTATTCATTCAATAAAATATTGTGAAATAAGGTGAAAACCCACAGAGAATATAAAGATGGTTTCTCCAATGATCTAATAAAAGAATCATTAATTTTGATGACTATGGAAATATGTCTGAGTTCCAGAAGGAGCTTTAAATTTGGCTCTCATCCCAAAAGGAAAATGTTAAAGAAAAATGAAACAGCTTTCTCAAGTAAGTGAAGACAGGAGAAAAAGGTATAAAGGTTTGGGAGCGTAAGGAGAGTATTTAATCAGTATTTCCACACTCCCCCGGTTTGATTTAATAGTGATTTCACTCATGTAGCAGTTGGACAGAAACATCAGCCCCTTGATGTCTATGGTTATGTATAAAGGGAAATAAAGAGGTCTCAAATGCATAATTCTCTGTGGCTTGAGGTGCCAGCAAAACAAACTTCTCTCTTAAAAAAAAAATGTGTGAGCAATCTTTCCATTTTTTACTGACCTTTTGACAAGCAAACAATTTCATAACTCACCAGAATTTTCAGTTTTCAAAAAGAAATACCACAAACGTTGTGGCCTATAAATTTTCTTAAAATTTTAAGATGAAGTAGATTTTGAAGGTTACCAAGTGTTTGCTTTAGGCTCAAGGTGTTAATATATGAGCTGTGACTTTAAGAAACCCTCTCAGTTTCGGAATCCCAGCATTGGGCAATGCCTTTCTGCTTTCTACAGTCCACAAATATTTAGTGTTCTTTTGGCTGTTATTCTAATTTAGATGAGGATGAACCTTTCCTTTTCATTTCACATTTGTGAATGGATGTAGGAACATGATAAATAGCTAGATTTCTGGAACACAAAATGTCCATGTTAGTGGCAATAACAGTATTTCCCCCTTGGGTGCCAAAAAGTCATTCAGAATACATTTTATTTAAGAAACACGGAAAGGGTTTTAATATTTCCGAAGCCAAAAGTTAGGAAGCTAAGCACTTAGCACTTAAACAAGCATAGCACTTCATAAAAAGAAAAAAACAACAACAAAAAAGGAAACCCATTGTTCCAGTTAATTCACCAGCGTCGTCAATAAGACCATCAACAGTGTATACCAATATTTTATAGGTCTCATTTCACCAGTTAATGTATAAATACAGACTTTTAACTAGGGCATGAAAACAAGAATCTACGTGTAAGCAACCACTCTTCCCCCTTCACACTCTGCCAGGGTTCTGCCTGCATTCAAGGACATTCTGAGGGTGCTCATCAAAGTTTGTGTCTGGGGAGGAAGTACCTAAAGAAAATCATCTCTATCTGCCACTTTGTGATAACATGATCCTCATTTTCTCTAGCTTGTTTACACACTCTCTGTGCAATGATACAAAGAAAGCCTGAACTGGGGTGCCAAGGCTTTCTCTCCCACCTGAATACCAGGTCTCAACCAAGCTTACACACCACCTCCTCTGAGAAGCAGTCCTCGATTCATTCAATCATGAAGCAACTGCTGCCCTCTCTGAATTGTCAGAACAATTTATTCATGCCATTTTGAAAGTATCTATCCCTTTCTGCCTTTTATTGTGCATATGTGTCTTAAGTGTGTACTGAGTCATAAAAAGTTGTGAGCTTCTGAGAGATTCCCTCTTACATACATTTGCTTCTTAGAGCAAGCTATTTAACTCAGTGGATGCTCATCAAGTCAATATAGTACAACTGATATTTGCCTTGCAATAACATAAAACTATTCAGTTATTAAAGCATACTTTTGGTGGCTGAACAGAAAAATTAGCAATCAAAATACTCGTCAAAAATGCGTAAGTACAGTCTCAAAATATTCAAGTAAAATCTATACCATATGGAACCGGAGGCAGGACTAGGTCATTCTTCAAAAAGGGATGCAACTATAATGATCTGTACTTACTTGTCTCCAAAAAACTTTCTCCAGAATTCAGCAGCATCTGCTTTCGTGATACGAAAGTTATCTCCCTGGAACTGCCCATTGGGAAAGATGGCTTTGATTTCTGCCAGCATGTGACTGAAGATGAGGGACAGTTTCGTAAGATTTCGTCTGTGGACACAAGGTGGGGAGGGGGAATGGAAAAATAAATAAATATATGTGCAAGTTTTAATGGGAATATATATTATGAAAAATAAAATTATGTACAGTATTAACACAGGTCTTAATGGCGGATCATGAACCTCAACTTAATAATACATCTAAAAACAGTGTTCACACAAACTATCCATTTAAATTCCTAAGAGGCTTTCACTTTATTATGCACCCATGTGTTCATTTAACATAAACATAAACAAGATAAATTACATGATTTCAATGGGCTCACAGTTTAATGGGAGAGATGCACTCCTGAAAAAAATCATAATCAAATATAAACGCTAAACACAAAAGACAGAGTGACTACTTCTACATGGGGGAGTGAGGAAAGATTTGTCATTAGAGGAGAATCTAGAGAGATTAAGTAGTTTGACAGATGAAAGACCTGGAGTGAAGGGCAGAGAGGGAAGGAGGGAATGGGAAGGAGAAGGTATTAGGGCAGTAGCAACAGTTTCTATACAAAAGTATAGAGGGACGGAATAGAATGCTTTGTGTCTTAGCCGGGTTTAGTACGGCTAGAGAAGAACAGAAGGTATTGAAGGAAATGGCATGACACAGGATGAGAAACTTTGGTGGGGACAGGGCATAAAGAAGCACCTGAAACAATGAACAAACTCTTTGTCAAATAGGCTTTCTACTCCTGCCAAGAAATGAGAGTTTCTGGTGAGGGGTTCCAGATATGTGCACATTTCAGAGGCTCCTTGTTAAGAGCTACTGCTAGAAGGAACAGGGAGCCAAAATGGATTAGAAAGATGGAACACATGATTAAATCTGTTTTAGAAAGAAAAAGTTACGGTGGAATGAAAAAAAAAATGGTTAGGAATGGAGGGAAAGGCAGGTGTCAGCGCCATTCTAATTAACGTGGTAAGTTCTGGGGATTCTGACAGGATTTAAAACGTGATTCAAAACATGAGTCACACTTCAAAATACTACTATCACAGGCACTCCTTCCTGCCACTTCCTAAGAAGTTTACAACATTATGCTAATCAGTCCAAAACTGCTAGTGCGAAACAGTAGAGAAGCAACTGAAACACAAAACCCTGAAGAACTTGTCAGTTTTGAAATGAATTTGCTTCTTTATATTCCTGTTTCCTCAGAATCACCAGACCTCAATAGGTACATATATAATATTCTATTTTAGAAGCTTCAGCTGCTTTTGTGGGTGTGTTGAGGGGTCAGGATGTAAGATGGGGAGGAGGCAATTGCTTTAGGACTAAAAGTAAATATAGGGGATAATTAGTGGAGAAAGCCATCAAGTCTGCAATGCATTTAAAACCTTGCAATGTTTCAATAGGCCTAGGACACTGAGAGATGTGGTTCTTTGCCTCACAGTGACTCACATATCTGTGCTTAATGACTCTCAGGTAATAAACGAAAACATGTTAGGTACCTAAGAGATAATATAATATGCACCTGTCAATAAAGTCAATGAGTACCACTCTTCCCAAAACATTTGAAGAGAAGCCAATAACTTCCCATGTAAGATGAATACAGAATAAATGAAGGTACTCATTATAAAAAGTGGGAAAATGAATGAAATGGAATGAAAGGAAAGCAATAGTATAATCTATACCTCAATGAATTCATCTGTATTAGAAAACCAGAAATGTCCCATTTCCACAGTCTTTATAATCTATGAGAAGATTTATGAGACAGAAGAGTCAGAATTTTAGGCCGTATTTTAATGCTTGACTGGCAACAATAAACAATCTGCAAAATTGTTATGGTTACACATAAGGTTCCATTATTTTCTTAGATTCAGCCACACTTCCACACAATTCAGCCTAATCCAAATGTGAGAGTTCTTTAATTGAATCTTTGATCTTCTCATTTGTGTCAACACATCCGCATTTAGATGATGGTAGATACGAGAAATTCAGTTGTAGGAAATGAAAACTGAACTATTGAACTAGATCAAAGGGAAGAATTGTGGCCAGTACAAACTGCAACTGACTTTTGAAATTTGAGTTGAACGAAGGGCATAAAGTTCTTTTAGAAAATCTGCAACAAATTTATTTATATCATTAGGCAAAAGGGTTAATTTTCCACCAAACTTCCAATTGAGACATAAGGGAGAAAAAAGAAAAATCAAGATGGCTATAATTAGGGTAAACCAACTGTTCCTTATGTCTGAACTTGTTGCTCTCCATCCCTTTATGTCTTTGTTCTTTAATCATAATCATATCCAAATGTTTTTCATTTTTATTTGATAGATCTAAAGTCTGAAGCACAATGCCAAAGATTACCCATCTCAGCTATGTGATCCACTGGCTACAAGACACTATACTTTAAAGCGGAAAGAGTAACATGCTATCTTTTTTTTTTTTAAGATTTTATTTATTTATTTGAGAAAGAGAGAAAGAGAGAGAGAGCACATGAGAGGGGGGAGGGTCAGAGGGAGAAGCAGACTCCCTGCTGAGCAGGGAGCCCAATGCGGGACTCGATCCCGGGACTCCAAGATCATGACCTGAGCCGAAGGCAGTCGCTTAACCAACTGAGCCACCCAGGCGCCCATAACATGCTATCTTTATAATGTATAGTCTAGAAGCTCTAGTAATCACTAGTACCTATATAACTAATCACTTTTTAAATTATAAAACGTGTGAAAGAGGGGCGCCTGGGCGGCTCAGTCAGTTAAGCGTCTAACTTCGTCTCAGGTCATGATTTCAGGGTCCTGGGATCAAGTCCCACATTGGGCTCCCTGTTCAGCGAGGAGCCTGCTTCTCCCTCTCCCTCTGCCTCTCCCCCTGCTCGTGCGCACTTGAGTGCTTTCTCTAATAAATAAAAATCTTTAAAAATAAACAAATGTGTGAAAGAGTTCAATTTTCTTACTCCTACAAATGGATCACCACATTTTTTTTTTTTTACTTTTGCACAAACTATGGCAGTGGAAAAAGATATATTTTGCCTTTAGTCTTTAAAGAAACTCAAATTCAAGTTGTTAAAAATATGTGAATGCAACAGTTTTGCATTACCTTAATTTTCACACAGACCACTATATCTTATATCTAATTTTAAAATACACACATGCACCGCATATATGGCACCTTGGAAAGACATTACCTAAAAGATAGATGTTTTTAGAGGTTGCAATCCACAAGATATGAAAAGAACAGATGCCTAATTGTAGCATCCAATGTCATTTAAATTTATTATCACAGCATGTGGTTTCTGTCTTTTATATAATTGTGGGGTTTTGCTGTTGTTTGCCATTATTTTGCATATATTATGTGCTTTCTTTAATTCCCCATCTCACTTTTTCTTTTCTAAATAACTTCCAATTTTGAAAACAATATCCAAGAATATAGTCATCTCTAACCATCTAGACACAGAAGAAAGGCAACAACTATACATCTATGAAATGTTTTTCCTCTTATGAAATTTTTCCACACTCGGCCAATTTTCCCTAAGCCTACTGACTGCTGCTCACTCTAACACCAAAATGATGACTGCTTAATAAAGGATTTGATAATTACTAATTAAGAATATGTTTCTATCACTAAAACTCCCCTACCTCCAAATATCTAAAGAAGTAAAAAATTTCATCCACAAAGACTCAATAACCTTGTAAACATAACTTTAATTTTACAAAGAATTTTGCAACACTCCACATATAAGAGATACTTTATTTTGACTAATTACTACAACATACCCGCTATTAACCACCACAAGCTAAGCCATTTTTAAAATTTTGTGAAGTTTTGTATGAAATTTTGTTAATTAAGAAATAAGCTTTAGAATAGAAGTATCTTCAAATACCAGGTGATCAAAAAGTAGCTTCGGATGGCAATACTGGGTAAACCAGTAAAAGATGTAAACATTAGAGGAAACTTGAAAAAGAGGAAGGGAGGGAGGAGGAGAAGGAAAGCTAGCTACGTTATTTTAAAAACCATGAAATGATTAGCAGTGTCAAGAATATTGCCTACAATGGGGCGCCTGGGTGGCTCAGTGGGTCAAGCTTCTGATTCTTGATTTTGGCTCAGATCATGATCCCAGGGTCACGAGATCGAGCCCCGGGTTGAGCTCCGTGCTAGCGTGGAGCCTGCCAAAGATCCTCTTTAAGATCCTCTCTTTTCCTCTGCCTCCCTGCCCACACCTGCTCTCACTTTCACTCTCTCTCTCTCTCTCTTTAAAAAAGATTAAAAAAAAAGGATATTCACTACCAAAGCAAGGTACCTCAAGCTAATTCTTGGATTCAGCTACCTAATACTGTATTTCTTTAAAATGGTATGAATCAATTTATCCAAAAGTCAAGTTACATCACGACACAGAATGTGAGGTTGAACCAGAGTGGATTAGCATGACTTCTAGAATGATGGCGTTTCTCTGCTTATGGTAAGTCTCAGCAGCTTAAGGTGGCTACAGCCAACGTCAGACTGGAGGTGCACACTGTTTGATGTGAGATGATATAATCTTACCCTTAATAAAGAGAAAAAGACATGGATAGATTATCATGATACAATATGGAGGGGGCAACACACCAACCACAGCCATCTTGGGATGATGAATTAAAACTTGAAAAATGAATAAAAAATATATCAGGATTTGATTAGTTGCCTCCACTAAATGTGGAAGACACACGAGGAATGTAATCTAATCAGATTACATGTAGTCCTTGTATTTTCTCCATTCAAGAAACAAGCTGTGTCATAAATCAAGGAAGAAATAAAAAGCTTTAAAGGCTGAATTAGTGAAAAACTTCAAATGACACTTTATATCAGTGAGGTCCAAAGTTTGTGAGAATGTACTACCTCTGGTAGAAGAAAGAGGAGACCATTTTTTATCCAAAAACTTAATAATTCAATTCTCACATTTAAAAGGTAGAACATGCTCTTCTTAATCTTTACAAGGTGAAACAAATTCAACATAAAAGGCAGACATAAAGAATATAAACAGTGGCATTTAAAATGAGACTCACGTCCAGTTAAAGAGCAATTTCCATTCACTGTATTTCTAATGCAGTGCCCTCCAAGATAGGTTTAGAGAGTTACTTCACACTGTTTTTGACCTTGGGAACATTTTGATTCCTAAGAAAGTAAGGAGACTAAGCTGATGTAAGTCTTGCCTTTCATTTCTCCCTCGTGGGAATAGAGACTATTATTAAGGTGGATCCAGAGAGCCTTAAATAAAACTGGATCTTACCCATTCCCTGCCCAATGCTTTAAAGTTTCCAATATTGCTAAGGGGAGTGTGGGACAGTTACCAATGAAAACTCTGAGTCTACACCAAGTCATAAGAAAAGTAGAGTGTGAGCAGAAACTCACTAACCTGAGCAGGGGAAAGGACAATTTTTTTAAAGCTGTTCCAGGTTACTTTTTAGAAACTGAACTGCTCACTTAAAAAGGAAGTTAGCAAACTATGTAGTCCAAAAACTGAACGAAATTGGGTAACTAAGGAAGGTCCTTTTCTTTTGTTAAAGGATACATCATCTATCACTAACATGGCCGGGAGGCCTAGCCCAAAACTGTGGCTGGGAAAGACGAACCCTGGGCATCCTTTGATCTCTTTGTGAGATCTGGAATGTGTTGCCTGAGAAGGTCTATTAAGAAGAGCAAGAAGTTAGCTCTCAAAATAAGAATGCTGCTCTCACAGTAAATATATTTCCTTTCTAAAACAGTTTTAAATGGACAATTTATAAATGCCTTACTTAAACCTAACTCAAACATGAAACTTGCCTATTATGTTCAAATATAGTATTCTTTGACAAGTTCCCAGGTGATATTCAAAACATTCTGCTTCGAAATAAGTCAATCAGAGAAAGACACATATCATATGATCTCACTGATATGAAGAATTCTTAATCTCGGGAAACAAACTGAGGATTGCTGGAGTGGTGGGGTGTGGGAGATATGGGGTGGCTGGGTGACAGACATTGGGGAGGGTATGTGTAAGACTGCTGAATCACAGACCTGTACCTCTGAAACAAATAATACATTATATGTTAAAAAAAAAAGAAGATAGTAGGAAGGGAAAAATGAAGGGGAGAAATCGGAGGGGGAGACAAACCATGAGAGACTATGGATTCTGAGAAAAAACTGAGGGTTCTAGAGGGGAGGGGGGTGGGGGGATGGGTTAGCCTGGTGATAGGTATGAAGGGGGGCACGTATTGAATGGAGCACTGGGTGTTATATGCAAACAATGAATCATGGAACACTACATCAAAAACTAATGATGTATGATGATTAACATAATAAAATAAAAAAAAATTCTGCTTAATTTGTCAACGATCCTATCCTGAAGTTTGATAGTACAAGGTTTATATCCTTACTCTTGAACAAGTTGTTTAACTGGTCTGTCTGCCTCTGTTTCCTCACCCCTAAAATTTTAGATAAAAATGCCTGTCTCACTGAGTTGTTATACATAAATAAAGCATGTAGGTAAGAGCCTAACACATCAAATTTTAAAAACAATAAAAATTATTATTAATTCTATCTACCACTTCTGTTTAAAAGTATAAGTATCATTAATCTTTCTTCTTTTTCCAATATTATTGTCCATTAAATTGATGGCCATCTTAAGGCAAAAATTGTCATTCTCACTTTATTAAGATCATCAATTGTCAATGGCAGCCATTTATAGTTCCACGGCAAACAATGGACAAGTATTTGATTCAGCCATTCAGTCAGTTATTCCATAAATCTTGAGTATCTATAGATACTAGGTTTAGTTTAGGTCTACATAATGCAAAGGTGCCGGCACAATCCTACTCTTCATGAATTTAGGGGGCATAGACATCTCCAAAGGCACAGGACAATGCAGTGGGAATAACTCTGTGAAAGAACCAGAACAAAGGTGGTAATCAGGAAGAGAGGCAGAGGAATTGATAACTTCTGGGGTGATGCAGAACTGGCCAGAATGTGGCCCTGCATCAGGTAGGTACAGTAGGGTGAGTGTTACTGAAGCTAGGAATTCGATTAACTCCAAGGTTGAACAGGGTCATTTGTGTGGATCTTGAAATTTCCTAGGATTATGACAGTTTGCATGAAGAAAATAACAATAAACCTTATCTCAGTATCTCAAAAAAGCTTCCCAAATAATTATTTTAATGTCAGTTAAAAAATATTGTGGCAATGCCAAAGTGGGATTAACAACAGCTCTTTGGTGATTCCAGCAGTTTTAACAACTTCTCTTTGGTGATTCCAACAATTTTATATGGAAAATTTATTATGAGAACCAACTACTGTATGATATGATCACTAGTACTTTCAACTGGCTTAAAAACCTAATAATATCCACTTCAATAAAGAAAACTCTTTTGTCTTTAGTATGGGACATCTTTTGATTAAACCTAATCTGTAACAAGTATCCTTTTGTAAAATAAATCTTAAAAATGTAGACCAGTCTATTACTTGAGAAAGAAAAGAAAAAAAATCCATTCCTATATTCTTTTTTATTTAAGATAAAATACAATGAAAGTTCTGTGAACTAAGTGGAAAATCTACACTGCTAAGAGACTCACATAGAAGCAACCAGAACACAGAACTGTTTTCTTTGTTAGGTTTTTTTCCAAAAGAAAAAGAAACAAATTCAAACTATACTTTTGACCTGGAGTAATGTGATAAAAGACCAGTCTCATCAACAAACACAACAAAGCTGACCCTGAAGCAACACTTTTTCTTTTTTTAATCTAGAGTTTTAGTTCTTTGCAATTCCCTGTAAACTACCACGAGGGGAAAAAAAAAAAAATTGCAGTGAAGTAGCAAGCTGAATTACATTAATCAGTTAAGTATTTATTGTTTCTAATGGAAAATTCTCAATTATCTTTCACTTGCTACACTCTCTATTCCACATTTTTATTTTTCATCACATTTGACACTTCAAGGAGGCTTTTGTTTTTTTACTCAATTGAATATGGTTTAAAATTTTCCTAAAATAATTATTTCCTTCAAGGATTTCTACTGTCCATGGGACAGAGCTACCTCTCTGCCATTTCTCACACCAGCTCTCTGGCCTCTCCTCCAGCTCTCCAACGGTCTCCTATTTTCCTGCTCCACACCTTGTGTTGACCGGTCTCTGCCTCCACTCTGAGACAAAGGTCCTATGCGTCAGCCTGTTGAACTTTCACCTGCACCACTCCTTTCTCAGATGTGATCTATCCGACGCCAACCCCACCACTTCCTAGGACTTGCCACAGCACAAAGGTTTCTCTGAAGAGCAGCATGGTTATTTTATATACACACTGCATTTTACTTCTATCAGAACAAAACTCTTTATTTAGAGAAGTGAAAGTGTTATTATACTTTTAAAAGCTTCTTACGTATAACAGATATTCAATAAATGTTCATTTCAAGGATCATGGAAATATTTAAAGAATTATAAATAAGAAAGTTTTTCCATGGGGCGCCTGGGTGGCTCAGTGGGTTAAGTGTCTGCCTTCAGCTCAGGTCATGATCCCAGGGTCCTGGGATCAAAGCCCCGCATCAGGCTCCCTGCTCGGCAGGGAGTCTGCTTCTCCCTCTCCCTGCTGCTCCCCCTGCTTGTGCTCTCTCCCTGTCAAATAAATAAATAAAATGTTAAAAAAAAAAAAAAAGTTTTGGGTGCCTGGGTGGCTCAGTCGTTAAGCGTCTGCCTTCAGCTCAGGTCATGATCCCAGAGTCCTGGGATCGGGTCCCACATCGGGCTCCCTGCTTGGTGGGAAGCCTGCTTCTCCCTCTCCCGCTCCCCCTGCTTGTGTTCCTGCTCTCGCTACCTCTCTCTGTGTGTCAAATAAATAAAATCTTTAAAAAATAAAAATAAAAACATTAATTAATTAAAAAAAAAAGTTTTTCCAGAACTCAAAACAGGGCTAATGAACAGATAGATAGGAGCAGTATATAAAAACAGTTTATAGAAATGCCACTTAGTAAAGCACCAACTTTCCAAACCTTGATGAAAAGAAATTTTACCAAAAGCTGCTTTAAGAATTAAAAATCTGGGGTTTGACCATAAATTAGAGAAAAATCTTTGTTCTATGAGTTTTAAGATCTTTTTTCTTCCCCCCCTTTTTTTTAAATTTCCTCGTGAATGGAAATATAATACCAGCAAGCTAAAGGAAATTAGTACTATATCCCCCATGTGTAGTTTCCAGAACCTCAAGTAAACTGAACACATTTGTCGTACTTTCTGAAGAAGCATTACATAGTTCCCCATCACACTGCCTGTTCCTGACAGTTACTTCCACCTTTTGACTCTGGAAATTTTCCTTATGGATAACTTTGTCCCACTTCATCCCTGCTCTCTCAGAGCAAGTGAAACACAAAAGAGAATAAAGCTCATGTCTCTGGTGCTCACATTGTGCATTACCAGCAGAAAAAAAGCTAAAATCATGAGATTTTTCTCCATCTCTTCCGCTGGGTTTAAAATGATCTTCATTCAAATGACTTCGGGAAATATAATCACCATTTTTCCAAGCAATTCTCATTTATTTTTGGTATCATCTGATGTGGATACCACATTCGAACACTCTGTATGTGTGTGCGTGTGCCACAAAATAAGAGTGAAGTGGAAAAAAAAGGATAATAAACAGGCCCGGGACAGTCTTAGTTCTATTAAAAGCTGAATATCACATTATAGATAAATAGAAAAAATTATAGGACATACACAAATAGTAGTAATCTCTGGGTAGTTTATAACCATTTTCTATTTTTGTCTTTAAATTTTCCAATTTTCAACAAGAAACAAAAATATCATTGAAGGGCCGTTCTATTGACATTCTCAGGCAAACCTGCGATGTACATGTGGGAGAGTGAACAGATTTCCACACCCACGACAATGTCCCCATCCTGTGGCAGGCCCCACGGACATCCAGGCTGCTTTGGCTCTCAAGTCAAGTAGGCATCTCCAGCGCAGTCACTCCAAACCTTCTATTTGACAACTGATTCTCAATTTTCTAAAATGTATTAGCCTTTTGGCCACAGTACATTCACCAATGGCATACTAGCATTTCTCCAAATCCCTCTCTAAAAGAAGGCGTCAATTACAATTTCACATTTTTAGAACATTAAGCAGGGAATACAAAGGTCAGACAATCGAATAACCACTAAGCAGAATAAGGAGTCCTCTCAATCTGTTAGGTCTCATTAACCTTAAATCTAGTTGGTGTTTTAATCTCCTACCTTTATAATAGTCTCTTAAAACACACACACACACACAATTCAAGTTGAGTTACTTTTAAGAACATAGTTCGATAGCTATACAGGCAAATTAGTACATCACATATATTCTTTGTCACAAAACAGCATATAAGTAATTTCTAGTTACACATGACCAAAAGGACTCAATTACCCACATTTTTTTCTTCAGCTTACCAAATATATGATATATAGATATAGATGCTAATGATTCAAGAGAAAGGAGCTAGTTTAGAGGTCTACAGCCTCACTGAATAATGCTGGGGTTTTTAAAGCACTGAGTACATGGAGACATTTTTTTCTTTCAAAATGAAAAAACAAGAAAGTAAAGCAATCAGAGGAAAACAGGGCTGTCATAGTTGCTAGCAGGAGGATTTCCCTGGACCACCATCAACCTCTTAAACTTTCTGAACATAGATAGCAACAACAGATACATTTAAAAAAAAAAATTTAAGGTCTAAGATTTTCTTAAACTGGTGAAAAGTTAAACTGGATTTAACTTCTTCTGCAGCTGAGCAGTGGTGATGGGCCCTTCTTAGACAAGTGGTTTCTACATTGCCAATAACAAGCCTCATGAGGGACGTACTCTAATACAGTGGGGGAAACCATGGCACTGTAGTGTAGGGTTCTAGACAGAGCTTTGCCGGTCCCATTGCTCCACGACAGGAGAAAGAGCTGAAAGCTTCTTATTCAAAAGGTTTTCCTCTATAAAATGAGGTGACCACAGTACCTCATTGCTGAGGTCCCATAACATTCTAGGAGTTGATCATGACTTTTACTCCAGCCAGCAGGAGGGGGCTAGAGAGCCCTGGCACTGCAAAGCCCGTAGGCTTTAAACAAAAACCATGAATCCGTTTCATAACCTGCAACTAATACGAAGTAGGAGATGCTATATAACCTCTCCAAGTTACAGACTTTCCTTAATATGCCTCCCTCGGAGATTGCAGAGATCCTAGAGTCAGGATTCAAAAATCTAACATACAAAATTGAACTTTTAGTAAACATAAAAAATCACTAGTATATTTGGAAGCCTTAATTTTTATTCTGTTCCTTACCATAATAGGCATCTCTGACATTTATCTTTTTTCAGCAAGGAAAAATCCTTGAAAAACATTGCCTCTCAAAAGAAAGAAAACCACAAAGCAGCAGAAATAACAACAAAAAAAGGCAATTTAAAAGCTCTGTGTTTCATGTTAATGAATAGTAAACTCTAGGATATTGAAACCATATGAAAAATGTAGACTGCTAAAATAGAGTATGGCCCCTGGGAAACTTATAGTTTAAAAAGTCAATTTTATTTATTTGTTCTTGGTAAGGAAATGTGCTAATATATGTAGTAAGCTCAGGATAACAGCACGGCTAAGAATTTTAACTTTTATCTCAACCAAGAGTTTAGAAATTATCCAAATTTAGGGAGACTATTATGTTTACCACAGGATGGCTCATCAATAATATGAATCAAATCCCTTTACTATTTCAGTCTAATTGCAAATGGAATAGCCCCCACATCAATAAAATCCCCTCAGATACTGGTTTTGGAGTAGAAAGACAAAGAGATCTAAACCATCTACACCCTGAAGGCAGTGTATGACATTAGTTAAAAGCTCCAGCTCCAGAGTCAAATTAACCTAAATTTGAGCTTAAACCACTTAGTAGCTGAATGGCCTTGGGTACTAGGCTATGCCCTCTAAGCCTTAGTTTCCTCATCTCTGAAATATGAATTATGAGAGTATGAATCTCACAGGAGTTGTGGAGAATTACAAATGGCCAAAAATTCTTCACCACTCCTCCCATCATGGAGTGGTGTCTACTTTCCCTCCCCTTGTACCTCGTCTAGGCTATGCCTGGCCTTGATCAGTAGAATGTGGTAGAATGAGGCTGTGTAAATTCTGAGGCTAGGCCTTAAGAGATCTGCAGTTTCTGCCTTTGCATCTTGGAAAGCGTTCTTGGAATTTAGCTGCCACACTGTGAGGAGGCCCAAGCAGTCATGCAGAAAGGCCCTAGTGAGTCCGCAGCTGCAAGGCAGCAACACCTGCTAGGTATGTGAGGGAGGCCATTGGACCTTCCAGTTGAACCAACACCCGAGCCAACACCATATGAAGTCAACGTACAAAATCATAACAAAGAATAATTGTTGTTAATTAAGTCACCAAGTTTTGTGGTTGTTTGATATGCAACAGTTAAATAATCGGCTTAGGAAACTGACACATAGCAAGCATCTGATAAATATTAATCATTACTAGTACTATTAAGTGCTACTAACTTATTATAATCATTATCATCAAAGGTAGCAGTTGAAAGGACTGGACCATCTTCTGTCAATATGAATAATATGGATTAAAAAAAATCAAACACATTATTTAAGAGTTGTATTCCTACCTAACAAAATATTTTTACACATTGGAAATTATAAAATTTATAACCTCTAATTTCTCTGATACTAAAACAAACCAACCGAGATATTTTAGACAAAATCTGGACTATACTAATTGGAAAGCAGCCTACTCCGATTTGGATCAGAAGGAATTTACTACAGTTAATTTCCAAAACATATTTATTTACACAACCACACAATGAACTGAACTGTGAAAATACCATTAGGCTAATCCACTTATTTATACTGACAACAGACTTACTTTCTACTTAAATGCTCGAAGACAGAGAATCCCCTTAGTACTACATGTATGTAAAATGTAAGTAAGCAAAGACCTGAAATGTTTATAGACTGTATAGCAAGGTCTTGTAATTGAGCTGCCATTTAAATCCCTTGTTTTTTGAGGACGACTTAACATAACTAGATTTAACATATGTCTAGGTAAGAAATCACCCTGGATTTTGGCTTATCTAGTTCTATTCACTGGGGTCTCTGCTTAAGAGTCAAGCACTATTAATCCCTTACTTAACAACACTGAAGTATACACACTGATTTTTTTTAAGCATAATTCTTTTGGCTTTCGGCTGTACCTACATCATCACTACAGTGCCACTTGAGGAGACATCTAAAAATCCCGCTGAACAGATCCCTGTACCTATCTACCATGTAAATGCTTAGTGAAATGGTTATTCGACAGATGTCCGCTATACCCAAAACTTGCAACATTTAATTTATATGCTAAGCACGAGAATTAATCATTATTCCTCTCCTGGAGATACCTACCATTTAAAACTTAATAGAAATAAGAAAACCCAAATATTTAAAAAGAAGAAAACATTTTAAATATTTCAGTTAAACATCAGAATGATGGGAGAAAGACTGTGTATTAACTTATGAAAATTTTATTTCCTGCTTAAATCAAGTATTTCTTAAGGAATCAAATATTAGGAGAGAGAGAAGAGCTACAAATAATCTGAAAAGATGAGGCTGTAAAAGCAGCACCAGTTAATATTTTCATTTGCTGGAATATCTTACCCAGGATGCAGCCACCCCCTAAAGCTTCCCCCCGACCACTTCTCTGAAAGTCTAGCTTGTTTGCACAAATGTAAATTCTCCCTGTTTTTTAGAATAATTTTATATGCATAGAAATTGTGAGCTATAGCTACAGATCTGTGTGTGTATATACATATATATATACATATATATATATATGGAATTCCAGTGACTTTAAATAAAGTTATTCACTCAATAAATATTTTTTGAGGCTCTACTGTGATCTGCCACTAGCACTAGGCAGTGGGGATAATAAGATATAATCCAGTTACACCCCTGCCCTCCAGGAGTTTATAATTTAAGTGGGTAATTATGTATAAAAATACACAATTACAATACGGTGTAATTGTATAATTGAGGTGCATTCAATATGCTTCAGGAACACAGAAGCTAAAGGGAGAAAGTACTCAACCCTGGGCCTCTAAAAAAGGAGTAAGAGGCAGGCGAAAGGCAGAAGAACATGCCAGATAAAAGCAAAAGCCTGGTAGACAAGCCTGTGGGTGTAGAGGAGTCTGGCAATGTGACAGACTGCAGAGTCAGAAGTAATTTGTATTCAGGGAAAAGGGGGGTGGGTAGCAAGACCATGCTATAGATATTGAACTGCCTTCCTAACCAGGCCTGCCCACTGTCCCAGCACAGGCCTACCATCTACTCAGACTGCCCATCGGTGCAGGGGTCTACATATCCAACCATGATTCCACCAGGGAAAGTTGCATCTAAGAAGAGACTGAAAAAACAAACAAACAAACAAAAACCCAAAAACAAAACCACTTTTAAAAAAATGTAGCACAAGGTGCAACTTAATAACTAGGAATTCTTAGATCTTCATTTACCCCAATTTAAAAGCGTTTGTTGACAATTTCTCGATTGTAATAATTGAATTTTGAGGGTTTCTTCCTTGTGTCCTTGATGGAATATAATCTAGATTTAACAAACTGACAAAACAAACAAAAAGAAAACAATAGCACACAGAGAGGAATGCTCCAGCAGCCTAGGTCTTAGAAGCAGATGTTCTACTTTGGCAGACTCTCAGCCCCTAGTGTATTACCATTTGAAACAGACTCAGAGATCACATTGCTGATGCACATCTGAAAAGATGTGTTTCTATTTCCAAATACCACAGTAATTCCCTTGCTTCCAGAAATGATTCACCAGATAAAAATTTAGTGAAGAAATATGTTCCTTTTTCCATGATTTAAAATAGAATACTGAGCTGAATATGGCCAACCCCAAACACAACATTATCAATAACCAATCAAGTACCACGCCACCAGGTGACATTCTCATAGAGAAATCTCTGGATAGGGAGACTCTGCCAAAGCTCTCAAGAATAAGACCCAAATGATTCCACTGAATGCACTGCAATCTGTTCTTTAAAAATGGACTGCGGTTAAGCAATACATTTTTCCGTTAAGTTTTATGGAGCCTGATGTATTTCCTGTGTCAAAATCTGTCACAAAAATCTGTTTCACAGACATCTTGTTAGGTATAACACACATGTGAATATGGTACCACATGGAGATGTCTGCAAATAGCAATGTGTAGCCCAGCATTTGGTTTCTGATCAGAAAGAATTTCTAGTATGTTGGTTGGTGGATTTAATTTGGATCCTATTACTATTATTTATCACCTTCTTCCCATAACACCCGTAACATAGATACCACAGGGAAAAATAAAATCTATCTTCTTCATTATGAATAGCATTTTCATTGTCAAGGGTTAAGAAAGAAGGACTACACATGAAGAATAAGTGATGATAGTTACTTAGTGGGCTTTAGATTTCAGTTCAGCATTCAAGATCCACGGCAAGAAGAAAAATAAATGTCTAACAGTTATATTCAAAGTTCAGTCCTTGGACAGGCAGCAGAAACATCACCTCACAGTTTGTTAAAACTGCGAAATTTCAGACCCCAGGCCAGAACCACTGAATCAGAATCTGCACTTTATTAAGACCCCCAGGTGATCCCCATGCCTGTTTAACATCTGTAAAGCACAATTTAGCAGGAACCTCAAAAGATCTTTTATTTTTCATTGCTCTGCCTCTAAGTAAAACTGCATCTAAAGCAGCCTCAAGATCTAAGTACCTAATTAAAGATTTGTGAAAGATTCCACTCTGTTTTCCAAATCACATATCTATCAGTCCCTCTCATGACACAGCCTATGTGCTGGGAGTCAGCTAATGTCATCACAAGGCTGGGAAGTCATTGTTTTGGAATGACTTAGCTTCTCTTTCAGCACAGACTCAAGGGCAACTACTGATGGGCTTTCATTTGTCATCACTCTTGCTCAATAACCCTGAAGAACTCACCCTGAGTCCTGGATGGCCCAGTCCTGGGACAGTCTGTACTTTTCACATGCGTAAATATCAACATCAGGCTGATAATAACCTCATCACCACACCCCATTTCACCCCCCCATATCTCTATCCTAAGAGAACTAAATTCTTCTGAGTGGTTAATATATTGCCAGAGGTCAGAGAGAAGCCTTGCTTCCTCTTACCACAGGAAATAGAAGACGACCACACACATCACTAGTTCAGCGTAAGTGTGGCTCACCTATGCCTCATTTGAAAAAGGAGCAAATGAGCTCTCAGTTCAATAACCTCCCTCCATCACCATTAACCTTTGAGATTCCTAAATGCAAGCAATCATGGGCTATGTTTGGTTTTATCCTTAAGAACAACAGAGGGGTGTGTGTGTGTGTGTTTGGGGGGGGGCCGGGGAGTAGAGAAATTTTTCTGCCAGCTGAAAAATTAAAAATATCTTCTCCAAATGCCACTAAGGTGCTTTATCTACCTAGAACCAATTTTTCCCACTGCTATATATCTCCTTGTAACTTAATAATTAAAGAGCAATCAGGGCCTCCCTGCCTACCAACCAGCATAAATATCCATGGAAAATGTCAATCAAGCCCAGCTAACTAATTTTATCATGAGAACCTCTAATCAAAGAGAAAAAGATCTTGGCACTGCCTGTGGGGGAGTGATGCACTCAACACCACGGGCTGGAACAAGGCCAAGGAGCATCCAAGTTTGAAAGGACCAGCTGCGTTATCCTAAGGGTGATGCTGCTCCATTCTGGCACCTGAGAGAAGGAAAGTGAAAGGCAAAAAGAGACTCTCTTGGCACAGAGCAGACAGCATGCCCAGGGCTCTTTGAGAGGCCAGCTTGGAGTAATAAATCAAGGGTAAAATTAACTAAGGCACTCTGAAAAAAACTGTGATGCAGAGAAGCTAACCTTTTCAATATAAAAGGACTGATGGAGGAAGATGTTCTATGAACCACTGGTTTCCAGATGTTTTTATTTAAAAGACCTTGAAATGCTTCACAACAAAAACAGGGGAACTAACAAAGGATTGCTATTTATTTTACCAAAGGGCATTAACACAAAACCTATCATCTATTTGATAATAATATTTTCCACACCACACACACACAAAAAAAGGAGGAACAGAATTTCAGAAAGAAAAAAACATGTATTCCTTTAAATGGAATAAATTTAACTCCATGAAAGATTCACTAAAATGCTTGCCATGACTTCCAGTGTCAGGCCAGGGCCAGGTTTGTGAGGAAGAATTCAGAGACGCCCACCGAGTCTTTGAGTTTCACCCTACAGATCCTCCACATGCCCCTAATCTCAGTGAAGAACTGAGCTAGACACACTACAGGCTTTGAAAAGAAATGAAACAAAAAGCAACAAAGAAGGTTCTCATGAAAATGAACTAAATACGGTCTGCTAATAACTATTATTCATCTATTAAATATTAGCTCATTTTTCTCAAACTCTGAAACTGACTTGCAAATACAGATTATACATGAGAAAATGCCACATGAAAGAAGAATGGATTATTAAAATATATGCAGCCGACACTAAAAATAAGACCAAACACAATGGTTCCCATTTGATTCATTTAGCTCAACTGAAAGTTTACCATAAAATTCAAAGATTTCTTTGGACATGAAATTCTAGGTTAATCACATTATTTGGATAGTAAAATTTAGTATTGTAATTTCCAATATTCTGTTAAACTTCCTGAAAATGTTCCCATGAAAAGGAAAAAAAAATCATTTTAACATGGGTCCTACACAAATTAGCCTATTATTAAAAGTTATGCCTGCTTATTGAAAAGCCCAAGTAGATTCTCACATATCCCAACACTACTGAATTACTGTGAAAAGGATAGGATTAGAAATTAACCTTACTAGGTAGTTTTGTTCCTCAAGTTAGCAGATATCACAAAAGCACGCTTAGATCACTTTTTTTTTTAGGACATTTCAAAATAATTTCAGAAATGTAGAGATGGAGTCACCAAAATTATAAATCATATAATTATTTCTATCTTCTCATTTATAGAAGTAGAACTGCAAACTCAAAAAGGTTGAGACAGGCCCAATATAACAGACCAATTAGGGCCTAGAACTGAGTCTCTGAACTCGTAAAACCACACATACAGTTACCTCCTAATATAAACAGGCAATACTTTCTTGTGGGCTAACCAATTAATCAAGCGGTAACTCACTTACTTACTTACTTATTTAGAGAGTGAGCACAGAGGGAGAGGGAGAGGGAGAGGGAGAAGCAGACTCCCCGCTGAGCAGAGAGTCCAATGCGGGGCTTGATCCCAGGACTCTGAGATCCTGACCTGAGACAGAGGCAGATGCTTAACCGACGGATCCACCCAGGTGCCCCCATAACTCACTTTTAAATGATCAAGAAAGTTAGCAACAGATGCCATATAAACATTAAAATGTCAAAAATGTATACAAATATTCTACTAAATCAGAATGCATGCATATCCTATGACCCAGCAATTCCACTGTTAGGTATATATATCCATCAGAAATGCATGCATATGTGCACCAAAAGACATGTTCTAGAACCTTCACAGCAACATTATTCAAACCAAAACTATTCAAATGTCCATCAATTGCAGAATGGATAGTGAAATATTCACAAAATAGAATACCAAACAGTAATGAAAATGAACAAACTATAGTAACATGCAGCAATAACATTATGACTCAGTCATAATGTTGAACAAAAGCGACTCAAAAAATGGGGCACCTAGGTTGCTCAGTCGGTTAAGCGTCCAACTCTTGATTTTGGCTCAGGTCAGGATCTCAGGGTCATGAGATCAAGCCCTATATTGGGCTCTGCACTCAGCGGGGAGTCTGCTTAAGATTCTCTCTTTCCCTCTCCCTCTGCCCCTCTCCCCTGTGCTCTCTTTTTCTCTCTCTAATATAAATAAATAAATCTTTTAAAAAATGTCTGATTTCAGCTCTCTAGTGATATTTATTTAGATTATATATATGGAAATGTTACCTATTAATATAGAAGTCCATAAATATGTGGATAGATAGGTATTGAATACGTATATTTTACACACACACAAACACACACATTTCCCCCCCCCCGCCCCATTCTCTGGATAAAGAAGGAGGAAAAGACTTCTGCTTCCATTCCCTTCTTGAAACACAAGCTTATGACCTCAAGAGACTGACCTCCCCACTGGCTAGTTTTCAGTCCACGCTCATGTTTTAACAAGACAAGAGGCTTCAAATGGAGTCACTTGTGCTAAGTCCCATGTCTCCAAGCCAAGAATTAATTACAGTTCTGGAGCTCCCAGAGATGGAATCTTGAGCCAGTCAATCAGGAAATCATCGATTAGCACTAGTTAGGTAATCTGATAGACCTCTGCCATCCCCTAAAATAAAATAACCTTGGAATAACCAATCTGCTTTTTTGCCTAATATAACTTCCTTATTCCCACTCCTTTCTGCCTATAAAAATTTTTCCTTTTCTAAAGCTCGTTGGAGCTCCTTTCTTTGTGCTAGGTTGGACGCTACCAGGTTTAAATTGATTTTTGCTCAAATAAACTTAAAATTTTTGATATGCCTCAGGTTATCTTTTAACACCCCTAAAGCTAAATGTGAAACTGCCAAAGTCCATGAATTGAGGTTAATATCAGAAAGAAAGTGGTTTCATCATTTTTTCAACCTGTCATTGTGGATATCATACTTTTTTTTTTTTAATCCATCTTCCTTCCCTTGAAAAATCCAACCACTAACTTCCTATAACAAACTCAAAATTTCAATAAAAATTCAATTTTCAAAAAAAATACTTCTGAATTTGAAAACATGCAAAACAATGTAGGTAAAATTAGGCCTGATTTAAGTTTGTAATTTATAAATTCAGACTTTAGGACAGCTTGATTTCCTTGGGTATGAATCCTTCCCTCTCAGACATCTCCTAATTCTACACATTGAAGCAGAAAAGAACAATTTGAGAAGTAGAAACTCTATACTTTTCATTAACCTATTCAAGCTTGAGCAAGGCAGTTTTCCCTGGTTATATCCACTACAATGGTAAAATTAAGGCAAGTGCCAATTACTGAGCAAGCATCAGGTGCCAGGTGAAGGGCAGACCCAGACCACCTCGTTTTGGGCATTCCAAATTTTAAGGTGACACCCATTATCAAAAACACAGATATTGTGGGGTGCCTGAGTGGCTTAGTCAGTTAAGGTCTGACTCTTGATTTCAGCTCAGGCCATGATTTCAGGGTCATGGAATCGAGCCCCACTTCCAGGCTCTGCACTCAACAAGGAGTCAGCTTGTCCCTTTCCCTCTCTCCCTTCTCCTCACTCCCCCAACCCCCTACCCCACCAATCCCCTCCTCCCCCCACTTGCGTGCTTGCTCTCCCTCTCTCTCTCAAATAAATAAAATCTTAAAAAAAAAAACACAGATTTTGTAAGAGACAAGGTAACATACAGAACAATCTTGAGAAATTATGACACATTTCTTTTTTAAAAATGCTACGTTAAACTATATTGATGTAAAGTGCTAGTTAAAAATTTTTTAAATGTGTAGTTTTAAAAATACACAGATATCCAGGGGTACCTAAGTGGCTCAGTCAGTTAAGCGTCTGCCTTCAGCCAGGTCATGATCTCCAGCCCTGCATCAGGCTCCCTGCTCAACTGGAAGTCTGCTTTTCTCTCTCCCTTTCTCTCTCCCTCTGCCCCTCCTCCCTGCTCATTCTCTCTCACTCTCTCTCTCTCATTCTCTCTCGTGCTCTCTTTCTCTCAAATAAACAAAATTAAAAAAAAAATACACAGCTATCCAATAGCACCATTTGAATTCTGCCCGTGTGAATTCGTTACCTATTCAAAGTTAAAATATAAAAATGAATTATTTTTACAGTAGATGAATTAAATGTCTGTTTTTTTATAGTTTCAAAAGCAAGTAGATGTTTTAAGTTTGTAAATGAATTAAACATGTCTGTTTTTTTTTGTTTCTAAAACATGACAGAAACACATGGGCTCAACAATAACTTCTTTCTTTCAGAGTTTCATTAAAGGATGATTAGATTTAACCCTACCCAGAAATTTGAAATGCTGGCATTTTGCATTACAACAACTCAGAAAAATATAAGGCATTGGGCACCCCCTTTAGATCTCCTGTTACAAGTCATTAACCAAAACCTCTGACCCTACAGACCACAATAAAAATAGAAATGTTATCTGAAATCAAACTGTTTTGGGGGTAAGAGCAGGTTGAATGGGGATTTGAGTCTGTTTTTTTTCCCCCCATCTGTAGTCAGAACCAGATGTTAGAGATTGAGATTAGGGGTGGGTAAGAAAACTTCCTCTTTTAAAACCCAAGAACTACCCTTTTTTCCCCCCTTGCTGCTTATTTTGAGTGATATGAGTTTAAGCAAATGTACAAGGTTTCAAATGAAAAGTTGCAGCCTAGATGTCAAATTCTCCTAACTGTTAGTGAATGAATGTGTGAGGAGGTCAGGAATTTTGGGAGGTGTTTATGGTTTGGTTTTGTTTGGGGATGGAAGGGCATCACAGAGAAAGCAAAAAGTACCACATAATGGTAGGGCTAAGCAGCAAGGAAGGAGCCAATTCCTTTTAAAAGAAGCATCAATACCTCTAAAAAGAAGAAATAGTGAAAAATAAAAAGATCTCCAGGGTGATAACTTGTTGCTAATCTCTCGGAATCTAATACCATTTCTAGATTGAAAAATAAAATGTATAAAAATGATCAGAGTAATAAAGATGGAAATGCAAGAAAGAATAGCAGTGGAAGAAAAGAACATGTGATAAAAATGGGAAAGAGCAAAGAAAGAAAGTCCCTGTAATTTGAAAACAAAGGAAAAACACCAAAGGGAATTAACAAAATAAACAAAGGGCAGGGAAAAACAAGAATTTTAATGTAGAAGTTATTAAAAAGAAACAATTTGGTAAGCATGGAAAAGCTACCTTTTGACAGTCTTTACATTTTTATTAACTACATATAATAGGCATAATGAGCACACATTTATTAAATAGATAAGGCAGCCGTTGCGCTCTGAAGTTTTATCACCTCATATATACACACTAATCCCATCTACAATTAAAATATTTGCGTAAGAAGCAGAAAAACAAGAGCATTTCAGCATTTGATTCAGAAATAACATTTGGGCTATGTTATCTCTGGGTGGTACAATTATATATGTATGATTTTTATTTTGTTGTTTATTTATACTTCTATATTTCCAAATTTTCTATGAGTATTTATTCACACTACAATCCAGACAAGAATAAAACATACTTTTAAACGTTCAGTTTTGAGGTATGAGGTGAACACAGCATGAAAGAATGTTCTCCTAGAGATTGGGAGTTCACCATGTACCTTGAGTGTCTACACCAATCACCCCTCCCCTACACAGATCTAAGCATACCCAACTTAGAATCAGGTGTGTAGAGCCCCTTCTTTTTTTTTTTTTAAGTAGGCTCCACACCCAGTATGGGGCTTGAACTCATGACCCCAAGAACAAGAGTCACATGCCCCAGGGACCGAGCCAGCCAGGCATCCCCAGGTGTGTGCAGTCTTAAGGCTACTGTTATAACTGATAAACCTACTCCAAGGAAGACCTCCACCAAGACTCCAAAAAAAAATCCATATAATCACATTTTTTTTTAAAAGTATGCTGTACTGAAATAGCTCAAAATTTGAACTGGCTATCTATTGTACCCATTTCTGTTACAGATCCACAATTTTTTTGAAACAAATAAGGTCCCCAAAGACCCTTTTTCTGCAGAAGCAGGAATAAAACAGTTCTCCACGATAAAAAGAGCAAAATGTGAACAAATCATCACAAAGGGAATTCTTTTAAAATGTCCCTTTGTTTTCAAAGGATATCTCTCTTGCACCACCTTTATGCCATTAATATTCTATGAAGAATAGACAAGTTGTAATCCATCAACATATACTTACTGAGTAAATTACACAGCAGCTACAAATTCCTTCCATACCTGTATGCACGTACCTTTGCAATGTGAATGCCCCCTCCATCAAGAGGTGGAAACTCATGCTCCACTGCTTTAAGCAAGGCTTGGTCATGTGACTTGTTTCATCAATGAGCCATTATTAAATGCAAAAGAAGCAGAGGCTTATATAGCCCTTGCGTGTTGGTGGGTCCCTTCTCCTGCTGCTAAGAACCATTATGCAATCCTGTGAACGTGCTCTATCCTCCTTAAGGATGAAACACATGGAGAGAAGCTCCAGCCACCCAAGTGAGGTCCCAGACTCACACCCTTATGTTCATGAAGATGCCAGGCTAAAGATGACAGAAAGACAAGTGTAATAAGTAAAGCAAGGTACAGGTGTTGCAGGGGCTAGAGGTACACCTAGAAAAAGCTTTGTTTGTGTGTTTGGGGAATTAATTAGATGTGGGCTGAAGAATAAGAACTGCCTCACACCTTCCCTCAGCCCTAAGAGTACCAAATACACATTTGTTTGCCAAATATATGAGACTATATAGCCTATAACATTTTCTCAACATTTCCCCTTTTCTGACATTCTGAAGACTATTATTTCTTAAACCACTGCTCTAATTTATACCTTTGATATTAATGTTATTGATAAAGTACACTTTATAACATATATTGTAGTTGTAACTCCAACCATATAGGCCTGTGCAACCTTCTCCTAGAGAATGACCCAAGTTATAAACACAAGCATTATAATTCCTGCTATAGAAATAGTAGCATAAGGCTAACCTGGCCTAACGCATTTCACTCTGGTTATCTCTTTGTCTAATTCGCTTCCAGATAATGTGCACAAGTTCGAGAATACTTCAAAGCTCCTAATTTCTCTTATGTCATAACTGAGGTAACGATTCAATCCTGGCAATGAACTTTCACATTTTCAGTGTTAAAACAGAGAAAATAAATTTGTCATCTTCTGGACTAAGCAGCCAAGGAACATAATTTCGGGGGTACTTATGACATGCCCAAACCTCCCCTTTCATAAAAATATGTGATGTCCTGGTAAAAATACTGGACTACAAGTACGAAAATTAGAATTCTAGTTCTGCTCTATGAATCTTGGACAAGTCACTTAGTAATCTCTTTGCTCTGGGTCTCAGAGTCCTCGAAAAAGTTGGTGATCAGTGGTTCTCAATTTTGCCTTTGTTCCTGGCTGTCCTGTAAAATCCCCATGCCCAGGCAATATCCTAGACCAACGAAAACTTCTGGGGGATGGGACTCAGGTACCGGAGTTGCTTAAGCTCTCCAAGTGATTCCAATGTGCAGCCAGGGTTGAAAACAACTGAGTAAGAAGATCTCCAGGTACCTTCCAACACTCAATAGTTCCAACGGTGGGTTGCACATCAGACTCACCTAAGGAGCATGTACAGCCCATCATTGCCAAGGCCCACCCCAGCCCAAGTCAATCAGAGCCTCAGAATATCAAGGCCCCGGTGTTACTTTTCACACTCTCCAGGTGATTCTGACATAGTGCCATGATTGGGAGTCACTGTCAACACTCACATTTAATTTACAGAAAAATTAACTTTAGAATTCTTGAAAACAGCTAGCACTTAACTGGTAACAATGGGTTTGTCGACAAAAATCTGGAATTACAAATTTCTAAGAAAACAATATATATAAAACCACTAACCCCAATCCAAAACTGAGCCAAGTAATATCCCAGGGACACTTACTGATAATTTTCCAATAAATCCCTAACATGGCGTGATTTACTAGGAAACTATATTTACAGAATTGATACGGGAAAAAAAAGAACAAGTATAAAGATACAACTTGCGTTTTAGCAAACAACTACACAAATCAAATTTAGTAAATAAACATAAAAACAAATTGCGAAAGACCGTCAAATGCATACTTCATTAAAAAAGAACGTTGACCCATTTGGCTTATTCAACCACTTGAAAAGAGAACAAAATGCTACCTCAGCATATTAAAAAAAAAAAAAATTCCTGCAAAGGAACTGAAAACACTTACTCTCTTTGAATGTTTGACTAATGAGTTTTCATGAAAAAAAAATTTGTTTAATCATTCATGACTTGAGCAGGTTGAAAGCCAAATTTTAGAGAGGATTTACCCTCTCTCTGCCACTGAAATATTGGCTTAGTAATAAAAATAATCTTTAAAGCACCCAGGAAAATAACATAAAAAGCAGTAGCAGCTATTATTAACCCATAAATGGTCTATAACTTTAATAGCTTGCAAACCCAGATCCAGGAGACTAAAATGACACTTAATTACTGTGTTAAATACCATACTTAAAGTGGAACTAGATAGCATTTTTAATGAGCAAGCATATCATATTTTTAATATTTCAATTTATTGTAGACATTTAAAATATGTTTTGCTACTTAAAGGATAATGAACTCAAAGGTTAAAATGAGTAATCTAACAAATGGCTAGTCCAATTAGTCATTTAGCCTTTTAAGTAAGCATTATGCATCAAGACAGGTCTGAACAATTTTAATTTTCATTTTATAAAGAACTTTGCTGTGCTTAACCACATCACTGAATTCATTGAAATGGTCTGCCTTCACTCTGTGTGGTACCATGAAAAGTGAGGGGACTTCCTAAAACAGGCTGGGCCTGGGCCCGCTGCCATCTTGAAGGTGCCCCTAAAATTCATTGTCTTCGTTGGTATTGTTTGTGCATGGGCAAGATCCTCTAAGGTCACAATAACAATAAAAAGCTCGTTAAAACTCCCAAGAGCAAAAATTAGGAATAATGGGATTTCCTCAAAAACATGCTTCAGAAATGGGGACAAGCTCAGGAGTCCACTTCAGTCAGGGGGTCACTTTGAGCTGTAGCCTAGGACAGAATCCTGAAAGATCCCATGGATGTCTGGAGGAAAATGAGGAGGTTGCCTGGACTGTAAGAGGGAGTCGAAACCACTTTCTTCAAACACATAAAGGAAAATATAATTAAATCAGAGGTGATAAAGGATATCAATTTGCCAAAAATAATTAGCTGGATCATATTAACAATTTTCAGGATAATCCTGTAAGCAAGCCACTAATGGGATATAAATCGAAAATACCTCAAGGAGAAATTCACACACCCCCACACACCCACGTTGTACTGGATGGCAGATTCCTGTCCTTCATTGCTTGGTCGCTGCCTCCAGCCTCATTCCTTACTGTAATCTCCACAGACACAACTGGCAGTTCCTAAACAGGTCGTTCTGTTTCGGGCATCAGTGTCCCTTCTCACAGCCAGTCCTCTCCAGCTGGAACTGGAAAAGTTCCCACTTGGCTTCTTTGCCTCATGAATTCCTCCTTAGTCTTATGCAAAAGTACTCATGTGCTTACGTATATCTTGATGGGAAAAAGAAGCCATAGTCTCTACTACATTCTTAAAGGTGTCTGAACCAAGAGGTTAGGAACCAGTGCCCTCTGCATGTGTGCCAAACACCAAATTAGTGTCCCAGATGCTAATGCTCACTACCAATGCAAGCCCCACACAGTTTCCAAAGAACTCCCCAGCCAGGACCAAAAGATGAAAAAAATATTCAAATCCCAAGACAGTCTACCCCTAAAAATCATTCACTTGCTCATATGTTTTGGAAGGGAAAGTCAGAAAAGAGGAAGATGTTTACCTGACTCCCTCTAGACACACCTTCAAACTATACTCCAGGATGTAACTAGCTCAGCCAAAGCAGCTCAGATACTTAATAGTGTCAGTGGATTCTACTATTATTTGTCCCCTAAAACATTTAGAAGACACTGAAATTTTGTATTTATTATACATGACATTTATATTTCTTTTAGAAGACACTGAATCCAATGGGGAAAATTTTTTATGACATTAGCAAGGGGATTAACATACGAATGAAGAGGCTAGTATTTTCTTGGAATTTATAATTATATTTCTATACATTTTAATCTAATTATCTGATTTCACCAGTTTAACCGCTTTATTCTAATAGGACAACTCTTCGACATAAATACTGAGGCAGCTAACATTTAAACCTGTAGTGTTGATGAAAATTAGAGAAATCAGTGAAGTCTTCACACCAGCCAATGCTAACAAGCACCCCATTATAAATAGCTCTCATGCATAGTCATGTTATGTACAAATTTTGGTTATGGAAAGATATTCACTGAGGAAGCAATTCCAGGTAATTTACTAGTTGTGATTATTGTAATGTGTAATTTTTAGTTGTGATAATTACCCAAGAGGTTTAGAATACACAATTTGTAGAATAATTATGGAACCTCTGTTTATTTCTTTAGGCTCAGTATTTGAGGAGAGAGCCTGAATTTACGAGGTCTGAGATAATTTCTCAAGCCCCTACTGAGTTACCTTTGTATGTTTGTATGCAGTTTGTATGTCTCTGATTCCCCACTGTAACTGCTATTCATTATCAAATACATCTCCTTTCAAAGTGTCAAAGACATTCAGAATTCATTTTTGTTGCGTGAACCACCTCCTCAGGATTCTCTAAGCTCAGTAAAAAGGAGACCACCTCACAGCGTTCTGTGCACACCTTCCATCTTCCTCGAACTGAAAGTTGGGGTGGTGCCTCGTGGAGTTGTATAGCTCAACTGCCCTTCTCAGCTGTTTCCCAGAATTCTTTCAAGTGCTAGTTTTAATTATTTGTTCTATTATTCTAATGGGTGGAGGGTGGGTGTGGGGGGAGCAGTTCATTCTTGTAGAAAATCAAATTAAAATAATCTGGAAGTTGATTAATATGACAAAGTTAATAAAGCTGTGTATATATTCTTCTAGATAATGGACTAAACTTAAATTGATTATCTTATACCCCTTGAAGTGGCTACTTATTTTTTCATTATGCTCATTGTTAAGTGACATTTTCCCCTCAAAAATGTATTGCTTGCTAAAAAATATTTGAAACGAGGAACAGTTACTGGAACTAGCAAGACATTCAATTATAGGAGTGCTTTTTAGGTTAACGCTGAAAGGAAGTTTCTTCCATTCCGCCAAGAACCCGTGTTTTTACGCTCTTAAGCTACAACTTTATTCCAAGAAATCAGCAGTTTTCACTTAGCTCTCCGCATACTTCAACTCCGTGACCCCAACATTTTTAATATGTATAAACTGTAGATGACATAAAAAAAAAGAAAAAAAATGACTTTCCAAACCTGCACTGCCCTCTACAAGCAGTCATTAGGCACGTGTGCCGTTCAGTGCTTCAAAGGTTAGTCTACACTGAGATCTGCTGTGTACAGAGACATACTGGATCTCAAAGACATAACATGAGAAAAAAGAATGTAAAATAGTAAGAATTTGTAATATTGATTACATGTTGAAATGATATTTTAGATATTTGGAGCTAAACAATTATTAAAATTAATTTCACCTACTGCTTTTTACTTTTTTTGACATAGGCACTAGATAATTTAGAATTATATGTGCCCTGCATTAGACTTCTATTGGACCCAGTTGCCCTTTGAGGTCATTTGCTCCCACTTTCTATTCTATCTATTGCTTTGTTTCTGCTTTTCTTTTGTTTTTGTCTCTCTTTTTTTAAAGATTTTATTTATTTATGTCAGAGAGAGAGAGAGAGAGAGAGAGCGAGCACAAGCAGGGGGAGTGGCAGGCAGAGGGAGAGGGAGAAGCAGGCTTCCCGCGGAGCAGGGAGCAGGGAGCCCGATGCGGGGCTTGATCCCAGGACCTTGAGATCCTGACCTGAGCTGAAGGCAGACGCTTATTAACCAACTGAGCCATCCAGGCATCTGTCTTTGTCACCTCTTTAAGGATCCTTGAATCTGCTTACATATCCTCTAGTAGAGTAGCTGTTCCTCTATCCTCACTCCACGGTGAGACAACATTCCATCTCTCATACCTACCACTACCAGCTATCTCAAAAATAAGCAACACTATATTCCTCCATTTCTTTTCTTCCCTGCACAATAACTTCCACATCTACCATCAGAACAGTTGTACCTCAGAGGTCAGACCCTCAGTATCTCTCATCCAAACAATAGCCAGGGGCAGTGCCCCTGCCTCCAATCTATCCCCTCTGATAGACTTCCATACTCCCCCATGATCATCTTTCTAAAGCACAAGTTAAATGACTTCACTCACTTCCTGAAATAAATGTCAGTGGTACCCTAACTTTAATAAAGTTCACATTTCTGAGCATCACATTCACTCTCTCTAGCCTGAACTGACCAACCCAGCCACAGTTCTTCATTACACCTCTTCTGAAAACATCTGACTCAACTCCTTATACTATTTATTACTTGGAATTCCCTGGCATGCCAAGTGCATTCAGAACGCTCTCTTTTTAGGCAGGCTGTGGCTTCAGACTATAAGACCCTTATATATACTATAAGGCTTCAGACTATAAGACCCTGCTAATGGCCACTACCCAAATACTGCTCCTTCAAAGAGGGAAGCTATCTCCAGCCCCTGAGCTGCTCTCTGATTCCCCCAGACCACTTTGCCCGCATCACTAGTGCAGCAGTTATACTTTTTCTTCCCTTGAATTATATTCACGTATCTGTCTCCTCTGCTAGGATTCTTTTCAAAAAAAAAAAAAAAAAGAACAAAAGAATCAAAGGGAGGGATAGGAGGAAGGAGAAGGGGTAATAAAAAAAAGAACTGAAAAAAGGATTCTTAAGGATAGGAAGCAGGTCATGTTAACCACCCTGTCACCACAGTACCTATTCTCATGGTCTGCACATAGCAGGGACTCAACAGGAAAAGAATGTCTGCTAAATACTCAACAGTATCAGTGAAATTTGTTCTGGTTTTTAAAAGGCAGAAATTCAAAGAGATTTTTAATGGTCACTTTCATGTGGCATTACATATAACATGTGCTGAGTTAATGAATAAATGAATTAACTTCTTACGCTCAGACACCTTGTGCCTTGAAGTCTCAACAAACATAACCATCTTAACCACATAAAATTTCAGGACAATGGCACACCGTCCTCCAAGCTGCCTATATTCTCAAATATTCACTAAACTCCACTTCAAAGCAAAAGTAGAACCTATTATTTGTTCATATGGTCTAATGAACTGACTTTAAAACTTCTCAAAAATGGCAAAGATCGTAAGTATGAGATCCGTATCCGTTATCAGCAAGAGGATAGTCTTTTTAAAGGTCACAAAGATATGGTGAGCCTTAACCCCTCGCTAAGCTTTGCCAAATAGAGGGCTGAAAAGCAACTCAAAGAAAATAGATATGCCACAGGAAATAGCATGTTATACCACATTCTTATTTTTAAGCTAAAAATTAATGAGTAGAAATTTCCAAAAAAGAGCCATAGGGAAAAAGAAAAACATGGAAAACTGTTAAAATATAGATCAATAATATAGAAATGTTTAGAAACTAAATCTTAATTTATCCAAAGCAAAGAAACTTAAATGGGGCCAATTCTAGCTATGGATTTGTGTAAAACATTCATTGTTGCTTCCAAAAATTAAAAAAAAAAAATTTAAAGCAACTCATTTTCATTACAAACCTAAAAATGGAACCATAGAAATTACTAAGCTACTGTTGCTGAGCTATTCAGACACACAAATCAAGATTTTCTTAGGCTTACTCACTGTCTAACTCTGGCAATGAGATAGTTTTGATTAAAACAAATACCATATTAAATATTTAAGTGAATTAGTACTTAGAATAGTAGACCATACATATATCTACTAGAATACCATTATAAAAAGGGAAACTAACTTTTCTAAGTAAATTTCTACTAATACATCCAAATTTCACTGAAATAAACTTTACCAGATAAAATTTTACAGAAAAATTAATCACCTACTTTCCTAATGAGTCTACTTTTCAACAAAAAAATCACAAGAAAGATATCTTTCATTCTCAGCAGTTTAATTACTGTACTCAATAGCAATGTAATTTTGTAAAGAATCCTGAGAATTTACTGTGTCCAGTATGCATTTTTAATGGTTCAATTTATAGTAATTTTATTTGTGAAATAAAACCACAATACTCAGAGAAACACAAGGGAAAACATATATATAAATATAACAAATATATAACAATATAATGTAGTAAGTATTATATACCTAAGAATAATAAGAATTTACAACCAAAACAAAAATATCTCTTCTGTTTTAAAAAGGAAAACAAACAAACAAAAAACCCAAAAAACTGTGATCCTTTTCAAGATCAGGCTGTTAGTGCAAAGATTATTCAGAATTACTGTTTTTGAAGTAAGAGATGGAAAGAACTTTAGAGATTATGGGGTATAACTCCATGAATATACAGGTAAGTAAAAAGGCCCAAAAAACTTGCCTGACATCACACAAACAGGTGGAAGCAGAACCAGGACTGGAATCAGAATCTCAAGATACTTCATTCACTACTCATTCATTATACCATCACTGTGTGTGTAATAAATGCATATTTGCCTTACATAGTAAAATCAGAAAACCAGCCACCAAGAAAGAACTTGTGATTACAAAACTTTTCCCAAAAGATATTGATGATCTTTTGCCTGTTTGGCTAGCTTGGCCATTTAGGTTTTAGTACTAATATTTGTCTTCTACTGAACGTTCTAAAACCATAGGAAAAGGATTTTGCATGTAAGTCTACATCAGTTTCATGCTATATCATAGACTTTCTTATGTTGTTGTACTGTATTTACCCAACTATACTCTTACGGCTCTTGAGGGCAGGAATCACAATCTCTGTTTCTTTTGCTTTGCTCTACATGCTTTGTACAAAGTAAGTATGTAATAACTTAGCAAAAAATAACAGAATATATGACTTAGATCTCACTCTTGGAGTCACCAGCAATAACATACATTCAAGGTGAAGTACTTTAAACATGAAAATAGCATTAGTAGACATTATTAATTACCAATATTTCCAAAAACTAAGTTACTTATTTGGCTTGTTTTATTTTGTTCAGAGAAATTAGTATCTATTGATGTGAACACTTTCACATGACAATTTTAAATATCATTTTAGGCCAAATTCAAGACTAAATTATATCCAAAAACTAGGAGTACTGAAAGTAAGTAAAGAAAAATTCCTAAAACTAAGTAATAGCTACAACTTAATTGTAGCTTTTAGATTCTAAGATCAGAATCAGTGCTCTGCCAACTGCTTAAATAAAAACACAAGGTAACCCAATATTTAAGCAGATTCATTCATTCCTTCTTTCACTCATCAAATATTGAGTCCAGCTATCTAACAAGCACAGCAGTGAAGGTACAGAAAAATTCTTGGATGAACAAATGAATGGAGAGTCAGATGAAAAAAGACAAATGTATGGATGAAACAAATTTTGAAAAAGAAAACTTTTGTTTCATTGAAGTCTACTTTGTTATAATAAAATCAGAGGTAGTTAAAGGAAAAAGTATATAAGCAACACTCTACATCTAAGAAAAGCTCAGGAAAAAATATACTCAACATTTGAATTTAATCGTAGGTAATTATTAATATAGTCCAACTGAATGGTATGAATGGATGATCATTACTTGAAAATTGTATCATTAATCATTTGACTGCTATGTGAAGTTCTAAAAGTTGATGGGGGATTAATAGGACACCGTAAAACCAACTCAGTATGATACATCTGTCACATAACCATTGGTCAGCCTATAAGCCATGCCCCCTCAGACTTTTTCTTATTTTTAAGCTTACACATTGTCAAGATTAACAAGCAAAAAGAATAATCTAAGGCAAAACTATGCAAACACTAAAAAAGATCAGTGGTTGCTAGAGTATTGGAAGGGAAAATGAACAGACAGAGAACAGAAGTTTTTAGGGCAGTGAAAATACTCTGCATGACACCATAATGATAAATATATGTCATGCATTTGTCCAAAACCATAGAACATACAACACCAAGAGTGAACCCTAATGTCAACTATGGAATTTGGGTGATAGAATGTGTCAATGTAGGTTCATCAATTATAACAAATGTGCCACTCTGATGGGGGGGGCTGACAACGGGGGAAGCGATGTATGAGTGAGGGCAGGCAGTATATGGGAAATCTCTGTATCTTACCCTCAATTTTGCTGTGACCCTAAACCTAAAAACGTATAGTTAAAAAAAAAATAACCTTATCACCATCTTGTATTTTTTTTTTTAATTCCAACATATTTAATAAAAAGTCTGCTTTATGCTCACTCTTGTTTACGGTGATTAGCGTCATAAAATCAAGGACTGGGAGACAGGAATGTATACAAATCCCAGGCAGACCAAGCAAACTGCCAAACACTGTTCTTATTGTTTTCCTTTGGAAATCCTGGTTGGTTAACTGCTTTCTGAAACCGACGAGAGCTCAGGTGGGGCAAAGGTCACAAACACTGTTTAATGGTATGTAGCAAAACAATAAAGCAGAGGTAAACTACACATGTGGTTTTAATGTCCCATTATCATCTTCTGAAATGAAGAAATTTAGTAAAAAATGAAGATGGGATATTTACAGAGTCCACATTCTCTAATAACTATAGCTAGCACAGCAAAAAATAAGTCTAAAATTCCTAAAGAAACATGTTTGTAGATATTAAAAGAAAAAAAAAATAAGACAATTTGAAACTCTCCATTGACTTCAAGAAGAAGAATATAAGCTAATGATCCACCAAATACACAAAGCATATACCCAGAAACATGCTTTCAGCCTGGCTAGGAGCTCTACAAATTAAGTGAAACTGGTTTTGTTATGGATTTATGCCCGTTTAAAATCAATGACTGCCTGGAAATGGTGCCAATTCAAAGACATTTCCTACTGGGAAATGTTTTTTCTCCTAATTTTTACTAAATGAAATTAATGATATAGTGTACATTTTTAATTATATTTGATGCAGGGTTCTCTATTTTAATACTAAAATAAAAGTTTCTTGGCTCAAAATCTTTTAAAAAATTCTTGTCAAAAATTAAAACATTCAATTAAGATACCTAGAATTACTTTTTGTGAATCAGAGTTTTTTGAAGCAGTTTAATATTTTTATTCTAAATTCATGAGAAACATGCACTTAAAAAGACAAATTATACTCCATAGATAGCCTATCCTAGTAGGTATAACTAGAACTTAGTTATAACTAGGTATAACTTGAACTTAGGATAGAAATAGCCAATCCTGGTAATATTTTATTCCTAAATCTCAAAATTAAAAATCCAAGGAAGTGTAAATGCTGTACCGGTCATGTCAAATGCTAGAAAACTTAATGACCTCAATCAAAGACATTCCACAGTTTGAGAAAATACTCCATAATTATGAACCATTTTTTTCTAAAATCATAAAATGAAGACAAGATTAAATAGAATGACTTGCAACACAGGAAGAAATTTGATTATCAGATTCTAACACTAAATCAAACTCTTATGTTATTTTCTTCATACTTCTTGATAGGCATAAAAAGGCCTGCTACTTCCCGGAAATACTCAAGTTGCCTATGGATCAATTATAAACCTTAAGTACTTCATAGATACAAGTTTAAAATATGGCCTAATGCATTAAGTATACATATTCTATAACGTACATGGTTCAGAAATCACGTGTGTAAAATACATTGTCTCCACTTTTATTACTACTTCTTATTATCAAAGCAATTAGTTACCAGAAGAAAAGCACTAGCAGATATGTATGTGATTAAAAACTTTTTTTTTTAATTCTAATCCAAGTGATTAAAGAGTAGTTTCAGGAAACCTTAATTAGGCCTTTCCCTGAATATTAGGGGATTCCTGCTGGCCAAAACAACAGTCAGGCTTTAATTCCAATTTCTGACCTAGATCCAAGTTGATAAAATTAAATTTTTTTAATCTGCATGAACATAGCTGGCTAAGAGGCATAGTTAATATCTTTCAAGATAGGAAGATTAGTCAAATTCTGGCACTAATGCTAATGAACAATCCCCGACACTGAGAGAATTCTATGATAGAATTCCATAGCAACATGGAGTTTAAGAATCAATTATTTAGTCTCATGGCTTAGTGACCTTGAGCAAGTCACTGAAGCAAGTCTATAAACTTCTATTTTCTCATCTTAAAAATGATTAGTTTACACACACCCACACCCACACTCACTCTCCCATGAGCACATGCATAACTGGAGAAACCTGAATGAGCTCTGTGGATATGCCAATGTCAATTTCCGGCTATTGATACTGTGCTTCAGTTATGAAGGTGTAAATATTAGGGAAGACTAGGTGAAGTTCCAAATATAAAGTTGGAAAAAAAAAAAAAAGACTTGCCTAGATAAATTCCAGTATTGCATCCAGCTCTGAAACTCTGGAACTCTGAAAATCCCACCCCTTTTTTTTTCTATTTGATTGCCTCCCTTTCTTCTTTCCCTTTTGTATACTTGTTTGTTTGTTCGTTGTTTTAACTGACCCTCCAATGCTAGAGCCTACCAGTTATATCCTCATCACTGCTTTGCTATTAGCAGCACACAGAGTAAAGGAGGACAATGCAGAAACCGACAAAGATGACTGGCTGACTGCAAGTGTTAAGAGACTACGGTGGAAACTTCAGTTCAGATAGTTTCATAAAGCCATCCGCTCACCCAACAAGTATTTACTGAGCACCCCTATGTCTTGATATCTATGCTAGTCACTGTGGGGGTCCAACTGTGAATGAGAACAGACCTAGGCAGGGCAGAGTCAATCACAGAATTTACAGGTCAGTGTGAGAAAGGCAAGAATCAAACTATAATGCAAATGAAAGTGACCCTGCACCTGTGCCAAGGGCTATTTCAAGAGATTTGACCTAGTGAGGTCTGGACTCCTTTCCTGAGGAAGAAGAGCTCTGAAGAACAAACTGGAATTACCGAGAATGAAAGGAAGGAAAGGGCAGTGCCAGGCAGAAGAAGTGAGCATGGACAAAAGCTCTGTGGTAAGAGGGAAAGAGCGATTCCAAGGGTTTGGAAAAAGGGTCAGTGTGGATGTGGCAAAGACATAAGGGAAATCTGGCGTGAGATGAAGGTGGCCGGCTAATAAAAGATAAACTTGGGAGGATCTTAGAGGTTATTTTTAATATTCAAGACCCATCAAAGATTTGAGAGTCTTATTTTTTATTCTTCTTATTTCTAAAAAAAAATTATGTAGGATAACTACTAAGATTCTCCTTGACTACTGTTTTAAATAAAATCAGTATCTTAATTTCAGAGTCCTAATTTCTTATTTCAACTTAGTCATCTTAGCCAGGCCACTTAAACTGAGAGTCTATCAGTTTTCTTACCTAGAACATGTAAATAAAATCATCAGGCCCATTTATGTCTCAGAGCTGTTGAGAGATTTAAATGGCAAATTGCATTTTAAAGGATGAAGCAAAAACAAAGTGGTATGAATTAAAAAATGATATTTCAAATACCATTAAGACTAACCTACAAAAACAATATTTTTAAATAGGTAAAATCTGGCTAACTCAGCCAACACAAGGAAATAATGGTAGGTCATTTTCCCTGAAAGGAAGAAGAGTGATTAACTGATGAAGAAAAAACTCGAGAGAATATTTCACTATATTGTAACACATTCTTTCTAAGTGACAGATACAAACATAAAACAGGAAGAAGTCAAATTAACTAGATCAGACCAAATCTCCAATATGGGTATCTTGGAGCTCATCTCTATAGGCTTGTTTCATAGAGGAAAATATTTTAAAAGGTTGGCAATGACAGATATGGGAAAAAGAGAAAACCCACTTTACAGACAGTAGTTATTGTTCTAAATTATTTTAAAATATAAGATGGGTACTCCTTGACCACTTTATTATATTTACAACATAATTTTTGTCCAGAGGTTTTTAGAGTAAAGTTACAAAATCCTTCATCTATCCTTCTCCTAAGCACTAGCATTTTTTGACTATGAAAATATTGGTTCAAATTATAAATACACATTCATCTTTCAAGGTCTGTAAGACCAGGTCCCCGAGAGCCAAAAATAATATTGCATTTATAATTTATCACAGAAATATCAGAAAACATATAATTTTGTGAAGGAAGACTCACATCAGAGGCACAAGTAAGCAGCTGTACATACAGAACCAATATTTTGTAGATAACTGGTAAGCCTATACCAAAAGAATTCAGTAACAAGAACTCCAAGCTGGGTATTACTCAATCACACTTAGAAAACTGTGACTATTTGTTTGACGTCCCCACTCGTGGGGAATCTGCTTTTCTCCTCCTCCTCGCCAATGGCAGCAGTTCAGTAAAGAAAATCTGTCTTACATGCTGCTTGCAAAGCCTATTAGACTCTCCCATGAAGAAAGACCCTAGGGCAGAAAAAACTGATTGATGATATTGAAACTCAAATGCAGCTTGACTTGAAAGGCAGTTCAATTAAGTAATTTTGATTTAAAAAAAAAAAACATTCTAATGCAAATGAAAAGAAAGGTCGTCTGGCTTTTATGCTTAAACATGCATACCTCAGAATTTGAGAAAAACAAGGCGGAGGACTCAAAATCTGAATAGGAATTTGGACAGGATTAAATGCTCCCAACCATAGTGTCAAAAGTTTGTACTTTATATGTTCATCAAAGATAATAAGAAAAATATAATTTGATGAAAAATAAAGCTTGTAAGATGAAATAAGCCTTTATTTTTCATCAAATTACATTTTTAATCAAGTATCTTCCACCACTGACCATATTTGAGGAGGACAGTATAAATGTATAATATATCCTGAAAAAATCACTAAATGGATTCATGGAAGCATAAAGGGATGGGGTATTAAGTTTCACTGATTTTCTGAAATCATTCTTATGCCCATTCCTTATTTCCCACTCTCACTGCAGCAATCATAAATATAGGCTTCAGGGGTGCCTGGGTGGCTCAGTCGGTTAAGAGTCTGATTCTTGATTTTGGCTCAGATCATGATCACAGGGATGTGAGATCAAGCCCTGCATAGGGCTCCACACTGGGTGTGGAGTCTGCTTAAGATTCTTTCTTCTTCTCCCTCTGCCCCTACTTCCCCTGCCTCTCTCTTCCCTTAAAAAAGAAAAAAAATGCCACAACAGTCTCTATAGAAGCGTCCTAATCACCAACTTCATCAAACTCCAACTTATCATACACAGTGGTGTCAAATCTTCATAAACACACCTCTGGTTATGTCGCTTGCTCTTCAATTATTCCTCACATCCTACTGAATATGAGACATATTCCTTAGTCTAAGATTCACGTACATTCAAGATCTGGTATCACCTACGTCTGGAGCCAAACTTTTTTACCCCTCCCCTCCCCTCACCATGACATACCTTGCACTTGCTGCCCCTACACCTTACACAGTACAGTGCCTCTATCTTCTACCGTGTCGCCAGTAATATCCCATCTATGTCTGAATCAAATGGTCTCCCCAGAATACTCTATGATCAGGCAAGCCTGGCATGAGAAATCTCTTTCTCTTCAGGAGTTCTTTCTTTATACTTCTTTCAAAGCACTTTCCATCACCCTTCCATGCAAAATCATAATGACTTCTGTATACCTACATTATTTCCCTGATTTGATAATTCCTTCGGGGTAGAGTAAGCTTTAAATCTGAGAGTGCCTTACATATCTGTAGGTTCCTCTGTCTTCATTGAATAAATAATAAAAATATCTTTGTTCCCTTTGAGTGCAATAGTGAAGAATGGACAAAAAAAAAAAAAAAACATCCATCCCATTCAAAGGATGATAAACAAAAACCACAGGAAGAAAGGCTGTTAATGGATTTATATTTCAATGAAATATCAATGATAACTTTTATTAGTTCCACCGAAACATACATAAATTACATGGTGTCATCTGATTTAATCTTATTTTCTACTTTGCTAACCTATCAAATTAATAGCAACTAGCTGAGTGCCACAAAGCCACTTGAAGCAAACCTGTCAAGTAATTTCATCCACACCATTTAAGACAACTACTAAGCAGGTTTGCTCAACCTTCATATTTAGCACTTAAGCTTTTCTTTCCTCAAAAGCTTAATTTTGTTATGTTAAGCTCTTGGTTACACCGAAAGTTCCCAAGAATCTTAATTAACAGAACTTTTGTAAATACTAATCAGTATTCCCCATACTAAAAAAATACATTTAAAAAAATTAAAAAATAAAAGCATTCCAGAAAGTAGTCTACAGAAAAAGAGAGAAGCAAAAAGTACTTTTTAGGAATAACTACAGAAGTAAATTGTACATACACTGGACTCAACTCTATGTGTTTTGTGTACATGGGCTGTTTACCTAACGTCAAACTAAGTGCTTTCAAGAAACAAAGTCTTTATTTGGGGGATGCATTATCACCTCTTTAATCAATTCCACCAAACATCAAGTTTACTGAGCACCAAAATATGGGCCCAGCACTACTGCAGTAGATACCTAAAAATAAATGAACTCTGACAAAGGAATCTAAATTTCAATTGAAGTAACAAGTCTACCACAATTGCAAGCAATGTAAAACAAAATATACTTTGCAATACATTAGCATCTAGCTCTTTAAAGCTAAAAACAGGTTCAGGAAAAGAAGAGACCAATAAGCCCTTTAGAGTCATGTTAGAGCTGGGACAGGAACTGGGTGGATAGAATGAAAAGTTTCCAGATGCATGGGAGAGCAAATCATGACCAAAGGCATAGAGACAAGAATTAGTGTGACATATTTCTAGGATTGAGGGAATGAAAAAAAAATTGAGACAAGACTGCAGCAGTAAGAAATGAGATGGCGTATGTAAAGAAAACCATATTACAAAGAAGACATTCAATCTTTTGCAATGAAGGCAAATGCCCATAGCTGGGGACCAAAGTGTTAAAGAAGACTTTTCTAGCTTTAGCACAACAGAGGAATAGAACAATACACTAAAAGGCCAGCCTTTAACAGTAATCTAGCCATGAGTGGGGGAGGGCTGAAAAATAACACAGTTGCAAGAAAACAGGGAACAGGAAGAAGCAGAAAAGTTTATTTTTAGGGGAAAGGAGAATTACTACAACCCAGGACTAAATGAAGAGAGAAAACAGATGAAAAGGATGAGTAGACATAGATGACTTGAAATTTGATGACACTAACAGAAAGAAGCAAGGATTTGGGGGAGAAAGAAGAGGAGTTCAAGTTCATTAATTTGAGATAATGTTATGAGTTCCAAGCATACGTGTTCATATGCAATATGGAACTAGAGCTAAGTTGAACAGAAAGAATCACAAACAACAGAACCAGAAACATGATCACGATAATTGAGAGTTAAATAACATCACCAAGGAGAGAGTAGACTTGGGTCAGAGACTGAGCCTTGGAGACCACTGGCATTAGGAGGAAGAGAATCCAACAAGATGAATGCATACGGGAATGGTTTAGAGGTAAGAACGGAGTTAAGACAGATAATGTTACTAAAAAAAACAGAATATTTCAAAAACCAGTGGGAGGAGAGGACAGCGCAGCAGAGACCAAGCCACAGAGTTGAACAATAAGGTCAAAGGAAATCTTAGCGGCACTTCTGAAAACTGGAATATCCTAAGGTCCAAATCCAAGACATAACAGAGTTGTGTACACCACGAGCTTGGCAACAAAGACAGGCAGAAAAGTGACTCATGAAGGTTTCAGGTTGATGCGAGAAAGAAGATGATATTTAATAAGCATATTGAGAGTTCGAGGTACTACACACACACACACAAAGCAATGTACACTGTCATGGCCAATAAAATCTAAATTGCATTAAGTTTTATGTCTATTAATTTATGATTTTAAATCATTATGCTGAAACTTGTTTCCAAGAATGAAAATGCCTTGTGAAAATAAACAATTACTATTTCAAAGGTTCAATTATATTATCTCTTGTTTAAATATTCTGTTTTCCATAAATCCTTGTGATTTCATTTAAATATATCACAATGCTATTAAAATGGCTTTTTAAAAACAAATACTACAAACTTGGTCAGAATTAGTGAAAATTTGTCCTGAAAAAAACTTTAGACGATAATTATTCCAAAGAATGGAAATTAATAAAATCGGTAATAACATGCATTTATGGGCATACTCTTATAAAATCAAATTCTAGACTTCAACACCAAAACCCTTCATTTTATAATTCAACTTAGCAAATAAGCCATTAATTTTAACAGTTCATCATCATCAATGATCAACCTGTACTGAGATTATACTACTGTACTGGTAAAGGAAGGTTTGAGACAGAAAATCTCCAGATAGTTACAATGCAGGTAGGAAAACTGGAGACACATCAAAAAGGTAATGAAATGGGTTCATGTTAATAGTATTCCCTATTGAAAGCATAAGAGCAGTTTAAAAATAAACCACAATAACAATACAGTATTTTCACATCAATAACAATGCTGAGAAACAGCACTGACATTTTTGAAATTAATGCAACAAATTAAAACTGCAAATTAAATTAAAAGCAAAAAAACTCATGCATGCTTTTGATTACTTTAGATAATAAATATGCCATAAACAACTGTTTATTACCACTGAATTTAATGCAAAGTGTTTAAACACAACAGAAACTGTAGGAATCCCTCAACCAATAAATTACATTACAAAAAGCCTACAGAAGTTTAGAAAAATGTGTAATTGGGAAGGTCAGTTTTATTTAAACAATTATAAACAATTCAGTATAGAGCCATTTTAAGCTACTCTGTCAGTGTTAGTAGCTTATTAAGAGTAGTGTATAGAAAAATTAAAGCTTAAAGATTTAGATTGAGAAAAGTGAGGATCTGCTCTGTGCTACTGACTTGTAGAAAAATCCTCAGAGAAACTTGTTATGTCAGTGAGCAAAAGGAAAGTGAAAACAAAAGTTTGTTTCAACTCAGCTCCCTCTGACTTAACTTCACAACTGCACCTGTCAATCCATAAAACAGAAATCCTTCTACTGATACACAGACAATAACTCCATTATGCTTCAAACATACTTGGCAAAATGATATAACTTGACTTAAGTCTAGACTCATATTTCAGCTAAATATAGTCAACCATTGTGTAAAGTACTTGAAAGGAATAATTATAAATATTTAAGTTGGAGCATTAGGTTTCTCTGAAAGTCAAATTAATATATTCATCAAAAATATACTGAGGTAAAACTTAGTGTAGAAATTGAGTGGTTCTACAACTCAGCTTCTGGTCAAGAGTAATCAGTAGTAATCAAACAATGTTGTTGTATTCTCGTATTTTTGTTTCCTTGCTCCTGAAGAGTCTTACTCTCATTTCTAGAAATATAGTATTATCAATATTTTGCACTAATTGCTATTACAACAAAATTCTTTATTTTGTTGTTTTTTATTCATTCGTTTTTTAGATTCCGTATGAGCAAAGTCATGTAGTATTTATCTTTCTCAGTCTGACTTATTTCACTTAACATAATACCTTCCAGGTCCATCCACGTTGTTGAAAATGGCATGATAATCATCCTCTTTTATGGCTGTATAATATTCCAGTGTGTGTGTATGTGTGTCCATCTGTCTATCAAAGGACACTCAGAGGTGGGTGGGGCGATGGGGTAATTGTGTGAAACTATATGTTGGCTAATTGAATTTAAATTAAAATAAAGGACACTCAGGTTAATTCTGTATCTTGGATACTGTAAATAATACAGCAAAATTCTTTAAATGGATGCCATATTTCCTTTCAGTTTTACCCACTCTACATACCAAATATCAAACAATTCCAAAAATTCCCTTGATACACTATTTTCCTATTATTACATAGAAGAAAAAAATCCTAAGATGAAAATGTTATCTTTATATAATAAAATCCACTTACCCTAACTATACTAGGATTTAGGAAGAAGAAGCTGGCAGAAAGGGTTTAAAGTAGTAGAAGCAAGATTAGAGGAAAGGGGTACATTAATTTGATTCTAGGAATCAAGGCCAAGATATCAAAGTCCATGCTCATCAATTAGTAGTTCTCCTGTGCCCCCATTCCCTCCTTTCGTCTTAGACTGACGAGGGAAAATAATCTGTTTTAGCTTAGAAGAGGTCATCAACTCATTTGCTTTAAGCCCGTCACCATAATTAAGTTGTATGAATTTCACATACACACAAAATAAAGAATATGAAACCTCAAAGAGCACAGAAAGACATTCTTTAAGATAAGTTTTAAGAATTCCATTTTGCTCTTTACCAGGAAAAGTGAAATTCTAATTTTAGAAAAACTAGTAGTTTAACAATTTTAATGGAGGTTCATAAGATCTGGTTTAAAGAAAACATTTTCCCTATACCCTGAAAGGTAGGATAGGAAGTGATGGTTATAAGGGACCATAAGACTCCATGATCTCCAACACTCAAAATTTTATACAAATGTCAAGTAAAAACTAAATATTCCATTGTTTCTACTATTCTTGATTTTATAGGATTCAGAAAATTGAAGTAGGGACTCATTCTGCCCCTTATATCCAAACACAAAATAATTTGGGTGCTTGACTAACATTATTCAACAATCCTCATTCCTTAAAGACCAGAGACTCACAACCTACTATTCAAATGGTGAACATCTGTCTAAGACACCCATCAATATTTCAATGTCAAACAGTTAAAAGGTTTATACACTCACTCCTAAAAATCAGGTGCCAGAGCACATAATCTAACTATTAAGTCCTTTCTAGTTCTACCAATAGGTAGCATCATTCTATCACAAAAACCAGTGTGTACATGAGATGTTAAGAGTACAGATTCATATAAAATGCTGCTGCAAAAAGATGGGAGGAGAAAGAAAGGAAAGAAAGGAAAGAAAGAAAGGAAAGAAAGAAAGAAAGAAAGAAAGAAAGAAAGAAAGAAAGAAAGAAAGAAAGAAAGAAAGAAAGAAAGAAAGAAAGAAAAGGAAGGAAGGAAGGAAGGAAAGAAAGAAGAAAGAAAGAAAGAAAGAAAGAAAGAAAGAAAGAAAGAAAGAAAGAAAGAAAGAAAGAAAAGGAAGGAAGGAAGGAAGGAAGGAAAGAAAGAAGAAAGAAAGAAAGAAAGAAAGAAAGAAAGAAAGAAAGAAAGAAAGAAAGAAAGAAAGAAAGAAAGAAAAGAAAGAAAGAAAGAAAGAAAGAAAGAAAGGCAGGAAAGAAAATTTCTAGAAGGCAAGTAGAAAAAGAACCCGATTACCAAGTTCAGTCGCACTTTATCATGCTAATGCTGAACACCAAGCACGCCTTTGAATTCTCTACCCTGAACATAGGAGAAGGTACTGCAATCACCCAACCAATTAGCCTGATTTCTACTCAAGACTCCCAGGTACTGACATGTGCATTTAAAAAAACAGAATTTGTGCTCACTGACTTCCCTTCCTTTCGTCCTTAACTAATTTTTCATCATTTGAGTATTTCTCTATATCTTTACCCCACTTCTCCTTCCCTCCTATCTAAGGAAGAAACAAAGAGCTCATTTCCAAGGTCATGACTCCATCCCTTCTCATCTCGTCTCATGGTCCAAACATAAAGCATTGATGTGAATGTGTGTGGCTGCATACATCCCTGTCCACATGTTACTGTACTAAGCACACATGTCTGCATCTTGTTTTATTTTCTTTTTGTGTAAAACCTTGAAAACTGTTCCATACCAGCACGTATCGATACAATTCATTACTTTTATAAATGGAAATATTCTACCATATGGATGTATAATTTCCTTAACTGTTTTTCTGCCATTTGCTACTATAAATTATAATTACAATTTTTATTTATAATTATTTTTATTCCTATGCCCTTATATACAAATATATAAATATAAATGCAATGGTATATGCACACACACAGTGACAGTGTTGAACCCATTTAACAGCAAATTCAACTTCTGAACGAGGTGCCATGTTAAATACCTCTCAGCACAAGAGGCATGGAAAAGCTGGCAAATATGAAAGAAATAAAATGCTTTAGCAGTTCTCAGGCCTGTTAATTCTTTAACAATTCCAATAGCTCAGATCCTATTCTTAGGATGAGCATGCTAACAAAGATTCTAAGTCTTTCCATGGCTGGTCAATTCTGGAACAAACTGGTACTCTCTATTTTGAGTGCTGTGAATGGGATCTCGTCCCTTTGAAAGTGAACTGAAATAATGTTCTCACTCAGTTACATTTGCTGGAGGGTTAGTATCTCTTCAGGCACACTCAGAGCCAAAGTAAACAAATAAATTAAATCTAAAATAGAGTGAAGGGGTAACAGTAGGACCCTTTCAGACCCAGATGGGAAAATAAATATCCCCTGTGAGATTTAAAATTGTCTTCAAAGTCTCCTCTGCTATTCTTAGTACCCAAACAATTCTACCCTTTTTGTTCTGCCTTTCATCTTACGGTTTCTTTAAAAAGCAACATGTGTTTAGTCAACATACAGTATTATTCACATAATCAGCCAGGAGCGCTGTCTAGGGAACTGAATAATGGCAGTTAGGTACATGAGCATTTTGAGTTATAACTTCCGTGTTCCTTAAATCAAAGATAACAGAGTTGCTTTCCCAGATTGGGGCAGAGAAAGCTCTCCAACCTTGCCCCCCTCATCACATCCCCTGTCTTGTTGACATGATATCATTGTGAGGCTGTGTTCCTGTTTATGGCTCAGAAAAATACTTGTTTACAGAACCCCGTTCAATGCCCTATTCATCCCCAGAAGTTAAGTGTGTTGAAACTAAAAGGCTGTGCTTGAATTTGATAAGTGAAATGACAGAGGACAGAAGGTCTAAACAGCTTTAGCTGAGGCCCTTATAAAAGGCCCTAAAATTCAAATATCACCTCTGACATTCTTCCTGCTTCTAACGAAAATAGACGGCAAGGTTGAACTTTCACTGAAACAGCTGTTTTTGGCTATGATCAGTGTCACTGACAAACAAAACCACAAAGAGAAGCCTCCCTGGCCTGATCTCATCCGTGCTTCTCTTGGAGACCTTCCAGCCCCACGACAAGAAGAAAGGGTGAGAACAACTCCCCCTGAAGTTGTTCAGACTGAACCACAAGGATTTACCCCAGACTGAACCACAAGGATTTACCCCAGACCCCTTCAGGGCCACAGCAGCGCGGGGCAGACACGTTGAGATCCACAAATCATTGTTGTGTTACAAGAAAGTCTTGAGTTCCAAGTCATCGGTTTAGGAAACACATAGGACGTTTTATGTTTCTTGATCAACTTGAATCCTACTTCCAAATCAATCAATCAATTCCAAATACCCCTAATCCAGTCACCTGCACACTTTGATTAACAGTCTTCCTATTGGGTTATTCTGCTTACTGCAGAACATGGGCTGGGCCTTGCACCACAGCAGTCTGGACCTTTGAAAAGGAGGATGCTTTTCTGTCTTGGACACAAGTCCAGATCCACAGGCTGTCAAATCCACCCAAAGTTCCCCTGAAGCCCTGCCCACTACTCTTCAGGGAGAAATGTGAGGTAGCTGCAGTTTTAAAGGGCAACTTTATGCATAAGGGGCCTCGCCAAGGGTACTATTTGTGGAAACTGTTACCACAGCCTCGATTTCAAATCAAATACGCCCCGGCATGGGAAATGAACTAGTGGCTGGTGTTCTGCTGTCCAAGCAAGGCTGCTATAGTTAACAAACATGTACTAGAACCTAAACCAAATGCTACATGTTTCTGTTGCCTTTCGGGGGCTGAATACCACAAACCTAGCCTTGATTCAGGGAAGCTGTGAAGTGGAGTCAGGCTGTCTTTAGTGAATTCCACCCTCCCCCCTCTGAGCCCCGTTCTTCTCTGTACCACTCCCCGGTGCCTATCACCTAGCCCATTCCTACTCACAACTGGCTTAAGGTGATACCTCAGCAGAGGAATTCCCTGGGCACTGTGAAGGAAGCTGATACACTGGCCACTCCACTTCACACCAGCTGAAAGGGAGGTTTCACTCTTCTGCTTTCTCCCTTTCAGACTTAGAGCTACGGGAAGAACTACCCCTACTCCTTGTGAAAGGCTTGGGAATGACAGAGCCAGGCAGACAACACTAGACGTAACCAGTGTAGTACCTAGGGCATTACTACAGAAGCAACCCCTCTTCCATCCTCTTATCCTGAATCATCCTTCCTCAGAGAGTTTATCACTAACTGAAACCAGAGCATTTCTAGGAGGTGTTTTCATGGTCTGCCTCCCCCACTAGAGGGTACGCTCCATGAGGACTGGAGCTGCAGCTGGTTTGTGCACCACAGAATCCCCCGAGCCTGCGATATGGCTTGCACACCAACGGCCCCCGGCCGATAATGATGGGATGAAGGAATCAATCTGGTGACAGTCATAGCCCCTTTCACGGACCTGCAGCTAATGTCTTATGAGACACTGTGCCATGATTTAAAGCCCGGGTGGGAAAACTGTTCCCTTAAACCAATCTTCCACTCCAAATTCCCACCTCCTCATCTCCTTGAACGCTGAGATGGGGCGGGGGGGGGGGGCAGGGGGGGCGGAGGAGCAGCAGGGATAGAAACCGGAAGGAGAGGAAGATGACAAAGAGGAGAAGGTAAAAAGCATTCAAAGCAAAATGTAGATAGTGTTCCATTTTCCTGATATTTTCTGTCTATTCTCTAATACACAGGAAAGAGGATTCAGGCTCAATAATTGAGAATTATTACCCTGTGTGACTAAAACAGGGCCAGGACAGAGTAGGTGCTCAACAAATCACATTGAAGGAACCGATGAATAAATACATGAATTACTAAAAATTTGAGAGTAAGGTAAACTAACAACAGCAGATTTTACTGCCATGTGTCTCCTGTCTCAGTTTTCAGGTTAAAAACAACTCCTCGTTAAATTGTTTTAAAGGCATGAAGTGGTTTACCAGTAGTTGAAATTCCTACCTGCTTCTGACTCACTGTTCCAGATGCAAAGGTGTGAAGGCAGTAATTTAAGAAGGCACCATCCTAGGCTGATGTTAAGCATTCACTTTCTAGTATAATAAACAATGCATTATATCATCAAGTGAACCCGAGTCGTTTTCACTCACACTTCACTTGAAATCTGAATGGCATATTTGAGAGTATTCTAGTAACACAGAAATTCATGGAAATTATGCAAAATCAATTTAATAAGATTGAAAATCTTGAGGAGATTGCCCTAATTAAGCACCGAAACAATAAATCCAAATGCTTTAGAAATTTAAAACCAAGCACCTTGGGTTTCTAAATGGTTCCAATATGACATGTCTCCTATTTTGTCTATGGAGACTCAAGTTCACTGTACAACTCAACTCGGGCAACAAGATAGTAGGTACTTCAAAAAAAACCCATTATCTCCCTGACCAAAGAAATGAACTCACATTTACTACATACATAAAATTTTCTCTATCAAGTCATTCATAAAGAAGTAATAAAAAGTACGAAATGTAACAATATGAAACACGATCTACATAAAGGAGATAAAATAAGAAACAAGACACTTGAAACTAGGAACATCATAGCTTCAGTTTATAATCCAACAAATTTCCTACTCCACTCTCTAGCATTTACCACTATCACATAAACTGTGTAACTGAATGACCTTTCACATGCATTACTTAAATAGCGCCACTTCACTGCTGAAGAACCCACAAAGGTTCTCCACAGCTTCTGTAAAGTCGAATCTACATTCCTTAACCCTCCCTTATTTTGTCCCCAACTTCATTCACCTTTTCATCATCTTTTATCATTCTCTCAAATAATATTAAAGATAAAAGCAGCTCACATTAATTTAATAACCACTAATTGTCTTGAACTATATTAGGCAGTTAACCAATGTTCTCCTATATACTCTCAACCTTGCCACTAGATGGATATTATAATACTTTTCTTACGAGTAAAGATATTGAGATGTGGAGAAGTCAGGTAAATTACCTAAATTAACATAACTAGGAGAGCTAGAGTTTGAACTCAGATGTGTCTGACCAATGATTAAATGGGATCCAAGCTGGGTACAAGAAATGAGTGAAGCCTAAAGAGAATCAAGAGACCAGAAGAATGGAGTAGGAATAACAGAGAATACCAAGGACGTCTAAGTGTAGATTTCATGGGCATAAGGAAATAAGAGAGGTAGGAATGAGGCTGTGTTTGCAGAATGAGATTTGGAATTAAGGATTCCCAAGGGTAGCATGACTTGGCCAGGGATATACATGGCCGGGTGGAATAAAGGTAAGAGTCCCTGAGAGTGGCCAATAAGGTGAGAATTATAGCTGCCTAGAATGAAGGTAACATCTGGAGCGCAAAAAGACTAGAAAGTTCCCTTCCAATGCTGGTGTGACTATGAAGACTAATACTGGCGTCTATAAGGATGTGCCTGCTACAGGAGTCAGAAGACTGTGGAAGTACTGACAGGAACATTTTTTGAAAGTAAGCAGAAGAGTAATGATACACAAGTGGCTCCAGTGAAACAAGAGACTTCCAATATTGCTCCAAGGATCACAGCAGACTCGGGTGCTAGAAGGTTTTCCAGATTGACATGGAAGGTAACGTTCCCTCTACTCTTCCATGCACATATAAAATGAAATTTAAAGGGAGGGTGAATCACAGGCAAGGAAGATTTTGGCCGTTCCTTAGGTTTCTTTAAAATGCAAGATGCCTCGTGCTTGCATGCGGTTGTATCTATGCATACAGAATGTGATGGAATTTGGCACAGTCACAAAGACTGAGCTTAGGAAGGACACCAAGAGACGCATATGCATTGTTCTTGTAAGAGAATACTGCCCTTCCTTCAACTTTCCCACTTAGAGCTTCACACATAATTCACAATGATTCTGCAAGGGCAGAGTATTTCAATATAATGAAACATAACTAAATAACTCGGGAGCAAACCACATCATTCAGTGAAGCTATATCCCATCCCCAGTGTGATGGTGTAAGTTGCCTTTTGGACTGAAAATGACAAACGACACAATGCCTTCTGAAAATTTCTCACTCATCATTATGAAACTTTTTTTTCCTAGTACTCATCTCCCACACAGAACTACGTTCCTATAACATTCACAATTTCTTGTAAGTGTTATTAGTCTAAAAGGTTGTGAAGTACAGGGCATTTTTCCATCCATTATGATATAAGCCCACAAACTCCCTAAGCAAGTAACTGAATTTCACCAGTGTGCATATTCAGGAATAATGCCAGGCACCTGGTCTCTATTAAGGTCTATTAAGAGCTGCGCCAGAACTCCCCCAGATACTGGCCAAAGGTAGAAGGGGAAGAGAAAGATGTGGGGGATAGACATAAATGGAGGTATAGAAAGCAAACACAGAGACTACAAATAAAAGAACTCTGGACTATCAACAGATAATATCTGCTCAAACTCTCAGTGGGGCATGAAATCCCACAGTTAGGGAGAGTTACAAAACAGTATAACAGAATAACTGTACAATATAATCCACAACAAGATAATATTAAAGAGCCTCGTTAGCATGAATTTAGTGCTTACTTTTAGCTAAATGAGGCATAGTTAATAAAGCTTTATTTCACATGGCCATGCCTTCATTTGTGACTATCACACAATCTGAAACTTAAATTTCAAAAAAACGGCAGCAGAAATGGTTAATCCTTTCAGCATAGTGGTGGATTCCAGCATATAGTTTCAGTTGTATGTGACAGTGACACAGAATAATAGTGGCTTATGCTGATGTTTACTTCCCTTTCATCTAAATGTATGGCAGCTCTAGTCTACAAAAGAGTCAATGACCAAGGCTCCTTCTCCCTTGAAGTTCTGCCACTCCTATGTCATTTGCTCTCCTCCACGTGGCCCAACATGACTCATAACCATCTTCACATTCTAGCCAGCAGGAAGAGAGCAGGAAAAGAGGTAGGAGGGTTATGTGGCCTCCCTTTAAAAAAGCATGACCTAGGAGCTGCACCTCACTTCTATTCATATCCAATTAGTCAGAACTTACACATAGGGCTACATCAGCTCCATAAGAGCCCCCAAAACACTCTTTACTAGGAGTTGATCACAATGGAGGAATACATTATAATAAGAAAGGAGCCAAATGAAGCTGGGGGCAATTACTAATCCTCAGTTCAGATGATAGTGGCAACTACAAAATGACTTCCATTAGATATAAATGCAGTTTCACTGAGTGAATTAAGCAAATCAGATAATCTTTCCTTAAAGGAGAAAATATTGATACATGCCTAGACACATTAAAGATAGGATTTGTGAAACACTAAATGTTTTTTAAAAATGAGTTTTTTTTGCGTTTGTCTCAAATATTTTTAGCATAGAATAATAAATAGTAAATAAATTCACATGCATCAATAAGTTAAATAATATTGCTCTTAGCCTTGGGGCAAATCACTCACTACCTTTCTTTAAGTGATAAATTTACAAGAGAGAGATGATTATAAATGAAATATAAGTTGATGTATTCTAATAAGTAAACTTATCTGAACACAGATAAGTACTTAATTTTTAAAGTAATCAGCAAGTCTAAAGCATCTTACTTAGCCTTTAGTATAGAAAAGGTCAAAGGAAATTTTACACAACTTTCTCTTGGCACATCTCAAAGTATCACCTACATCAGCAGTAATGAAGTAGTCTAAAAAGGTGAGAAAACATTTCAACCACAATGGAACAGAAGCTTCTAGGGAAATTCTATGCCACATTTCTAGACCAGAAAATTTAACATGTACAACCTGCTGCAATTATTTTTGAGTTGCAGTCTTTATGAAAGTAAAAAACAACTTAAATAATAGTTTTTTTTTTTACCTTCTATCCCTGTGTAGTAACTGCTAAACAGACGCTGTAATATTCTAATGTAATGATAAAATAATATCTTAAAATACCATTTTTATAAAGCTCATGAAATATGTATACTTTAGAAAATATAGATTACTTTTCCAATCTGGTTTTGTAGTTTATGGCAAAATAAACACTTTAGTATCAAACACAGGTGAAATAAATGTAATGAATACTGTTTATCTATATAGTTTTCCCACAGTGAAGGCAGAAGATCAACTCCTATACACAAAACTGCAGCAATCTTTATGATATGGAAGATTTCCTTTTAAAATCAAATTTTTCTATGTCCTTCTCCTCTACTTCTGTTGGAATGAGACCTGATATCAGTAATTCCCAGCCCTGCATCACTTCACAATTCTCCCAGTTCTCTTTAGGATGAACCAAAACTCTAAAAAGAAAATCCTCTGAAAGTTAATTAGCATTTACTTATTTAAAAGTCTCTATCATGGGGTGACCTGGTGGCTCAGTCTGTTAAGCGTCTGACTTCCACCCAGGTCATGATCTCAGGGTCCTGGGATCGAGCCCCACGTTGGGCTCGCTGCTCAGAGGGGAGTCTGGTTCTCACCCTCTCCTTCTGCCCCTCCCCACCCCTTTTGCGTGCTCTCTCTCTCAAATAAATAAATAAAATCTTTAAAAAAAATAAAAGATAAAATTCTCTATCACTTCATCTAGCATATCACCAACAATTTTTAGAAGATACATTATTATAATTTTGGAAACATCTCTTCATGTTGCTAATTGTCCCTCTGCAAGAGAAATTCTTGCTATTGAAAGCCATTATGAGAAGTGGAATTAATTCATTACTACTGAAAACTGGCTCAGTATAGTCCTAATAAGAATATTTGAAGTGCTGTTTTCAAATACTGATTGTATTCTTCCCTCTCGTGCTCTCTGTCTCTCATTCTCTCTCTCTCAAATAAATAAATAAATAAAATCTTTAAAAAAAAAAAAAAAAAGGGCACCTGGGTGGCTCAGTTGGTTAAGTGACTGCCTTCGGCTCAGGTCATGATCCTGGAGTCCCGGGATCGAGTCCCGCATCCCTCTGACCCTCTTCCCTCTCGTGCTCTCTGTCTCTCATTCTCTCTCTCTCAAATAAATAAATAAATAAAATCTTCAAATACTGATTGTATTAACTTAAAGAGATATCTCATTTTATATGTAATTAGCACAAATGTAAACCCAAGAACCCCAACAATCAGGTATGTTTAACTTGACCCCATTTTCACCTGAGTATTTACTTGGGAATTCTACTGCTTTAGATGTTAAGAAATAAATAAGAGATGGGGTAGCTGGGTGGCTCAGTCAGTTAAGTGTCAGACTCCTGATTTTGGCTCAGGTCAGAATCTCAGGGTCATGAGATCAAGCCCCGAGTTGGGCTCCGCACTGGGAGTGGAATCTGCTTGGGGTTCCCTCTCTCCCTCTCTCCCTCTCCTCTCTAAAAAAACGAGAGAGAGCAATAATGGAGTTATAATCTGTACTTTCTACCCCTCCCCCATAATGTATTGCTGTGAACATCAAAACAACTTATAAGACTGTCTGTGGTATAACTACTTGATAAATCCTGGAGAACTATGATGGGAAAAGTCTTCTAATAAAGCCACTGAATAGGTGTCCAACATAGCCTAATACGGCTGTCCCTTGTTTATAGGACAGACACTTATTTAGATCCTCATACTTCATTTCCTGGAGGAAGCAACAGTGCCTATCAAAGGCTTTTCCTCTGTATGTAATACTTTCCCCTGAGTGAGTAATACAAGAATCCGAATATTTTTCTTCTGTTAGGGAAAGTGTTGGTAACTTTGATTCTCAGGATCAACCTTGTGAAGTATCATATCATAATATGAAAGATCAATCAGATTTTGTTGTGAGAGACAGGAGACAGATGAGAACTCATGTTTTTTTTCTTTTAAAGAACCACCTCTGTTACTAACAGTTTGTAAAAAAGAATAAAAACAACAACAACAAAAAAAAAACCCTGAAGTTTTAAGATTATATTTTAAAGCTGAAATTATAAGACAGGAAAATATCTGATTATATAATTTCAGAGACAAACCATTTTAGGGTGTGGAAATAAGACACATACCTGCTTATCTCATGAGCCTAATGTGAAGTGCAATGCCTACTGCAACTTCAATCAGGGCACAAGGAGGAAAACTCACCAAAATTAAAGGTCAAACTCTTTTCTCAAAAGTTGGTCAATTCTTTTAGGGGTTAATTGAGTTCCCATTGTGCATATGCACATGGTTTAGGATAAAGCCTTTAAAACAAATGAAACGCCAAAAATACAAATCAGTAGTACCAAACTTTAAATAACTAACAGGTGAAATATCCAAAATGCAAAACTTTCATTTAAATATGAAATTGTGTGGTATACTATCGGGGTGGCTTCCTTTCTTTTTTTTCCCCCAATACATGCTCTCCTCCATGCATCAGAAACATAACCAGACTCATAGTAGAAAAGTCAGAAGAGCAAAAGAGAAAAAGTCTAAAAAAGGAAACCCTAATCCCCTAATTCCCACCTTTCTGAATATGCAAAACCACATAACCCCAACACAATATGCTTTCACATACTCCTGAGCTAGGTGGCTACTCCCCATTCCTTTCAAACATCTTCCATGGTACCCTCGCCCTACCCATACCTAACTGCTACTCAACCCTCAAGCATCAGCCCATACATAATTCCCCACCAGACATCTCCCAGGTGGGCTCAGGTGCCCTCCTCTGTGAGTCCTCAGGTCCCTGAGTTTCATCAACTGGATAGAGGACATCCAAAGAACCAAGACAGAACTCTGTTTCCACACAACCAACCACAGTGTTTTAGCAAATAGTAAAAGCTCAGGAAACTCAAATTCTAGCACTTAATTACTGAGAAAATGTATCAAGAATAAGAACCTCACTTATATCTTGAAAGAAAAGTGATATAATTGGGAAAAAGGAGAAAACATCAGCAAACATTCAAAATACTAATTGGGACAACCTATTTTAGATAGGGTGGTTAAAGAAGGCCCATCAAAGGTGATATGTACACTTAGATCTTTGTCCCAACCCCTAAAAATGTGAAGAGTGAGGGGAAGAGCTTTTTAGGAAGGGAAAGGTATTTGAAAAGGCAACAAGGTGGAAAAGATCTTGGTACAATCCAGAAATCGAAATTAGACAAGTAAGGCTAAAGCTTAAATGTTATTCAAGAGGAAAGCAAAAGAGTAAAATGGTAATTTTTAAAATTATTTCAAATTAAGGGAACTATATAAACAAAACTATATGGAGAGAATACTGTAGTATGGGATACTGAGTAATGGATGGAGGTAGAGAGTATAGTTCAGAAAAGCAGGGTGGAGCCAAAAGCTACTCAAAATAGTTTCAGGTTGATACAACTGGAATTAAGTAATCATTTAAAAATTATATAAAAATAATCATGCATAATATATTCTTTAAAACAAAAGATGGCAATTCATTTAGGAAGGTAATAAGTAATGCCTAAATATTGTTCACCTGCTTCCTGAAGAGAGATATATATCAAAGACCCCTGTATCTAATCTATTTGTAATATTGTGTTCATTAACTTAAGAGCTACAACTAAGAAACTACCAATTAACCCCTCTGCCGTAAGGATTTTGAAATTTTACTTTATTTTGCATGAAGAAAAAACATACACTGATACATCGGATTGCAATTTCATATTTCTAAGTAAAACTTTTAAATATGCTAATTTGAACCGGTAAAGAACAACAAACAATTAAACATGCGAAGTGGTTTTACTTGTAATTCTCATATTTCTGTGCTATTTAGTTCTATATTAAAACAGATTCTAGATACTGGTTCTAATTAGGAATCAACAGGCAAAAGAGTGATGCATGTGGCCTCAAGGTCCTTTTCATCCTCTCTACAATGTCACATGAAAATAAAATCCTCCGATGATTAAAAGAAGTATCTCTGGACCACACAAGATTAGTAAGCCCAATTTAATTAAATTTCTCTGGCTTAATTAACTACTAAATTTCTCTTCCCATCCCCAGAAAGAAAACAAAAGTGAACAAAACAAAAACACCAACAACAGCTTCTGTCCATATATAGGTTCAAGAACGCCTGCCAAGTTCCAGGACATTCCTTAAATAGCATACAGCTTGAGATTAGCCTATACGCGGCCCTCATGCCAGTCAGATGTGCTTCCTGTGTACCTCCTGTGCATAGGATTTGAAGTAGGCACTGGGGAAAAGTAGTGAAGAAAATTAAGATTATACAGACTACAACAGGATCTGGAGAGAACAGAATACCGTAGAGAAAATAAAGCACAGAATCACACGGAGGGATGGGTCAAGGAAAGCCCCTCTGAGGAACTGACACTGAGGCTACGACCTGAAGGATAAGCAACAGCGAAAAGAGCTCAAAAAGCTTCCAGGCAGGTGGGGCAGCAGATGTGGAGGTCCTGAAAGCCTGAAGAACTGAAAGACGAGGGGCCGAAGCAAAGACCTGAGGGAGACTGTCTTGAGATGAGGCTGGAAGGAAGAGGACCGAGAGACAGAAATGAGACACCACTCATATGAGTACGTAGTGTTTTTTGTCGTGTTACGACTCCAGGTTCTAGCCATCACAGTTTCCACTCATATCAACCATATGGCCTTGGACGAGAACAGATTTGGAGGCTTGCAAATAAAAATGACTCATTTGGCATGACGGTTCTGGACAGCATTCCAGAGTCTGGCTTCAAGCAGAAGAGGGAAAGCACACTAAATACCTTGCTCTGGGTCAAATGGGCTCATTAATTTCCATGACCAGTTAAAACTAAAGAGGAAATTTTAAGCCTTAACATAAAAGTTAACAATTTTTACGTTTTTTTGCAACTCATGTGGCTTTCAAGCAATCAGTAGGATATTTTCGTTCTGCTTGTGATCACCTTCGTTTTCTGAATAAGAAATACTGTTAAGATTCGTTTTCAGTATCCAGAGGTGGTGTTTATCATAAGTGTCCGATTTTAATTCCGATTTGAAAACAAAAGGAAGACTCACATTCTTAGGTGTTTTCCTTAAAATTCAAATAATTTTATTATTCACAGAAATTTCAAGAATCAAATATGCTCTTTTACACCTAGTGACATCAATAATGAATAATTTCGAGATATGGCTTTTTTATTTTTAATCCTGGAATAGCATAAACTTTAAAATGAAAATGCTGAGCTTATATAATTTCCTCTAAGACAGTTAAACAATCACTAAAGGCTAGTATTCTAAAGGAATTAGAGAACTTGATAATTATGTAAAACCTTTAATTTAAAAAAACCTAGATCTTAAGATTTCCAGGTCCAGAATAAACGGACCCTCTCAAATCATCCATTAAGTAGCCCCTCTCTGTTTGACTACTGATGTTTTGGTTTTGGTTTTTTGTTTGGTTTTTATTGCAAATGATAATTTACTCCTTAAACACTGTATCAATCAAAACTTCCCAGTTGTAGATTAAAATGAGCTGAGTAATTCAAAAACAAATTCTTAAGGACTGGGGTCATTCTGATAATAAAAAAACAGATTACATGGGGAAGATCTAGCCCAAATAAGAATGTCATGACTGTGCACTTCTCTTACCCTATTGACATCATCTGGAGAAACAGTTCTTAAAATTCTGTAATGTACAAGTGGTGTAACAGATTTCCTAATGGTAGTTTTCTAGGGCTTTTTCTCAGAATCTGAGAAACTACTTCTTCTATAATTGTACACAGTAGGTGATATTGTTCCTACAAAACAATGCTAAGTGCTACTTAAACAAACAAAAGAGCTGAAGGAAACACAAATATATTCCTAGCAACTGAAGAGAACCCAGAAGCTTAATAAAACTAAGGAGGGGAGAGGACTACATAATATTGATATCATATCGCATTTATAACAAATTTTAGCACATAATTCACTATGTACGTTGATTACAAACCCAAAATGAAAAAAAGAAACAAAAAGGACTCACTCATGTTAAAAAAAGACAAAAACAAAAAACAAAACACATAATGTCTACAGGACTTTCTCAGAATTGTAATGCTATCTTCTCTAAGTTTATAACATTTAAAGAAAGTGACTTTTCAATTAACTTTATTATTACCAAATTGTGACACACTCTGTTCCTTTAGAAATGCTGTAAATCTTGGAAGGGAAAAGAATCATCTATAGAACTTTTCATCGTAAGTTTTCTTGTTCACCAATTAAACTATGAATACATGTTATCCCCAGAGCTGGTAATTGTACAAACCATGCAACATTTTGCAATTCAAGAACAGTCGGCCTTTTGCTTTATCACTTACTAACCTCCATGAACTATGTATGGCACCAGTCATATTTCAAGGCTCTTTATTTTTATTTTAATGGTGAGAAGCAACTGTTTTTTCAAGATCTTCATATTATTTGTAGAGATGAAAAGAAACACATAATTATACAAAGAATAACCTGAGAAGTCTTCATATGTGAATTTATTTTCCTGTACCATGAATAGTTCTACAACTAACTTCTATCTGAAAAAAACAAAACAAAACAAAAAAACACATCAATTTTGAAGTCCTATTTCACAGAAATTCTTTTAGAAAACTGAAGAACTGAATTTTGAATTACGCATAACAACTACTACCTCACAGTGGAGAAAACCTCCAGTAGAGCTGCGGGAAATTAAAAATAATCACCACGAAGAAAAACAAAAATGAGCTTACTAAAAAGGAGAGATATCAGAAGAAATTTTTCAGTCTTTAAACGAAACACACTTGATTCTGAACTCCAACTAGAAGTCTCAAATAGTATTTAAAATTAAGAAGAAAAATAGGTTTGCTCTAAAGAATCCTGGGACCCAGTAAAATTTTTACACTCTTAAAAATATAACCTACTAGATCCAGATGAACTTTCAGCCACATGCAGTAGATTGCTGATCTATTAAAACACATGGTGTACATTCTGTTTCAGCCCAAGCTTCAGTGACCTGTGGTGAATTGGAAACTTCCTAAAATAACATCTAATTAAAATTTTTTACAGTAGTTTGAGATTGTAATACAGCAAATAAAGTCCTGCTCTTACCTTGTTTACTTGCCATCTGTCTCTCTCTTAAATGTCAAGTACTGAAAATGCTAAATTATTCTAGTTATTTTGATCCCACATAAGTGACAGTTTACAGTAAACGTATACAAGGAAAAATTTAACTTGCTGCTGGAATAATGTCATGTATACAGTAGAGAAAATAAAGAGTAGTTACATAATGAAAAGTTATCAGGGACTCAAGACATTTACGCTGCTCTTTAAATGTAATGGTTACCCTGGGTGATGAAAGGAAAGCACTTGACTTTCTGTGTCTCATCCTAAGGCTTTACTCCCCCCACTTAGAGTCATGTAAAAGATGTACCAGGTGCATCATGTTGCATTACTCCCTGGAGTGCTGTTTCTTTTAGAACATAGTAAAAGGGTCAAGACATCTCTGCCTAGACCACCTTCTCTTTATAAATGGTTCCTGAAATCAGAAGACGCATTCAAATCAATTCCAGGAGCTCCAACTTCTCCTTCAGACAGAGACATCCTCACCCCTGATCAAAACAATCTACTGTGGTTATATGTATCTAAAACCACCTCCCAGGAAATGAGATGTGGATTTAGGAGCATCCCCAGTCTTGACATAATAAATAAAATTAAGTTTTATTATGTAAGAAGAACTATCAAGATAAATTGAAAAGGACAACTCAAGGAGGTTCCCAAACTAGTCTGGGGAAATACCATGAATCCGTCACAAAGGCATTGTGAAACAACAACAACAAAAAGGGCATATATCTTAAGAATTGGGTTTTGTTACCAAAAGAGAAAAACTATTTGGCACATATTTTTAGGGCAAGTTTCAGGACTAAAATATGGAAGAAATGGATGGATTATAGCCAATCAAAATGGTAAAGTTAAGATTACTGACATCCCACACTAGATAACTTATAAAAACACACAAAACCACCCCCACCTTGGTACAGTGAGTCAAAACAAACTGCTGACAAATCCTAACAGCTATGTGAGGGGGCGCAACGATAATACATAGTGAGAACACACATGTCTCTGTTTTCCTTTAAAGTCTGCTTCTGAGTCTGCATGGTTGATGTAAGAGAACAGCAATTCCTTTCTTTAAAAGCCCTGGTCTACAAATTCAAAATGTCTCAGATGTCCCTCAGAGCTAGTACGCTCATGGAAAACAAAACCAAAAAAAAAGCAGCTTATATGGCAGGAATACCAGATCCAACCATCTAAACTTGCCTTTTAAAAGGAAAGAAAAAGAGGAGCACCTGGGTGGCTCAGTCAGTTGAGCGTCTGACTCTTGGTTTTGGCTCAGGTCATGATCTCATGGGTCGTGAGATTGAGCCCCCCATCCGGCTCCGTGCTCAGCTTGGAGTCTGCTTTAGACTCTCCCTCTCCAGGGCACCTGGGTGGCTCAGTCAGTTGAGCGTCTGCCTTCGGCTCAGGTCATGATCCCAGGGTCTTGGGATCGAGCCCCGCATCAGGCTCCTTGCTCAGCAGAGAGCCTGCTTCTCCCTCTCCCACTCCCTCTGCTTGTGTTCCCTCTCTCGCTGTGTCTCTCTCTGTCAAATAAACAAACAAAATCTTAAAAAAAAAAAAGACTTTCCCTCTCCCTCTGTCCCTCCCCACTGCCTGTTCTCTCTCTCTCAGATTAACAAATAAATCTTTTTCAAAAGGTAAAATAAAAGGAAACAAAAAGAGATGGCACTTAAATACAGAAATACAGAAAAATTTTAGCTAAAATCTGAAAACTAATTTTCAAGTTTGAAAATCCTTGTACATATCAGAGAATTCCATGCATAGGAACACAAGATGATTGCCAGAATAAGACTTCTTAACCTGGTGCACATGTACTTAGGCACTCTCTGAAGAGTCGTGAAAGGATGTAACCACTGTCTGTTGCACAGCAAGCGATGAAGAGGATGAGGTACTCCTGGCAAAATACATGACAAACGAAACTGGACTATTCATGTCGAAAGCACAGATTTTGGGAGGATTCCCCAGTTGCTGAAAAGTCCTGTGTGTTCAGAGTCATATACACAGCATAGCATAGAAACAAAAACAGTCTTTGAAGAAATGTGAAAATCAGAATAAGAGGAAGTGAAAACACTCATAAGAGCTCAGATGGAGAACTAGTAATAGGAAAGCCATGAAATATGCTTGCCTTGAGCAGTTCATGGGACCAGGCAGAATGGTGAAGCTGTGGGTTTTAAGGGCTTTATTTTATAGGTGCTAAGAGTAGCTACAAGATCACTCCACTAAAGAAATGCTTCCCAATCTTAGTAATGTTACCAACTTTCTCCAAAAATGTCACTGCATTAAAGACATTTTGTGTACACATAGAATTAAAAAGCTGTTTCAAAATATAAACAATCTACAATAAATAATAATGGTGTGACTATGCTTACGGACAGGTTTTTCTTCTAAAATCAATGGCACTCATTGCTAAATCTGAAGTTGATATTCAGAGCTCGTCTACAAATTCTAAAAGCCAAGCCTCCAGACACTTCACCGGACACTTTACAGTGTAATGTTTTCACTCTCCCCTGTTTCTGGGACCTCGTTGCTCTTAATCAAGGAATAAAGCAGGATTTTCAAATAATCTTACAGTAATTCTAAAGCAATAATATATTTTATGAGAGGGCACCTGGGTGGCTCAGACAGTTGAGTCTCTGACTCTTGATTTTGGCTCAGGTCATGATCTCAAGGTCCTGGGATCGAGCCCCACATCAGGCTCTGCACTCAGCGGGGGAGGAGTATGCTTGAGATTTTCTCTCTCTGTCTCCCTTTCCCTCTGCCCCTCCCCCCACTCACACTCTCTCGCTCTCGCTCTCTAAATTAAATAAATCTTTTAAAAAATAATATATATATATGCATTTTATGAATGTTTGCCAACGATGCAATACTGGACACTGTTAAAGATTACACAGAAGAAATTAGTTTTGCCTTATAGATAATGAAATATTCAAAATAATCTGTCTTTTTCACAAAATATAGTAATATTTGACAATATATATTTAAGTGCTACATGAAAGGCCTTGATAAATGCTACAGTCCATGGGAGAAGAGACATTTTGGCAAGAGTAATCAGAAAAAGCTGATGAGGGTGGGGACCAAGTGGGGGCTTTAGCTATATTAATACTAAGAAAGGATCTGCACAAAAGGGGGATGAGGGGGAAAATGGTTGGATACAAAGTTGGCATGCCAAGGTAAATTCTTAGGGTAGTGAACTGGCCAATCCGAAAAGAATGTAAAAAGATAATTTCAATTCTTCTTTTCCAACAAAATTCCTTCAAAGTCCTTACCAAATTTATCTTTCCTGGGGATCCTTGAAAATGACATACAACTGGGAGTGGAGCCCTGCAGTGGTAATAAAGGAAGTGTAGTCAAGTGCAAAGACCTCTGTCAGACCCAGGATCCTCGTCTCCCTGTGCCCTCTCAGTAGTCCCTGGTAACCGCACATGGAAAGTAAGATGGTTTCACTCAGGGAGACTCTTGACAACAAGCACGACATTGGAACAGCTAAGGTACTCTTAAAAATGTGGATACTCAGATGCCAGCTGGTAAGAACAGGGTACCATACAAATTCAAGGACATGCACTTTATCATTAGAAGATTAGAATGCATCACCTGGTCCGTCGACTCTATAGGGAAACCACTAAATAGATGACTGCCAAAAACATGGGTGACATATCTTGTGTTTAAAAAAAAAGAAAAAAAAAACTAAGAAAAGTTTAAATTTTATGCACTTTAAAATTATACACATCGGGGGCATCTGGGTGGTGTAGTCATTAAGCATCTGCCTTCAGCTCAGGTCATGATCCCAGGGTCCTGGGATCGAGCCCCACGTCGGGCTCCCTGCTCAGCAGGGAGCCTGCTTCTCCCTCTCCCTCCTGCTGCTCTGCCTACTTGTGCTCTCTCTCTCTCTCTCTCTGTGTCTCTCTCTGTCAAATAAATAAAATAAAAAATAAGATAAATAAAATTATACACATCAGAATACTGATACAAGATAGGAGATGGAGGTCTCTAAGAGCTTTAGCCCTCAGTCATGGACTACCTGCCATTAATATTTTATTGCCCCTAGAAGATCACAATGGCCAGCAGTTCATAAAGCATTCTGGGCAGAGACAGGGGAAAAAAGAAAAAGTGAAGAAAACGTTTCCTTTTAAAAATGCCAAGCTTCGGGCGCCTAGTTGGCTCAGATGGTTAAGTCGTCTGCCTTCAGCTCAGGTCATGATCCCAGGATCCTGGGATCGAGTCCCACATCGGGCTCCCTGCTCCTTGGGAGCCTGATTCTCCCTCTGCCTCTCTCTCTCTCTGTCTCTCTGTCTCTCATGAATAAATAAATAAAATCTTAAAAAAAAAATGCCGAGCTTCTAAGACTGCCATAGGCAATTATGTCAGTCTGCAGGGGTTGGTAAACTTTCTCACTGAAGGCCCAGATAGTAAATTTTTTCAGCTCTGTGGACCACATAGTCTCAGTGGCAGCTACCCACTTCTGCCAATGTAGCCATAGAATGGACAGGTCCACGTGCTCCTGAAATCTTATTTAAAGAAAGAAAAGAGGACTAGATTTGGCCCACAGGCTTTAGTTTACCAAATACTGATAAAGTGGAAAAAAGTAATGTGATAAATTACCAACTTAAACTTCAGTTGCTTTATACAAACATAACTGAGGTGTTTGCAGCATCTGTAAAATGAGCTAACAATTTATTTTTAGAAAAAATAATTAGGTAAAGTTTCCAATTTCTCTAAAGGAAAAAATACTTTGCTCATCTAGAAAAATTAAAAGCATAAAAAGTCACAGGCAGCATTTTTCTCTCTCAAGCAACATTTCTCTTTCTCTTTCTCTCTCTCTTACACACAAACAGACACACACACACGCATGAAAAGGCATGCGAAATGAAGCTTTAAATAAACAGTCCTGAATTTAACTAACAAATATAAGCTGCCTTGTTAAAATAAAAGTTGCATTTACTGACCATTGACATACAGGATTAATACTGGTTTAATGAAGGTGAGAAAACACCTCATTTTTACAAGTATAAAATGTGCTAATTGTTCAAATGAGTTCTCCTGAAACAAAGGTGAAAAGGTTTGCAATGCTGATACCCTTCAGATGCCAACAGCTGCAGGCTCACACATGCCAACCTGGTAATGAGACATCATTTAGACATACAAAAGAAAAGAAAAGAAAAGAAATACATCACATGTAAATATATACAATTCTTGTCAAGTCATGTAACTTCCAATCAAGTTAGCTTCTCCAGATAGCAAAGGGAATTGGAATACTAATTACTCATCTCTGAGGTGTAGTCATTGATGACCAAGACAAATAACATATTTCTTATAAAATATAATTTCAATCTTCCTTACCACTGAAACAAAGTATTTGCTTTCAATTATTTGCGTCTAAGCCCAAGTTTAGAGTAGTCAAAGTTTAAAGGAGGTACTACTCAATGAAAAAAGAAAAAATTGTTTTCTCTTTTATAGGATAATGAGTTTGAGATGAAACTGTCTCAGTAAATTTGTTCCTTGTCTTATTTTTAAATACTGTTTTCCTATAAAGCCAATAAGAGTAGAAAAAGTTTACTCTAAAAAGTTTTCACTATTGTCCTGGATGTCACAATTATTTCATATATATGAGATTCTTAAAATATTTGATATTTCATAATATACAACTTATTACATATGGCAGAACCCAAGATTTTGGTCTTATACTAACAATCTGAAATATTACCATAATATCTTATTCTTAAGTGAGATTCAAATTTCATAACTTAAGACACAATTACGGTTTCGAGGAAAAAAATGAACATAGATATTTTGGGATAAAACTCTCCATAGGTCTCTCACATGTCTGCATGTATTTTGATCACAGATGCTGACACCTTTGTTTGGGACTATCCTTTCAGAAACACTTATAAAGCAAACAGCCTTGGATGATAGGCAACAGTGTCTCCTTCTGGAACAAAAACAAGATTTACTATCCAGTGTCTCCTTCCAGTACAAAGATTAGGCCAGTTTACCCCCCATTATAAAAGACGCAGGTTCCTTAAGCTCAGGGCTCTTTCCTAGTGCCATCCACTGAATGGGCAAGTGTCATCTGTCCTTTATTTCCCCCTGTCGGAGATGGGAGTCAGGGACCTGCACAAATGCTGATATTCTGCCTAATGCTATTACTATGACTAACAAACAGTCATTTTTCTCCAACCATTCTTACGTCTTCTGTCAGCATTTATGAGGTGTGGCTGATTACCTTCAAAATTAGTTTTTGACAACATAGTTTTAAAGAAATGAGTCCTAAAGTCAAGTTACACCATAAAATATGTCTAAATTAATTGCATCCATTGATGTTGGGTTATCTATTGGGGCAGATATTATAGAATGACTAAATACCTTTTCCCAATCCTTTTCTCCCTTGCCTTTCACTAAAATGAAAGAATGCTGAAATTTAAAATTATCAATAGACCAGGCACCTTTGTAGCAAGGGGAGACTTGGTGGCCTAAAAAGGCCCCAGAGAAATCTGCCTGAAGGAGCAAGTCACGTAGAAAACTTCCACGCAGCTTTTTGATCTATGATAAAAAGAGGACAGACATTTCTGGTGCTGCCCTGCCCTTCTTTCCTGTCTAGTAGCCTTAACGAAGATAAAACCACAGCAGAAATTTTACAACCATGAAGTGACTAGAATGAGGACAAACCCAACTAAGGGAGGAGATTACAAAGCCAGAAAGCTTGAGTCTCTGGCAGCACTGTTGAGAAATATATATCCCTATACTCCTAAACTACTGTTGCTTAGGCATTGTTACTTTTAGCCAAACACATTCTTAATTCATGCAACTTACATACTTGGTTATGTTGATAAAACATTTTCAAAATTTTACTGTCCAAAAATGAGATTAATACTTTAAGCCAAGAGTTGGCAAACTATAGCCCACAGCCAATTTAGTCTACCACGTGCTTTTGTAAATAAAGTTTTATTAGAACACATCCATGCCAATTCATTTACATATGGTCTATGTCTGCTTTCCTACTATAAAGGCACAGCTGAGTAGTTGCCAGAGACCACGTAGCAAAATCTAAAATACTTACTATCTAGCTCTATACAGTTTGCTGACCCTGGTCTAAACTATTCAATATGCCACTTGTGGAAACAATTATTTACTCTTGTTTAAACTAAGATCCTTGAATTTATTCCCTAAAGTCTTAATTTGAAATCCATACTTACAATACTCTTTATCTTAATATTAAAGGTACAAAGTGGATGTGAAGTGTAGCCTTCTCTATGCCAACGTGGAGCATACCTCGCACCTCTTTTTTTTTTTTTAATTTGCAATACAGAAAACTTTGTAAGCAGATTTAACAACGATGATGTAAGTCATAATCAACTATTTTAATTAATCCTCCAGAGTTTTTATCACAAAATAAAAGAGTAAAACAGGGAATCTTAATCAAGTGATAATCAGGGCTATTAATATTATAACCTTTAATTAAATATACAAATTTGTAGTATTAATAATTTCTAAAGAGAGACATAACATTGAAATCAGTAAGAACGTTTGTTGTAACAAGGTATTTATAAATATATTTATGTCGATATATATAAAAATATTGATGAAAGAGTAAGTCAGACCATGTTTTTAATATATGTATAAAAATTAATCAAGAAAGTAATTCACCATGCTTTTTATTATAAATATGAAAAAAACTACAAAACCTATTTGACCTATAGGTCTTTCAAAAAAATGTTTTAAGTAATTTTGTTTGTCATTACCTTCAATAGAGAAAAGTCTTCCATACTTCTCATGACATATACTCTAATGAGTTTCCATTTTCTTCTCCTGAGTATAAATTTTATACCACCATTTATTTGGTCACTGTTAAGGGCTGAATTGTGTCCCTTAAAAAGATACATTGAAATCTTGGGGCAGCTGGGTGGCTCAGTTGGTTGAGCACGTGACTCCTGATTTCAGCTCAGGTCATGAACTCAGGGTCTTGAGATCAAGTCCCATGTTGGGCTCGCGCTGGGTGCAGAGTCTGCTTGAGATTCTCTTTCCCCCTCCCTCTGCCCCTATATGCCCTGCTCCCCACCCCCTGCTCTCTATTTCTCTCTCTAAAAAAAAATAAAAATAAAAATACATTGAAATCTTAACCTCAGCCGTACCTTAAATGTGGCCTTATCTGGAAACAGAATCTTTGTAGATGTAATAAAGTTAAGATGGAGTCATTACGCTGGGCCCTATCCAGTCTGATGGGCACCCTTGTTAAGAAGAGGGAAACGCGGACACAGGCAGAGGGATAGGAATACCCTGTGATGACTAAGGCAGAGATTAAAGTCGTGTTGCTAGAAGGCAAGGAAAACCTGGAGTTACTGAAACTAAAAGGGTCCTGGAAGCATCCGCCCTAGAGCTGAAAGGAGCACAGCCCTACTGACACCTTGATTTCAGATTTCTGGGCTCAATTTCTGTGAGAGAATCAACTTAAACAACATAGACTTTTGTTCTAGCCACTCAGCTTATCACATTTTCTGACGGCAACCCTAGGAAACTAATACACTTCCGTATGTTTGATTACCTAGGATTACAAGATCAGATGATCAGATGTTCAAAGTAATATAGTTCAATAATAAGTCTAAATTATATTTTCTTCAATGGTCCTACCAAGCCAAGCAGCCTCAATCTCTATTCTCTGAATCCATAAATGAATACTTTTTGTAATTCCCTCATGTATCCTGCTATAATCAGCACATCTATAAACAATTGATGTATAAATGCAAAATCAAATAAGAACTCATGTTCTAAGAGCTTAAAGAAACAAAAGATTAATATTAAAAATGGATTTAGAAAACTGAATATTTCTGAAGCGCTTTATTTCAAAATAGTCAACATGAGTACTATTTTATGACCTCCCCAATTAGTGCTGGACGCTAATCTGTTTGGATTCCTGGAAACTCCACTTTGTTAAATCACTAGGGGAAAAAAAAAAAAACAGTGCTTCTTGGGCTAGATTTTCAAGCATTCCTCAGGCTATATGATTATTACTGCAGCTTGTCTGTTTTATAAACAGACTTCAATTTAGTTTTTTAAGAAAGTGCCAAAGGAGCTGTCTTTAACTAAATAACAAATCTGCTGCTTGAAAGACATCATTCATCAACCTTCTTTGTTGGGAGTATTGTTATTATGAAACTAAAAACAGGCATTCTTTCTTGAGTGCTTCTGGATTTTAATTATCAAATTTGAATGTCACCAGATATTTACTGAAAGGAAATAATCAATTTTAATAAGCTGCCTTAAGACTGAAAAACATAAAAGGTATTCAACCACAAAGCCAAGTTCACTTGAGTCTTGTGAGCTGGCTTACTGTTTTATAACACAATGCTTATTGCTCTCAGGAATTTGTAAACATTTAATAAACCTAAACTGGAAGGAGAAAAAATTCTCCAATTATAAAATCAAAATATCATATGTGTACAATATATAATTTGACTTGAAAGGAATTTAAATAAATTGCAATAAAATTTTTGAAAGCTAATAAATCAGGAGTTATTTAGAGGCTGCTTGATATTAACATAGGGCTGGGAAAAAATAAATAAATAAAATGAATTAAATGTAAACATTTTAAAAAATAAAATTAAAAAAACAATGAATTTAGTTTTTTGGGTTTTTCTTAAGATTTTATTTATTTATTTGACAGAGAGAGAGAGAGAGAGCAAGAGAGGGAACACAAGCAGGGGAGAGGGAGGAAGCAGACTCCCCGCCGAGCAGGGAGCCCGTGGGGCTTGATCCCAGGACCCTGGGATCATGACCTGAGCCGAAGGCAGATGCCTAACGACTGAGCCACCCAGGCGCCCCTGAATTTAGTTTTAAATTATATCTTAATAACTTCTTTGGATTTTAAAAATGTACTCTAAAGAAACTGTTGGCAAAACCCCCTTCCCTTTTCACTTACATGACAATCAATAAGAAAATTACTTTGTATCTACTTAGCAAAAGCGGCATAGATGTAGTTACTCACAAAGTCCTTACCAAAGATTCTTCAAGCTCTCACCTGCCCACTCTAACAGACTCCCTTTGTTTAACTTTGAAAACATTTGTCTAAGTAACTTTCTTGTGGTCTCTCCTTTCACAGTGTGTTAAGAAATAAGCCCCTTCATTTCCAAACTTTAGAAAAGTATATTCACATCTCTCAGATGCTTAAGAAATATGAATGAAAGCATTCTTATCAAGACTGAATAAACCTTCTATTCATTTATGATAAGTCAATCTCAGGAAGATGTTCAAGTTTTCTAAAGAAAATTCCATTTCCTACCTGGCAGACACTGCTACTCGAAAGTGTTGACTACTATTTGTCCTCTCAGTCTAAGTTACTTATTACTTTAAAATATCAAAAATTAATCTTTTGTTCCTCTAGCCTTCCGTCGAAAAGAAAAAAGTGCTTAGAATGCAAATGTTGAAAAAAATTAAATGGCAATTGAATGTTTATACTACAGTACTTGTGCTCAAAAAAAAAAAAAATCAGTAACCTATTTTATTTAGAAATCATATTTTTCTACCTGCAACTTGTCCCTTGTCCTCATGAAATGCAAAAGCACTACAATTTCCAACATTAATAAATAAAAAGAAAGGAGAGAAACAGAAAGACTAGGTTAATTTTTTTAATGTCAGGTTATATCTTAAGAGTATAAACCATTCCCTCTCATGCATCATTCAATAGATACTTCATAAGATATATAAAATACATTCAATACTGTACAAATTATTTATAAAAGAAAGATATAACTTCCCTAAGACTGATTCTCCTGAAAATGATTATTGTAATAACAAAAACAGTATTTTTACTAGAAACTACTACTGGATTTGAAAAATTATTTAATAGACTGATACAACAACAGTAGCCTTTACTTTGAAACAAACTGCATCTTTGTTTTATGGTGTTGAAATGTCTGAACCAAAAAATATTGTGGCCATCCAGAAAATAATTTAAAGGCTGAAAAAACATAGATTGGAGTCAGGAAACCAACCAAGGCTACATTGAACACTTGGAGCAGAAATGGCAGCAGACCTATTCAAAAGCAGTCTTTTCCTCATTTCCTTCTTGCAATGTACAGAGCTGCCTAAGAAAAAATGTAGAACTTAATGTGGCATTTTAAACAAGGCCATTAACCTGTGAATTCTAGGAATAATGAAAACTATTATGTAAAGCCCAAACTGTGCATAGAGGTGAATCTCTTTACACGGTTAAACAGAGAACCCAGAAGGAATTTCATGACTACTTCCATGACTGATGCCGATGATCAACTGAATTTGCATTTATACAAGTTTAAACATCTAAATTGATACATTATTATTTGGCCAAAGCCATGTTGGCATATAGGGGTCTGAAGAAAGCTAAGTAGGTTTGTTTGCAGCTTTGTGTTTTTGTTGTTCCTGTTATTGTTGTTGCTGATATTTTCTGATTCAACTTTTAACTTAACCATGTATCCTTAAAATATCAGTTCCAAAATGTTCTTGGTACACTATCTCATAAATTAAAGCACAGGTATAAACAGCAAGCATAGTGATTTGTAGTCCTTAAGAGGGAAAAGCACTTTATTAATATAGCAGGTAATACATTTTTCTTTGTTCAATCAAGAGAGAAAGATTTTTGCCTGATACTCCTGAAGGATTTTAAACAAAGACTAGCATCTTCCAGGACTAATTTTTCTATGTTGAAATACTTTTTAAAAAAATTCTTACTTGGAATGCATATTATTATACAAGCTATGCACACTGATATTCTACAATACATGTGCATAAGGAAGGGTCCAGCAGCTGTGAAATGACATCAATAAGACAACAGCATCTATGTATTACTCTCTGGCATGAATTTTTTAAAGGCCTTTATTTTCTTCACTGATAGGTCATCAAGCGCAGAGCTATTTTTCCACCTCAGTTGACTTTTGGTTTTGTTTCAGTGGTTGTAAACCAGAGTGTGGGAGGGGAAAATGGGTTGTTGCACTCTGGTTCACTGAAGCAGCTCTGAAATATGGAAAATCTGAGTATCCTTAGGCCATCCCCTCTGGGTGTTCTAAAACAGTGTCCAAAACCTGGCCTTGCCGAGCAGGTGATTAATACATAACTTCTTATATGAAAGAGTAAATATCACTATTGAAATGGGCAACTGATGAAACTACCAGTCAAATCTCTGAAGAAAGGCCCCTCCTGTCAATTCTACATGTTAGCTATAACTACCTTCACACTCATTTTGACTTTTGCCACTAAAAGTTTAAGCCAGATGATAAAAAGTTTCACCTCTCCTCTGTGCTTCATTGAAACTACAAATTCTCCCTTCTCTACATGATCCCCAGCCTCCACCCCACACATACACACGAAAACTTTCTGTGTGCCAGAAATTACTGAATTACTTTCCCAAAAATAGCAGCTCAGAATGGTTTAGACATTCAGCTGGAGACACACTAACTCAGTGTGAAGCTCAATTGTTTGTAGGAGGGAGAAAAGAAAAAAAAAAAAAAAAAAAAAAAACCTTGGGAGAAGTGATACCAAAGAAGAGGTTCACTGTAAAAGTCCAGCAAGGCATGAAGCATGCTTCTCACCAGAAATCATCATGCCACCCATTCTCAAGGAGGCTTTCACGATGCCTGTAATATCTATTTCACTAGCAAATAAATTCATCTATATTTCTACCTCTCACCTATACACACAAAAAAATACATTGCATGCCATTTGCTATATTTCTTCATTTATTCTTCTATTTATGATATTTGTCAAGTTATGTGAAATTGCTTTAAAAATTCAGGCTACAGGGGCACCTGGGTGGCTCAGTCCTTAAGCGTCTGCCTTCAGCTCAGGTCATGATCCCACGGTCCTGGGATCGAGCCCCGCATCGGGCTCCTTGCTTGGCGAGAAGCCTGCTTCTCCCTCTTCCACTCCCCCTGCTTGTGTTCCCTCTCTCTCTCTCTCTCTCTCTCTCTCTGTCAAAATAAATAAATAAAACCTTAAAAAAAAAAAGCTTTTAAAAAAAATTCAGGCTACAGGGGCACCTGGGTGGCTCAGTTGGTGAAGCATCTACCTTTAGCTCAGGTCATGATCCCCAGTCTGGGATCCAGCCCAACATCAGGCTCCTTGCTTAGCAGGGAGCCTGCTTCTCCTTCTGCCCCCTCCTGCTCATGCTCTCTCTCTCTCTCTCTCTCTCTCTCAAATAAATAAATAAATAATCTTTAAAAAAATTCAGGCTACTCATTTCAACAATCAATTAAAACTGAGCTTATTCAAAGTTGATACCTGAAATTTTCCCATTTGTCCTTACATTTAAAACAAATCCACAAAGAACTTTATTTTTGATACAGCAGAAACATTAAAATAAACTCTTTGATTCATGAACTCATCCAGCACAATTTCCTTCAATAGAGTACATAATCACTCGGGGCAATGCTGATATAATCAGTGGGCTCCAAATCACTATTTCTCCTATTACTGCTCCCTTCAGTTTTTAGCTTCATAATACCAACATCCCTACTGACATTGTTTGCAGAAGCAAAGATTTTTCAGAGAATTTATAATATTCCCAGTAATCAGTGCATCATCCATGTTCCATAAGGCTCATTCTATCAATTAGAATACTTTGTTGCCTACCATAAGAACATTCTAAGAAGTTTCTTTTATTTTCTATAGAGCAAAACGTCCCAGAGTTCCATGTACAACGGCACACTTTAGCCTCAGCTTGCACTTAAAATCCTAAGGAAACTTAGAAGCGAATGTGTAAAAATATATTACCACCAAAAGAAACATAAATCAGAATCTATGTCCTTGCGATGGTATAGCAAGAATGGTCCATTATTATGAATTTTGACTAAACATGCAGCAAATGTAAGTTCTGCATAAAAATGGCTGGTCACAGTACACTATCAGAAAATGAACATGGATGACAGTAAAATTCATTTAGGAATATGCTATACCAGCATAGAAACTAATAAACTTTGTCTTACGGTGGAATTTAGGAGAGTGACAAAATTTACTTGGACACTTAAAACACAGAATTTATAGAGTCCCCTCAACGTGATCAATCAGCATTATGCAACCTATCATCATCTGTGGAAATCTACCACAAGCTATCAACATGTATAGAGATTCCCCCATGATATGCTCCCACATAAAAAGCCAAAAATATCAAAATTTATAAATGAAATAGTAATTACATCTACTGGGTTAGAAAACGTTTCAGGTTACTAAAGAAGTCATAAGAGTGGGGTACAAGTTTACCACATCATATATGACTACGTCCAATGAAAGCACTGTCTCTGCTCAAATTCCCAGACTGAGAAACTAAATACCTTCTCACTAACCTGATATCCTAAAAAGTGAAATTAAATGGATTTCTTTTCTGGTTCATGAAGAATTTCAGGGCTACTAAATTTGAATAAGAAGTATAAATACAGTTATAAAACAACTTGATTTTATTAGATCACTGGTAGAACTACAAAGTAAAATTATAGTTTCAAACACAAACAGCTGGCCTCCCCATAACCATGGTCATTCTTAAAAGAACTGCAAGAAGAAATAATCACTATGATATTTCTCTACTTTGCTTCTGATACCATGTGGTGATTCACATTCCTCTTGGCAGTCCTGGAGAGTCTTAGAGCTTTAAAACTAAAAGGCAACTGAAATATTCACCACCTTCAAGATGTGTACACTGTGATACAAATATATTAAGTGATGAGCCTAGAGTTATAATTGGGTAGACACTTATGATTATGTTAGAGTTCACCACTAATTTAGAGAACAAATTATATATAAGTAAACATTTATGCCATTTTTCATTTTGGCAGAGGGTTTTTCTACGTTTGATTTTGATGGTTTTACTCACTCTGGGTATTTGTTTGGCTGTTATTTACAGACAAGTTCAGCGTCTACACACCTAGATAACTGAATTTGCTATTACACAACGCTATGCTTTATCAGACTACATGAGGCTAGCTTTTCTGACCTGAAAGAAACATTAGCGGTTTCTTGGAGGTTTTCCTATACATAAAGAAACTAAAATCCTGAAAGATTAAGTGTCGTAAGCTAAAATCCAACTTGCCTATATTAAGATATTAGATATTTTAACTAATATTTGTTTTCAAATGTGGAAATCTAAATATATTATCACTATCAGTGAATATTCTAGATGTTTGCTGGAGAGGTGGGGGTTGGGAGGGATGGGGTGGCTGGGTGATAGACATTGGGGAGGGTATGTGCTATGGTGAGCGCTGTGAATTGTGTAAGACTGTTGAATCACAGACCTGTACCTCTGAAACAAATAATACATTATATGTTAAAAAAAAGAAGATATCAGGAAGGGAAAAATGAAGGGGGGGGAAATTGGAGGGGGAGATGAACCATGAGAGACTATAGACTCTGAGAAACAAACTGAGGGTTCTAAAGAGGAGGGGGGTGGGGGGATGGGTTAGCCTGGTGATGAGTATTAAGGAGGGCACATACTGAATGGAGCACTGGGTGTTATACGTAAACAGTGAATCACGGAACACTACATCAAAAACTAATGATATAATGTATGGCGATTAACATAACATAATAAAAAAAATAAAAAAAAAGTAATAAATAAAATATCCCAAAAATGGAAAACTACTCTTCTTCATTTGATTTAAGATAGATCATGAGATATAAGACTGAAATAGCCAAACGACAAACTTTAAAGGGGAGTCTCTAAGTCTGGAATCCTGGCTATAAAGTGAAGATTCAGTTGACGTTCCTTCAGTCTTTGCCACCGCTGTTCAGTTTCTCACTTAACAGTCAGACCTTGAGAATCAAGCATCATCTCCCACCCACATCTATGACCTGCACAGTCAAGGCTGCATCTTAAAGACACTCCCTCCACTACCAAATATTGGTGCATGGAGAGCAACAGAATTCTCATTTATCGCTGGTGGGAATGCAAAAATGGGATAGCCAGTTTGGAAAACAGTAGGGAGTTTCTTACAAAGCTAAACACAGGCTTATCATAAGACCCAGCAGTCATGCTCCTAGGTAGTTACTCAAGTGAACTGAAAGCTTATGTGCACATAAGAACATGCATACGAATATTTATAGCAGCTTTATACATAACTTCCAAAACCTGGAAGCAACCACGATACTCTTCAATAGATGACTGGATCAACAAACTGTGGTACATCCATGCAATGGAGTATTATTCAGTGATAAAAAGAAATGAGCTATCAAGCTACAAGACGACAAGGGGGAATCTTAAACACATATTGTTAAGGGAAAGAAGCCAGTCTGAAAAAGTTACATATTATATGATTTCAACTGTATGATACTCTAAAGAAGGAAAAACTATAAAGAGAGTAAAAAGATAAGTGGTTGCCAGGGATTCAGGAGGTGTGGGATGGGGGTGGGAGAGTAGAGGAGCAATGAATAGGCAGAGCACAGGATATTTCTAGGGCAGTGAAATTATTCTATATGATACTGTAATGGTAGATACATGATGTTATATATTTGTTAAAACCCACAGAACTGTGCAACACAAAGAATGAATCCTAATATAAACTCTGAACTTTAGTTAATAATACTATATCAATATTGGTTTATCAATGTATCACACTATGCAAGGCATTAATAACAGGAGGGTAGATGGGAACTCTGTACTTTGGAGTAAGTTTTCTGTAAACTTAAAACTGCTCTAAAAACTAAAGTCTAAAAAAAACCAGGGTCTCGAAGTAGCTATTATCACAAAGAAATTTAAGTAAAACTATAAGGTTTAAGTAATGAGAAAAGCAAATATACAAATGCAATATTTCTTCTGAAACAAAAACATGGTGACATTAATGCTGTGAAGCAAAAAGCCATGGAAATTATGACCTTACCACCGAAAACAATAAAAGCTGACACATTCTTACCTGTCCTGTGACTGCTCTTCATACATCCTCTCCTTGCCTTCTTTAAAGAGTCTTATTGCCCGCTTTGACTTTTTCATCAGACTATCGATGTAGATTTTAAAATATTCATTTTCACTGAGCTGGGCAAGTTTCTGGTTGTCATCATATTTACTCAATATAAGTCGCAAATGCTGATATGTATCAGGTAAAATATCAAGTATATATGGTGGGCTATTTTTCAACTGAAGCTTGGGATTTTGGCACAGTCTGACCTAAAAAAGAGGCAAAAATAAAACTTTTTCATAGGAACCACAATAATGTCTTTCATAGAAAAGTTAAGAAATTTATCAAACTATACTATTTCTTCATTTTCCACAATATAAATTTTGATCTTAAAACTATTATTTCCAATCTACAAAGAATTGGTAAGTATCCACATCTGTCTTGATACAACTGAATCCAATTTTCCTCTCTCCCCATTTTTTCCCACATCACACATTTACTTTTCCCCTCTAAAGTTTTCATTCTCTCTTCTACAGTATCCCATTGTTCATGGCTTCGTAGAACCCCAGTGTGCTAAGTACTGTATACCACTAATAGTCTCTTTTGTTAAAATAAAAATTAGGAAATGGGCCTCTTCTGCTGGCAACCAATGTCTCACACTTAGATATTATCTTACTACACTGAACTCCCAGCTAATGTTTTTTCATAGATTTTAATTAACGTTTTGGTCTATTGTTCCTGAACCCCGAGGAGACTAAAACAAAGAGGTGCAATGTTAATAGCTGAGTTATTAAGTCGTAAGCAGGTGTCAGGCCCGAACGAGTCTTTTCCACCCCACCCCATCCCCCCACATTATATCCCATGCCTATAAACATGTGCTACAGAAAGGTTCAGTCAGTTCCATCAGGTGCCACCCAACCACTGGCGCATTTGGGCTGCCTGCAGAACAGAAAATTACTTCTGCAAACAGTAAGTTAACCCGTCTTATTCCTACCCCTCAAACCAGCATGTAAGGAACCACCCAATTAAACAATTTTTAAATGACAGGAGCGTTCACAGTGCAAAGGTGCACAATCTCACACATAAAGGCAGGCTTCCTGAGAAGCCAGTGAAGCACAGGCTGGAGGGGCCCTCAAAGAGCTAGCCCTCTTCTGAGTCCTTCATTACATATTCTTTGTAACACTTTCAAGAGCAAGATATTCTTTTTTTTTTTAAGATTTTATTTATTTATTTATTTATTTATTTATTTATGTTATTATTTATTTGACAGAGAGAGACACCGCGAGAGAGAGAACACAGGCAGGGAGAGTGGGAGAGAGAGAAGCAGGCTTCCCGCCAAGCAGGGAGCCTGACACGGGGCTCGATCCCAGGACCCTGGGATCATGACCTGACCCGAAGGCAGATGCTTAAGGACTGAGCCACCCAGGCGCCCCAAGAGCAAGATATTCTAAACACAACTGGTTAAGGTTTCTGCCTTTTTCCAGGAGGACTTCCCTTTCATCACACTTAACCTCCTGGCTAGGTGGCACTGGAGTGGGCATTTTTCAAATCTGGCTGATGGGAATCTGAGTTGGAAATACATTTAGTGTGGATGTGGTAGAAGGTGTGTGAGATGTCCAGTCACTTCTGGAATAGTTAAATTGTTGTCAGCCAAGGCAATAAAAGAATGGATTCAGGAAGATTTCAAGTGCCCAGGGAGCAGCACATGGCATAGGTACGGGAAGAACCAAGTCAGATTTGGTCATTTATATGTGTCCAGAGGTACCCAGGACTGGAAAAACACATGGGCGATGGAAGAGAATCAAAGTATAAAGTGTACAGCATCGAGATTATTTCTCTGTTTGTGGATTTATTAATGTTTTAAAAAATGTATAACTTGTGTCTTATTTATCAATCTAAAAAAAATTCACTTTCATACCCAATTTTGTATTTGTACTTTTGTATTACTTTTCTTTAAAAGGACCCCCTCCAAATTTCAGGTTCTACAGAACATGGATTCACCCCTGAGTACTCACAGTTGCTTTAAGAAATAACCATATGGTTATTTTGTGTGTGTGTGTGGGAAGAAAAATCTGGCTCAAACTATCAAGCATCAGCCCTTCATTTAAGACAACCATTTCACACATTAATGGAGGGCATTACCATATCTTCCTCCTTGCTGTTGCATACAATGTAGCAGTATCTAGCATATAGTATAGATATAGCAAATGGGTGTATAGATGGTTAGAATACTTCATGTACATACATGTTATACATCTATATATTCATAAATCATATGATTATATTACTTCCTTATTTTCATGATTGAATATACTAGTATTCAAATCAATAACCCAAAGGCACAAGCAAAGATTAAATATAAGAATATTATTTTGATCCCCTAAATTTCTTGGAAAGGTAAGATGCCATATAATTTATTAAATAATGTCAAATCATGAGAAAGTATAGTTAAAGGGGTTAACAAAGCTTTTCACCGTCTTTCTACTTTTGTGACTTCAATATAATCAGAGAAGCTCATTCTGCCCTAAAGACTGATGAAGTCCCAAATATGTCAATGATTTGACAAATCCAAACAAGATAGAGGTTTTCAATTCTTAAAACTATGTAAGATAGTATCACAAGTATATACAAATTTCAAAAATATCACCAGCCACATCCTACAGCAGGCAGAGTTTAATCTCAGCAACATAAAACTTGGTACGTGTGTCACAGATTGATAAATTATTAACTTGTAGTTAGGGAACTAGGCAGTTTCAAATTAATTTTGTCTACTGGTGAACATTTAACTGATAAAAAAAATTCTCTCAGGTATTTTCTTCAGACATTCCAAGTAAATGTTCTTTAACAGATTATTTTAAGTGTTACAGATTCTTAATTTACTATTCTCTACCTGACCTTTTTCTCATTTGCTTTATTTAAATTATAATTCTACCTGGGAATTTATTGCTTTATTCAGTACAATTGTTTGCATAACTACTATATACCAGGTACTGAGCTTACTGCCAGGAAATTATAGATGACTAGAACATACTTCCTGCCTCAAGGAGTCTGGCAGAAGAGACCTAGTTCTCTATAATTAACTTAGGAGCAATGCAATTCTTGCTCTAAGGGATCTTTGGAAAGATCCTGTCCAATCCATTCATTTTCAGATAAAGAAACGAAGAACTACAAAGATTAAGGGACTATTAAAAAATCATTAATCCAACACAAGAGCCTACATCTTCTGAATCTCAGGCTGATCTTCTTTCTAACTATATCACAATTTAATTAGAATTAGGCATATAATTAATGATCCCTAGCTAACCTCATTTACATTTTTATTTTTACACCATTTGCAAATTTCATTGAACTTCAGGACCCATTTGTTAATTCTACAAACATTTATGTGTCAGGCATTGTTTCAGGCCCTAGGGAATGCAGAATGAAATAAATCAGAGACCTGTCCTCAAGGAGTTTTCCAGTGAAAAAGAGAGATGGCTTAAAAAAGAATTACAGGAGACATTAAGGGCTTTAATGGAGGAGAGTACAAAGTACTGGAGGAGAAAAGTAGCAGCTCCCTCACATCTCGACATGAGAATCTCAAGAAAGGCATAGCTACATTTGCAAAAGGAATATTCCAGGCAAAAGGGTACGCAAAGGCTTGAGAGGCACCAGAGAGTAGAGCAGAAAGAAAGAGAAGTCGACACAGTCATTCTAAGAGGTGAAGACTTAGGGAGCCTGTGGGTGAATGGCACAGGTAGATTTAAAATAGGTTAGATTCCCTTCATCTGGGCTCCTGTTGGCCATGCAGTTTTCTAAATTTGCATTTAGGAAAGTGTAACATCCAATGCGAACTATGATATGCTGCTGAGTGTACAGTCCATCAGTTGGATTAGTATTAAGCTCTGTGATTTATGACAGCTCCTGCCAAAAACCAATCACCCTACACCAGGACTATGACTTCTACACAGGTCAAATTCAATTCGATAAATATTTATTGAGTGCCCGCAATGTGCAAGGAACTGCGAAAAGCCAGAGAAAGAAAAATTGCTTTTCTAAAAACAGTGTGTTAAGGAGAAAAATCAAGCTCACCACAAGGTTCAAGTTCAGATTCAACTGACGTATACGTCTTCTAGAAATATCTAAGTTGCTCCCTATTCCCAACACAGAAAAGCTTTAAAAAGAACAAATCTACAGTCATATTATACAGTAATGAACTTTTTAGGGCCTCAACTAGTGCATAAAAGGATCGGTTCGTTAGCAAAGTTACTCTTTGCTCTTGAACTAAAAGGCAAAACACTTAGTATTGAGTTAGGCTACAAATTCCATTATAGTCATTGAGTCAAAGGATTTTAGAGCTAAAGAGAACCTTGACTGAACAATACTAAAACAAAGAAATGGAACATAGCTGAGTTTACTGCTCAAAACCCTAATGTCGAGAGTTGAAAGTCAGGCACTCTCTTCATAACACGACACAATTGCCTGTTGTATTTGTTTAAATGTATTTAGAGATTTGTAAGGGGGCCTCCCTATGTATGTCTGTGCCGTTTCACACACCTAAAAATATGTGTCTAATCTATGTATATACTACATATCCTGTATATTCACATACATTAAAATATATTTGACCATATCAAAGCAAAGGCACAAATATAAACACAGGATTTGCTAGTGCTATAACAATTTCCAAAGCATTAATTATTCTTGGAATACTCCTGTATTTAAAGATTTTCCCCATGGTGCCTTAATTAAAACTTCCAGTCAAAAGTTAACAAAAATGTATTAGGTCAGCTAACATATTTCTTAGGTTCCCCCCAGCCCCTGAAATGTATGAAAGAAATTCTACTGAAGCAAATGGAAACTTCAACAGTAAGGAATTGTGCCTAGACTATAACAGACTTCCATTATAAAGCACACCTCACTTCATGTAGGATTCAGTTATATTAAATCAAGCAATGTACCCATGAAGTGAAATTCCCCATTTTTAACAACAGTAGGAAAAGCTTGAAAGAATCCCTTGTCTGTGCTCCTCACGTAAATGTTTTAAGAGGTTCCTTAATGCAATTACACAGAAGTATATTATTATGATAAAAAGCATCCATGAGTTCTTTGAGTTCTTCCCACCTTAATTTAGCAAATCATCCTAAGTACATAAAAGTATATATATATATGTATACAGTACAAAATGTAAAAAGTATAAAAATAATCAAAACTCTACATAAAATATTAATTGGGAAAAACTAGAAGGTTAGCACATAAAACTGGTTATGAATCTAGTATATTAATTAAGCTAGGATTTGGGGGCAACTACCAAATCATTTACAGTTTTCAATGAAGCTTTCTTTAAATATAAGCATCATTAAATAATTGATTAGCTGTAATTAAAATATCAATTGTGTGTTCATTTGTTCACTATCTTCCTTCCAAATGAAAACTGGTCTTCCTTAAAGGTGGAGGCATATCTCTTACTTGTCTGTTTCCTTCACCTAACATAGAATCTTGCATACAGTAGATGCACAATAAATACTTGATGGAGGAAAGAAGGTGTTGAAGGAAGAAAGGAACAAAGAAAGAACTTCTCAGAAGAAAATAATATTGCAAACAGGATAACCATACCTATAGTGAATAAATCTATATAAGTGAGTACAAAGTTTTGAGAATAATTTGATCATATCAAATATTAGGGGGTAAAGAGTCTTTTGATTCTCTTCTCATGGAAAGAGGAAGAATCGTATATTCCATGGAATGCTGTGCTTGAATCTTCATACTATGAACACAGACGCTAGAATCATTCAAACCTAGGATCCTGTGCTACCATTTATTAGCTTTACAACTTTGGGCCAGTTTCTTCTTCTAGAAAACTCTGAGGAAGTTATGATTCTTTGAAGAGGAAATGTAAAGTGCTCTTCACAGTACCTAGCACATAGCTGGTACTCAGTACTTCTCAGTACCTCTCTTCCTCCCATATTTTATATTATACCACAACATGATAAGCTCTGCAGATATTGCCAACATATGAGAATTTAGACCAAGGGCACTGACCGCTCTGTTGAGCATCATTAAGAGTTTTTTCAGCTCCTAAAGTTCTTTACACTACCTGAAACTCTGTAAAAGTCTGGAGTGTTTTGTGCAGGAAAGCAGCAAACAGTAATAAGCCCAGCTCAGTACTCCTGATAGGGAATTAATATATCAGCAGTACTCATTTTTTTAGCTGATGCAGTATCTGAACGGGTAGAACATTTACTTTAATAACTATTTTTGTTATTAGTGTTGGAAGACAGCATGAGTGAGCTTAACAATTATTTAAATATTAGTATGTTAAAGAGCTAAAAATTTGGTCAGTTATTTTCAAAATGCTTCCTTCATTACTAGGAAAATATCAGCAATTTACAAATACTAAAAAACAAAAACAACAACAATTTACCCATATGCCCAAGCAGAGTGGATATAAATAGTATTGTGGCATCATTTAAGTCACAGCATGTTTCTTAAATGATCTTAATTAATATACAGGATAAGAACTTATTTCCATCTCAATGTTTTACCTATTTTCCCACTTAACTGCTAGAAGACTGATTAAAATATATGTTGTTTATTCTATACAATTTTAAAATGTGGTTTAAACATTACAAATGTTATTCCTTAAATCACTTCCTGACAACCCAACATAAAATTTACAAATTCTCTCAAAACTCTGTATATTTTCTTACTTCCCTCTTATCTAAGTAGAAGTTAGTTATCTACCAAGGTTTACTCTTCTTGTTCTTAGCCTTTCCCTCCCACATTGTAATCTAGGATGATACTTTATTAATTATTTCTTCTTCCTTTACGTTTTAAATCACTCCCTACCTGCATGCCTTCTCCTCAATCTATGAACCTCTCCTTTAGCACCACACACACACACACACAAAGTTATGCTCTGCTCAAACCCTCAAGCTATCAGAACTTTCTTCCTTTTCACCAGTTGTCACACTTACAGAACTGTTAAGTTATCCACACATTCTTTCTAATCTAGCCCCATTACCTAAATCAAACTACTCTGAAAGGTCAACAATGGCCTCTACTCAAGAAATTCAGTGACTTCTTAAATTTTCATCCTGCTTGGTTTTCTCCATTTGGACTTGAATTTGGTTTTCTCAGAATTGGAAACTATCTCCTTAATTGAAGCTGTCTCTACCCAAGAAATCAACCTGCCCTAATTCCTTTCCTACCTCTCTCATCACTGCTTTTTGCAGGATTCTCTCTCCTTCACCGCCATCTAATTATAAGTACAACCCCACACACAGACAAAACGCAAGTCTCTTGACTTTTTCTCTGACTCTCATCTTCTACTCTGCATTGCAAATTTCTGCTGGTCTACAACTTGAAATACTACCTCTGTGGGCATATCTACCAAACATATGTCTCCAGTTTCAACTTCTCTCTTTAACTGCACATTCAACTTTCTGACTTCAAAATGGATTTCACTCTGGCATGTCAAACTCAACATGGCCAAAACAAACGTATGCACCAGCTCCCAAGCTTCCTCTTTTTCTTACTATGTTCCTTAACTCATTAACAGCATCACTGCCTTCAGGCTAAAAACCTCGAGTCACTTTCACTTCACCTTCTCCTTCATCCTCTATCTCTAAAGGGTCACCAGGACCTGTAAATTGTACCTCCAAAATGCCTCCCACATTGAACCTACACTTTCTATATCAATTCTCAATTCTCTAGCTCAGCCCTTCACTATTTCTTGCCCAGTCCATTTTAATTCCTCTTGATTACTACTCCTACTTTTAAGTTTTTCTCTTAATCTATCTTTTGTAGAGTCAAGAAAGTAATCTACCAGAGCATAGCCTTGATTGTTTTTCACACTCCGCTTTAGGTTTTAACATTTCTCTTCTACCAAATAAAGTCCAAACTCCTTGAAAGAGCAGAAAGCCTCTTCATCTTTCTCTAACTTACCTTCTCAACAATCTCCCTTTACCCACATTCCTTCAGCCTGGTGTGTTCTGCACTTCCCTGGAATCTAAAACATCCTTGAAAGAGTAGCTGGGTAACACCTCTACCATGCTGTGTTCCTTATCGACTCTTCACCCCCCAGGAAGCACATTCTCCCCCACCATATCCTATGTTACAGCGCTTTATTTACACCCCATTACAGCACTTACTACATTCTAGAGTATGCAGAATACACCATACTACATAGAATGGAATGGGTATTTATAAATCTCTATCTTTCCATAGATGGAATTTGATAAATGAATGGTGAAATCAATAGATAGCATATAAAGGAACTTTGAAGAAAGGAAGAGCTGATTTAAAATCTGAATTGTAAAGATTTTATAAGAGTTGAAAAGATGACTAACTGATTAAGCCTTTTGTTAAATGAATGTCCTATGTCACAAGGATAAACCAAGGTAACTTAGTAGGATTCCTTTAAATCTTTTACTTTACCAAAAGTTTTCCGGGCTCCCTGCTCAGCAGGGAGTCTGCTTCTCCCACTGACCCTATCCCCTCTCATGTACTCTCTCTCTCTCTCTCTCATTCTCTCTCTCAAATAAATAAATAAAATCTTAAAAAAAAAAAAAAGAGGGTACCTGGGTGGCTCAGTTGGTTAAGCGACTGCTTTCGGCTCAGGTCATGATCCTGGAGTCCCAGGATGGAGTCCTGCATCGGGCTCCCTGCTCAGCAGGAAGTCTGCTTCTCCCTCCGACCCTATCCCCTCTCATGTGCTGCTCTCTCTCTCTCATTCTCTCTCGCAAATAAATAAAATCTTAAAAAAAAAAGTTTTCGCTAAAAGTGGAAAGGAGCAAACTTTGAGATCACTTCACTTAGCCAAGCACAAGTTCAAAATCTCAGTATTAAACAAAATTGTTCAGACACTTAATGTGTTATCATCTACCCAAGTCTAATAGTGCCCATGATTCTGCTAACATGGAAGAACTCCACTGGAGTAAAGGAAATACATGAAGAATAATTCAAATAAATGACATTCCCTATTCCAAGCGCCCAAGGACGGTGATATCTCAAACCCAAAAACACAAACAACAGGCATCCAAAACATACGTTTTATCCCACATATAATATTTTTCAGACGTATGAGGAATTCATCTTAGAAAAGTATACCGACTATTAGTTGTTAAAACAGCTGCATGTATTCCAAGCATCTTTGATTGACAACCTTTAAAATATATTATAGTTGCAGTAAAATTATAAAGATGGAGAATGAATTACACTCCAAGGTTGACAAATGTACTGAATGTACTGAGGGTAAAAGGCAGGAAAAGGCTATTTGGCATCATCACTTTTTAAATGCTTTTAAAACTCTTTCAATAATGTAATTTCAAATAAATGACAAGGACAGCAAGACAAAACGTAGGCAGGTACTCAACTTGCTTTGCTCTTTGGCATCAATTAATTCTTTTCTAATTTCCTGAACATCCATGTAAGCTCAGTACATTTAGTATCTATTAGATGGAAAACTGTTTCTTCCATTTTCCATCACCTGGCTAAGACGCTTGTGAAAACCATGCTCAGGAACCTCACATTAATAAATTATCATTCCTCCCATACTGATTAGTAATCATTTCCTTACCCTCACCTCAGCATTTCCAACAAGAGTATAATAATGCTGTTCCTAAAGGTAGTGCCCAGCAGCATCCAGACAGACAACTGTCTGAACAGTAGCCAGAAAAACAAGGAAGTTCTTCTTCACTTTGCTCCCACTGTACTTCCCACAGGTCTGTATTACACTCTTGTCCATACTATATGGCAATTACCTAATAAATATAATATAAATAATAAATTACCATTTATATGCCTGGCTCTGATGTTGGTGTCTGAGTTCCTTGACAGGTCAGAGGCAGAGTTATACACATCTTATCTAGCTTTGTATCCTAGTAACAAGCACTTAGTAGGAACATAGTAGGCCTCAATACATGTTGATTAAGTCTTTAAGAAACCCATCTCTGTAACAGCTTTGAAACAGACTCCATATTTCAGGTATATTTGAACCTGGATATATATTCATGAGTAATAGTTCTGTCACTGTATCAAACAGGCATCCAGGGACCGGAAGAGTTTGGGCTTAGCTATTGACATAAACTGACACATCGAGCTAAGGCCAGAAAACATGTCTCAGTGGGATGCTTTGGTATATGCTACCATTCTTTTTCTCAGTAAACTGACGTTTGGTTACAGAACACTTAACATCTCACCAAAAAAAACACAACTGAGCAATGACTCCCTCCTACTCTCAGTGACCTTGTACAGAAGTCTGCCCTCTGAAAACGTAACAATTAGTTGGAACTGGAGTCTCAGTTGACTGTTTTAAATTCTAGAGGCCAGGGAATGGTAAAACTACACACTTCCTGGGTATTTCTCCTATAGTCTGAGACTGCTTCATATCCCCTGTAAAATAAGTTCTTTTAGTAGCTGCAACATACCAAACTTAAAAGTTCATTTCATATTTATCCTTCTAAGATCTGCCCTTGTTGGAAGAGGCTTCCTAAAGAAAAAAAATGCTAATTAAACACCTAACCCTGCCTTTCCCGTAATCACCAGTTAGACTTGAAAGTTACTATTTACTGTTATTCGCAAGCTAAACTCAAGCTTTTGCTGTTATTTTATAAAACAGGTGATACATCAAGGGATTAACTTTTAGACTCATAATATCCTGACGTAATCACCAGGACAATGTTGAAAACCACCTCCTTCACCACTGACAAAGAAAAAAAAAAGGTAAACACATGTGAGGGATGCTTCTGCATTACACGATTAAATATATTTTCAGTTAGTAATTATCAATGCCTTTTTATTACTGTGTGATAGAGTAGTGATAAATATCCTGAAGTCTTTTATAGCGATTTATGTTCTTTCCCTCCACAAAGCCCCTGGATGCATTCATAAATGAGCACAATCATTTTCATTCTTGACAAATAATGAAGACAAATAGGGACAGTCATACCAATGCACCTTTGCCAACACCGTTACCCACATTCCACTAAGTAGAAACTTTCAATAATAGCTTTCCTTGTGAATCAAGTTTCTCAACTGGAGAGGCTAAACCCAAACCCACAAAAGGGTTAATAAAATAAACAATGGCAGAGGCTTAACTATCACAAAACCATCTCTTTTACCATAACCCACAGTGAAATAATTATAAGTGGATAAAACTTATGTTAACAATCAGTTACAAACCAAAATTATGAATATATTCTTTAATGTGTGAAAAATAATGACTTTATATTAACTATAGCTCACCACTTCCTGATATCAGTCTTTTTTATTTGCTGTGCTAACATTCACTCACAAACATACAAATTATGACCTCTCACAGAAGGGGATAGGGAGGGAGGGGCAGCTCCTTGGTAGAATCTGACACATGTGTTGCCCGCTCATATAACAGGTAAGCCGGGGGAAAACCATGAATTCCTTCTCTCATGCCCAACTAATGATTTAGGCAGTAAGAGTGACCTTAAATTGCATTTTCTTTAGAAAAGTAAAGACAGTCTTGTGCCTGCCAAATATATGCAGTTCTTCCCACTGCATATCCCTCATTCTTAAGTATCCAACGCTAAAATCCAAACCTGACCTCAAGCAGCAAGTTGCAATGTTCTGACACTATGACATCATTCTGTCTGGAGCATTTTAATATCACAATTTGAATAAACTGGCAGAAGCTTAAATAGGTCACAATGAAGCCCAAAACTAAGGATATTTATCTGGCAAAAATTTCTGGCTCTGCATTTAGCACCACCGGCCCTAGAATGGCAGGCCTATCATTCATCTATCCATCTGTACTTTACATAAAGATAAATGAAAATAAAGCCAATCTTATCACCTTCCTATACCGCTAATACCACACTGACAGTGGCTTTTTGTGGCAAATATTCATAGACAGTTACAGGCCAAACTAAGGCAACTGCTACTGTATGATTTCATGGAGGCTGTTGTAGCACATCCCTACAAAGGATATTTTTTTTAAACCTCCATTTCTGCAGTCACAAAAACATCAAGAGCCCTGCATCAACTAAATTCATAATTAGCCCCAAATATCTATGAAATGAAACCAGATGGTATTACAAACATTTACCAATATACAGGGGACGGTACTACTGCTTCAAAAACAAGAACTATTACTTCTGCACAGCAGCAGGCTACATCTTAATCATATTTATTTCATAATCCTACTTAGTAAGCTAGGACACTGACAGCTAGTTTCTCAGTAGACTCCAGTAAAATATTCAGGTTGCCCAGACTTCTCAGGGTACTGACATCCAGCTTGACTTCTTCTTGTAAAATTATTATTCATCTGAAAGCAACATGCAGAAACCACAGAGGTTTCTGATACTCTCAGCCCCACCACCTCCACCATAAATTTTCCTTTCACAATAAACAATGTGCAATCGAAAAGGTTTCCTGTTTCAAAATGGAATAGATAAAAGAAACTGTAACTCTACCATTAACAACAACAACAAAAAGTTTCTTAATGAAGATGAATTCTCACAGATGAAAATGGAAACTCTCTCAAATACTGCTTCCTCACTTAAGGACTAATCTGGTTCTTCTTCTAGTAAATATTCTCAGCGTCATGCATTGTGGTTGTCATGAGTGGTCCCTCAGAGGGTTTTCTTAAAACACTTGTTTGCACTCGTTTGTTATTTAACACAAACACAACCTCATATAAGACAGAGCAAACACTTCCAAACTATTCTATGACCATGTACTAACAAAGAGCAGCCAACAGTAAAAACTTTGCATATCTGAGTCATATAGAGGAACTTTGAACCTTGAAGAGTAGGACAAAAGGTAAAAAAAACAAGTCTGCTCTGAATCCAACTTTTTAAAACACAGAATGGATGCAAGGAAAATGGTCAATCCAAGTCAAAAGACTGTTGCCATAACAATAATTATTAATTAAGGGTAACAATAATATTAATTGATGGTACAAATAAAACCACAGAAGAAGAAACCATATCCAGGGCAAATAAGGCTACACAGAGGCACAAGCATACAGAACTTACCACTTTGTCCATGAGTTTCCAAGTTTTCTCCACAGTCCTGCGATCCGCTGCTGCTTGCTTAGGAGGTCCAACTGCATCTTGAATAGCATCAATAATACCCAAAATCCGTCCTTTTCGGGGGTTTCCTCCTCGACCACCAGGGTTTCTGCCATTCATAGAATTTGCCATCTGGAACCTTAGTTCTTTGAAAGGCAGATTAAGAAGAAAAAAAAAAAAGTTGGTCATGAAAATATTTACCCAGCGGAAAATTGAACAGGTTAATTTGTACCCACTACATCCTCCATCAGTGAGAACAAAATGCCAGGTTCCCAGATTCAACTTCTCAATAGCTATGAATTTGCCCTCTCAATCTGTACACACAACAAACAATAACTTTTTGGAGCACTAAGAGTTAAAGATGCATCCTTCTCGAATTTCACATAGCAAAGCCTTGATTAATACCCAACTCATAACCAAAACAAACAAACAAAACAAAAACAAAACAAAACAAAAAAACTTACAGAGGTTTCCTCCAACTAGATAAGAACACAAGGTTCTCCCCATCCCTGCCTTAATCTCAATTCAATGTATACTAGAACTAAAGCTCCCAGAAAACATTTTGGGAGCCTCACTTGAAAACCTCACTTTCACTCTGTTAGATTTCACCGAGTTATATAAACGTAAAGATTATTCTACAGGAGCACAAGGGACATATCTGTTGTCAACAAAGGCTTAGGACTCGGATTTTCCCCGCTAAAACCAACAAGTACGGATACGGGAACACGGACAAACGAACACACAGTTCTTTAAACCAACGTGGTAAGGAGTTAGCCTCAAGTTAAGAGCCAAATAAACCAACAAATAACCCACTAAAAAAAGAGGGGTGAGAAACTGACAACAGCGGGCACAGAAAGGAGAAGAGAGTTCACTTATTTCGCTCCCTTCCTCTCGTCTCACCCAAGGGGAGTAGGGGTCCAAAGCTTTGTTTCGGGACGTCTGGGCCCCCTCCTTGTTCAGGACCCTCCCTTGCCACTCTCGGACCTCAGCTGGGGGAGAAAGGTGGACACAGAAAGGCCAGAGTATCCCCTCGCACCTCCAGCGCCCACAGACCCATGGGTCTTGGGCGCCCCGCATACAGCTCCCGGGCGGACGCACCCCCCCACACACACACACACCCGGGATGTCTGCAATCCTAGCCGCCCGTCTCCCTTCACTCCCTCTCCCTCCTCCCCCGGCCCAGCCTGGGTTCCGGTCTTTAAATACCCCTCTTCAAACTGTGCCGGCGGCGGCGACAGCAGCTGGAAGCCAGGGCTGTCCCCTGTGTACCTCCGTGGCCCACGGCTGGCTGCCCCAGGGCCCCCTGGCCGGAAAGAAGCGGCAAGCCTCCCCGGCGCCCCTTTCCCTCCCGGCCTTTCCGCGCTGTAGCTGTCCAGAGACACGAGTGTGCGCGGGTCCTACTTTACACGCACGAGCCCAGGGTGCGTGGGTAGCCGGGGTAGGGAGTGTGTGATCGCCGTAAAAGCACGTTCCCGAGGAAGGAGCAACCCAGAACGCAGGCCACCGACACGGGGAAACGCAACAATTACCGTCAAGACCAATCCACACCCGCTCTCCCCTCCCGCCTGATTCTCGGGGAGGCCGCGGGACGCCGCAGCAGCACTAGCTGGAGGTGGAGACCACTCGCTGGATACCCCACCCCTGTAGGATACACACACATAGAGACCCAGGAGCGGGGCGGGGCCGGGGGCGGGGCCGCGCGCCGCTAGGCCAATCCCACGCGCCCTCGCACTGCCCGACAGCGGGCGGCGCCAATGGGCGGGAGGCGGCCGTCCTCGCACTACCACCCAGTCCACGTCTCCCACAGTACACAATGGTCCCAAAGGAAGGCCCGCTCGCGGCACGTCCCAAATAGAAAGCGACTCGGAGGGGAATGGGGGGACGGGACTCACCCAGGAACGAAAGTGGAAAAGGGAAAGGAAATGGAAGAAAGGATGCCAGGCACTAGGGAACTGACCAATAAGAAGTGGGCGGGTGGGCGTGAGCATTGGGAGCCGGAGCCAAAGCCAACTGGGGCTAAAAGGCGGGACTTCCTGCGTCGCTCACCTTCCTTGTCTTTTGTTTCATAGCAACAGAGTAGTGGCTGAGAGGGTGTACTCTGGGCGGGTCCGAAGCTGAAGAATTTCATCTCCCTAGGGCTGCCAAACTCTTCTACCCAGGACAGCAGCCAAACAGGTCTAAGGCATAGCTTCTTGCTGGCTGTCAAAAAAGAGCAACAGTCACCCAGCTAGTTTCCAAGATGAAATATAAACCTCGCATAGCGTAAACGAGGGTTAACACCTGATTGCCAACCAAAACTTCCTAAATTTCTGAGTGTAGCTCTTTTACTGTTAGTTCTAGAGAGAGAGTGCAGATCAAACATCAGGCTGATGAAAAAAGCATATAATTGACAGTGCTGACCGAATAGTCTCTACTAAACAGGCCAGGGCAGTAAAAGAACCAGACTATAGGAATTGCTAATATATGCATCACACCTTTTAATTTAGTGCAAGTTTCTGCATAAATGACTGAAGAAGAAACAGCTTTTGTATTTTGTTTGAATCAGGTTTGTATAGATTTCTCTCCGTCTTAAAAACAACTTTATTGTATCTGCCATTCTCTCCTATCATTTGTGATCTCTCTTCTGTGGTTCCATCACTATGCCCTTAGAAAGAACCACATCTGGCTAATCTTAAAAGGAAAAATCTACTGTGTTGGGACCCTTCTTTCAACAAGATCATAGATTAAACAAATGCCTTATATTTCTTTCTCTTTAACTTCAATCCTACCACAGGTGCTACTAACAATTGCTCTGGACTGTCATGCTTTGGAATTTTCTTTCAATTACAGTTGGTAGTGCTGAATACACTTTACACCTTAGGCTTCTCAGATGTGATATTTTGTGTCTTTAAAAAATATATATATTTCTATTCTTTCTCTAATCTGTTAACCTGACAAAATATTTCTCAATGGTTCTAACCACTTTCTAGCTAAATAAACATTTTAGTACTGTGATTACTACTGTCAAGGATCCTGAGTTGTTATAATTTACTCTACAGCCCTAAATTCAGATGGTTAAGATTTTCATTTGGTTAAAACAGACAAAACGAGCTCTTTGCAATTAGGTGATAGAATGTGGTTCAGAAAGTAATTTTGTTTCTTGCCATTATTTCTATGCCAATAATTAAAGAGTAGTTCCTTGTTTTCATGTTGTGTTTATCTACAATAGTGCTGACCTCTCCATATCTCCTCCACCCATTCATATCTCCTTTATTCACAGTAACAGTAGCTACATTTACTAAGGGGAGACTGCAAAAGGGAAAAATTTATTAGGCCACCTTTTAAATAAATTAAAAAATGTATAAACTGTGTATGGAAGGTTTTTTAGCATGTAGGAAAATAGTGGCTTAAGGGAACACTATAAGTACATTACTCATATTCACATCTGGATAAATGTAGAGTAAGTAAAATACATGTTATAGCATGTGGCATTCCACTTATATTAGTTTTGCAACTGAAAGAGATGACTTAATGAGAAAAAGGCACTGCCTATGTTTCAGGCGTATTGTATTGATACAAATTATAAGCTTTATGGGATATGGTAATACATGTATGTATATATGTATGCACGTATATAATACACACACACAATATCAAGAAATTACAGCTTTATTCTCAACTTTATCAAAATTACATAAAGTCTAAGTTATGTTCTGACATAGCAGAGTTCCCATTTGAACCCAAACTAGGATTCAGGGTTTGGTTATGTCTGATTAACTGATGGGGCAGTAGCCCTTCCTGTAAGCTGTTAGCATGAGTTGATGTACATGGGAGAATAAAGACCTGTTGGGATAAAACTTCATACCCCGGGAGCCTCCAGTGGAAATACAAAAGACTGAGTATAAGAAAGGACCACATACTGAAGGACTATAAATACAAGCACACACACACACACACACACACACACACACACACACGTGTGTTCTTAGGAGACTTAGGAGCATAAACGGTAGTACTTCAAGGTGGCAGAGCTGATTGGAGAAAACTTTTCTCATTTCTACATAGAACAAGTCAATTTCCAGCCCTTTGCAGTTTAACATGAATGCAGCATCCTTTGGCAGTGTGGTGGTTTGTAACCTGAGAGAACTTGAACATGGCATCTTCACAGGAGAGGGGTGTTCTCCTGGAAGACCCTGACCTGAGGCAGAATGCTAAGAGTCTTGCAAGCACCTTAGCAGCCAGTAGGTGAATAATATGAAGAGGTTGATCATCAGCACATGGGAGACCCTTCCCCTATGTTCCCAGAAAAGACTGGGAGACTTTGTGGCAGGAGTACTGAGAAATTTTGTAACGGCAACTGTGAACCCTTGTAATTGGAGCATTAATATTTAACATTAATATCTGTACTCAAAGGCTGGTGTCATCTGGGGAAATGTAGATTACAGTCCTCTCTTTGAACACAGGGAAAAAAATCAAAAATAAGACAACTCTTTGGGACAAATTTTTAGTCTTTTTTCATTCAGTTCAATCTTTTTCTTTTCTTTTTTCTAACTTTTACAAATTCACAGTGTCCCATGTGATAATAGACATGAGCTGACTAAATAGCAAAGCCTTCCCATAATTTACTTGACCCATAATAGTTACTCAAAAACAAAATGTTGAGTGAATGAATAGACTGTTTAAGGGTATCACATAGGAAATATAAGGCTGTCCCTGTTTCTGTGCAACGGAGAATCTACTGTATTCACAATTCTAAGCAAGATGTTACATTTCCTACAAGGCAGATTTTCAATGCCTCTCCTAACATAAAAATAGAAAATGACACAACACAAAAAACAAATCTTCCAGAGATTCATTTGGAATGGACACAAATTCACAGATAGAAATAAGAGCATTACTACCTAGTCATATTTGGGTTTAACAAGTCATTCCTTGTTAAGAGGAATATATTTCCATCTGTCTTTAACAACACATACTAATAGCTGGCAATAAGGGGTGGTGGATGTATGGTTTCATCAGACATAACCAGACTCTTGAGCACAAGTTTGGGCTTGACTAGGATTCTTCCTTAACAGTGACAGCAACAACAAAAACATGAATGGCAAACAAGATAGAACTTTATTTCTCTCACACACAGAAAAAGTCTGAAGCTAGGAATTACAGATAGGAATGGTGGGTCGACAATTTTCTCAAGGATCCAAGTTCCTATCTTCTGTATCATCCCAGGACCCAAAATGGCTATTAGTGCTCCAGCTACTACCGCTGATTTTCAGACTATAGGCTAAGAAAAAAGTGAAAGGCTATATTGAATTTCCAGCTCAGTCAATCCCCTTTCAGCAATTTGCAGAGAACTCTCACAAATATTTCTCTTTAAAGGACAGATCTGAGTCCCATGGCCAAGCTTAGCTGCAAAAACGTCTGGAAGACAATATGCTTTTTATATTAGGAAGCAATATAACCAGCCTAAAATTGGAGTTTGGGTTCTAAAGAGAAAGGGGTGAATGGGTGTTTGGCAAGAAACTGGCAATTCCTACCACTAATAATTAACTTATGATTAATAAATCAGTTCTGGAAACAAAAACTAGAGTTTCCAATGCTGGTGGTATGAGATAATGAAAATTTGGGATACTCAGTTGAAATCCAGAACATATAAATATATATGTATAATAATATATACATAATTTGTAATGTATATAAATATTTATAAGTTATCAGTTCCTTAGCAAAAACTAGTGTCTGCTATAACTAGATACATATATGCTTAAAGTTTATTATATGAAAATATGTATAGTAAATTATATATAATTCTCATTACAGCATGTGGGCTCAGTGATCCTGAACAATTCAATATCATAGGGTACAGAATGGGCAAAATCAAGTAAGCAACTGCCTTAATGCATTTCCACTCTAAAGTGTTTATCAGATTAGACAGTTATTTATGTGGGGGAAAAAAAAACCTTCAAAATCACTTCACTTCTTTGTGATTTTATTTCCCACACAGTTGATTCCCAGGTCCATCATTTCAATTATTTTCCAGAAAATGATTTGACAGTTATTTTTTGTAATAAAAAGGATTTATACTAAAGTGTTAAATATAGCTACTTTAAAACTTGGAATAAACCTACTACTTTGCCTCAGTTCTGTATTCCGTCGTATCTCCATTGCATTCTTCATATTTCATAGTACAGTTTCCATGTTTCCCTAACATGCCTTGATTCAGAAAAATGTAGATAATTTTCTTTTCCCTCAAGACTATGTGTAAGGAATATAAAATCTGATAGAATTTGTCACAATAATTTCTCTACAGTCCCTGTGCATTTTGATTTATACCACATTAATACAAGATTGAATTTTTATTTTAATTTTTCAATTAAACAAAATATATAAATTCAAAATTTTAAGGCTGAAGGGGTTCTTTGTACTGATCACATCAGTCAGTTTGGCAGATCTAGAAAGTGGAAAATCTGTCCATGGTGACTGAACTCTAAAAAATATAGGTAATAAACTCAAATTCAGGATATTAATGTGTAGTATACAAACTATGTAATCGTGTGAGAAATATAATTGCTAATCAGACCCGTACTAATATAAACCAGCCATGTATTCATTTTTCTACTCAAGAAGCCAAATTATAACCAGAAAGTTCTGAAATGAATGTATAAATCAGAAGCACATTACCTCCAGGAGTAGCTCTAATAATGTCAACAGAGATTTAATATATTCTAAGTCTCCAGAAAGTCTCTCTACTGGTTCCCAAGCTCCCAGTTCTCAACACACAAAAGTTATCCTGTTCTATTTTAAATCCCTTGATTGTTTTGAGACAAAATATCTACTAGGCATCCCACTGTATCAGTTATGACTTCTAACTGCTCATTTACTCATTTATTCAACAAACATTTTTGAGCATCTAATATATGCCAAGCATTATGTTAGACACTAGGGAATATAAAGATGATCAAGCAGTAGTCATTGTTTTCAAAGAGAAAGAAGGTGTATTCAGAGATCATTATAAATTCCAGTGGTAAAGCAGTAATTTCTTGAGGCAGAGATCATTATGAGAAATTGAGGAAAGGCATCTAACCCAGCTTGGAAAAAGTGATTACAAAGCTGAAACATATAAAATAAACAGGATTAGCAGTTAATCACAAAAGGTCATTACCAGTCAGAGGAGACCTCATGAACAAGGACATAAAAGAAAAAAAACAACTTTGTATGCACAGGGAATAAGTGGGTCCATTTTGTGGGAAGCAGAGAAAGGTAAATCAAAGGAAAAAAATGGCAAATGACAAGTAAATGAAAATGAGGCCTCAGGTGCCCACTTAATGACCTGGATTTTATCTTTTTTGATGGGGAACCATTGAAGGGTTTTAAGCCAGGGAGACTACACAGGATTAGAAAAGTGAGGCATATGACATTGTAACATTCATATTCCAGAGTGTACATCTTGATGGTCAGATTGATAATAGATTGCAGAAGGATAAAACTGAAAGCAGGGTGGCCAGGGAGGGCATATGCAATAAGCAATGAAGATGACCTAAAATGAAGCAATGGTACTGGAGGTAAAAAGAAAAAAGTGGGATATTTGAGAAATATTGAAAAAAAAATGGTTTCCAATCCTCTCTGCCCATTAGAATAACAAATTTCCAAGCTGTCCTCCTAGAGATTCTGCTTTCATTGATCTAGGATAGTTTTTAAAGTTCACTAGGGGATCCTAATTAGCAACTGAGGCTGAGAACCAGATTTAGTTAATGTAGTAATCACTGATAAATATAGGAATGTAAAAAGTGCAGAAAATAGAGGAGTCAAGAATGATGGTCAATATCCCAATTTTAATGATTTGGGAGATGATAACCTCAACAATTATCATAGAGAATATCAAAGGACAGTCTATTTTGGAGAAAGGGAAAATTAATTTGGTTTTTAAAAATAAAAAAATTAAGGCATCTCTCAAGTAAGCAGAGGATATTTTAGTTAGATGATTGGAAATATATGATCTTAGATTTGGTGACATTGACAAATGAGTAATACTTGAGAGATGTGATGGCATAAAGGGAGATTATCTGGGATAAGAAGAACATTGAGTTGAGAGATGAACCTTGAAGATCAACATTCAGGAAAATATCAGAGAAAAGAAGAAATCACAAAAAGTTGGAGGATCACAAAAGAAACCAGTTGGGGGTAGTATCCTAGAAACCAGGACAGTCTAGGGTTTCCATGAAACAAACAACAATTTCAATTGTAGGAGAGTGGTCTGATAAAGAAAATGCAAAACATCCTTTGGAGTTAATAATTGAGAGATCATTTGTGACCTAAATGAGAACAATGTCAATTGAAGAATAAATTGAAAAGAATGGGATATGAGGGTGCCTGGGTGACTCAGTTGGTTGAGTGTATGACTTCAGCTTGGGTCATGATCTCAGGCGCCAGCTTCAGGCTCCACCCTCAGTGGGAGTCTGCTTGTCCCTCTGCCCCTCCCCCCACTCGTGTACACTCTCTCTCAAATGAATAAATAAAATCTTAAGAAAAAGAAAAGAATGAGATATGAGGAATGAAAAGTAGAGATTAGTCTTTTAAGAAATCTGCGTAAGGATGGAGAAGAGAACTTAATATCTACAGATGAATGCAGAATTGGGTGGGTTTAGGGAGGGCAAAATTTTGGAATGAAAGAAATTTAAGCATGAGTGTACATGTCTAGAAATAAATTAGAAAGAAAGAGATTAAAGGGCATGTTATCCTACAAGAATGGAAAAACAGGAGACCTCTGAGAATGAAAAGGGAGAAACATGGAAATATTTAAATAATAATATCTATAAAAGTATGCACACTTGTATTAAAAATATATTTCTAGAGGTGGTAAGAGTTTGAGGGTGACCATGTTTGTTGGTTTCTAACTCTACTAGATGAAGTGGTAAACAAAATAGACTTCTCAAATAGAAGGGAACTTAGGAGGGGTGAAGGTTTTGAGTTGAAGAAAAGAAAAAGGACAAGAAAGAGAAAGACACAGAATCTACTCTAAGAACAAAGTGGAGTTTGGAGACCATGAATTAGATAGTGATACCAAAGGGGAAGGATTTGTCCATTTCCCTAGCAGGGTGTTGGGGAGGTAAGATTATAACTTCAAAACAGGTTTGTGTTTTGATTGAACAGATTTTGCAAAATGCAAAAATGAAAGAAATCAAGAAATCAAAAACATCAAATCTTTTGGTGAGAGAGTATAGTTCAGATGATCAGCTCTAGGGTTCAAGATGGGTCAGGAAGGAAGAGAGCACACAGAACAGAAAAGATGGTTATCTTCTTCACAAAGAGTGTTAACACACCTCAGCATCAGCAAAGTCATGTTATAATAATCCTGCCCCAAAAGAAATTATTCCACTTGCTCATGCCTGTGTGCAGGTGCTGGTGAAAAATTTTACAGTTTCGTATGGCCTTTTATACACTTTTATGTACAGTCTATATGTAGTTAAGTAAATTTTAAATACTCTGTTTCTTTTACAGCAAGTTTTCTCTTCTAGTAGCCAGAGTAAAATAAAAAAAATAAGATACTTTCTCACATTAATAAAATTTTTATTTAATATGTTCATGGTACGAGTGCCTCGGAGGCTCAGTCGGTTAAGTATCTGCCTTCAGCTTGGGTCATGATCCCAGAGTCCTGGGATCGAGCCCCATGTCAGGCTCCCTGTTCACTGGGGAGTCTGCTTCTCCCTCTCCCTCTGCAGCTCCCCCTGCTTGTGCCCTCTCTCTGTCAAATAAATAAATAAAATCTTAAAAAAATAAACAAACAAACAAACCAATAAATAAAATAAAATGTTCATGGAAGGGTGCCTTGGGTGTCTCAGTCGGTGGAGTCCAACTCTTGGTTTGGGCTCAGGGTAGTGAGATTGAGCCCCACAGTGGTCTCCCTGCTCAACAGGGAGTCTGCTTGGAGTTCTCTGTCTCCTGCTCCTGTTGCCCCTTCTCCTACTCACACACATGAGCATGTAGGTCCCTGAGCTCTCTCTCTCTCTCAAATAAATAAATCTTTAAAAAACCAATTGATCAATGTTCATGAAATATATTTTTCACAAAATAATGAAACATTAAAAAGCAAAACTATTAACTTCATTTTACTATTTTTAAATAGTTGCCCAGACTACAAAGGACATTTTTAAAAACCAAGAGGGTTATTGGCTTTTTATCCATTTGTATATTTTAGCCGCTAACTTTGTATGTGCCTTTTCACATGGAGTGAAACAGCAATCATCTAGAAATAAAGTATCCTGCTAAGATGACATACAGAAACATGGGACAACCCAAAGACAACTTTCTGGGCTACTACCTGCCCTACCACATGTCATTTTAATTTCTTGATCTATAAGTAAAGGGTATATACAATTATTAGTGAGATTCATTTCCATTAACAGGATGCTGCATATCAAAGAACCAGAAAGGGTACTAACCAAGCCCCAGTTCTCTCAAAGCAGCATCTTAAAAAATAACCGTATTTTTTTAAAAATCAACAGTATTAAGTCCATCACCAAAACTCTTGTTTCTAGCAATTGTCAGTATCTCTTCACAGACATTTTATCTGACTATGCCATTTATGAATTAGATTTCCAGTATTTCCAATCGGGGTTGGACCTGCGTATGACTGGGATCATCTAACCGTTTTCAATGGTTTCTCCTTTTTGCATTCTTTTCTCACTTCATGGTGTTGCCCCCCACACATTGTGTGCAAACACACACTCTCACACCTTTATGCGGCCCATGTGACTAAACCTGCTTTATTTAACCAATCTTAAGTTTCTAGGACTCAGCTGTCCCTGCTCTTTAATGTCATAGTTTACCCACATTGTGTACATTGTATTCAAATTGTATTCAATTGTTTCAGACAAGCTCCTGTTTTCTCTCTCTGCCCTCTTTCTCTACATTCCCCCACCCACCAGTTGCTTGGTTAAAAAATTATGACAAATTTTCTCAAATGATTGGTATATGAGTTCAATGTGTTATCATTTTCCAAACAGTTACATTTTATTCCAGGGTAATAGGATGTCTTCATCAGATAGCATTTTATGAAGTGTCAGGCCCGGGTAGGGCTGATGATTTTGGTTCTGTGCACCCCACCACCCCACCACTACATCAAACACCTCTCCAGCAGGAAGTCACTTGGTCCACTTATATACATTTTTTTCCCTCTATCATGTCTTATTTTCATTTTGCCTGCTAACCAGAAGTAGGTGTCTATTTCCAATATTAAAAGGGAAGATAAAGAAGACTTCAAGTTGTTATTTAATCTTTGGTATTAGTGAAAAAGCAGATGTACTTTTAAAATAAAATTTTATGACCAGCAAGCTAGGATGAGAGGCAGAGGCCTCAGTCAGGAGATATAAGCAGCTTATATTTTCTACAGTCATGAAAAGGAATATTCACATGAATAATACTGACCTATGAAATATAGATCAAAGGCTTTCTTACCAGCTACAGTTGCATCTAAATATGAAGAAAAATGGATTTGAAAATAAAAGATGGCATTTTGGAAGGCATCCCCTGGGAAGGGACTGAGGTGATGAATATAATTAATTTTCTACTCTTCTCCTTATGCCTGCTCTCTAAATGACCTCCTCCCAATTTTCCATGATACTCTCACAGGTCACAAGATTGCTGAGAAAGCAATCAAAATTGCGAGCATTGATTTTTTTAAATGTACATAGAAAAATAAATGAGGGGATTGAATGAGTTGAATGTCAACAGTAGTTGACAAAGTTAGGTCAACTACCACCTGCTAAAGTTGGTCAATTTCCTAAAGAAGCTCTAGAAAAAAAATGTTTATAAAATTTCGTGGGGTAAATAACCTTCTTGATTCTTCTCACTTGCTAAATCTCTTGACAATCCCCCCCCCCAGTTACAATAAATCTGCCCAGAAAAGGAAGGAAGGAAGGAAGGAAGGAAGGAAGTTAATTCATATCCTAAAAGTCTCTCTCCTTTTTCTCATATTTGTCCTTAGTTTATTTTTTTAAGCATTTCTACTATTGTGTCATCAGTGCATATAAAGAACGGCCAGAGAGTCTTCGCTCTGGGTCAGGTACAACGTAATTCTTGCATGAAATTAGCTATTTCTTGGCAGAACTAAAAATAAACTGAGATGCTACCATGGCTCCTCCAGCTTTCAAGCAAGCTTCTTTTCTAAATTCTGGTGTAGATGGTTTATCCTCTACCTCTTAGCCACAATGCACCTGATGGAAACATTTCTCTTATCTGTGGATATTGACAGAGATGTGTTTTTTTCAGGTCTAATGTTGTAGGCAATAAGTGTTATTGTGAAATTGAAATTACATAATGCAAAATTAAGCCATATTATTGGTGGGAAATGAACAAAACTATGTTATATGTCCAGTGTTTCTCTGATACATACTGTAATTACCTGCTACTAGTTTATTCAACAAGTATTTGATGTAAATATATAATTACAGTGCCTACTATAAAAGTAAGAAAGAAATGAGTATTTAACTTGGGCAAGAGAAGTGAGGGAATGCCCCATGGAGAAAGTAAACTGAACCTTCAAGGATGTTGAAGGAGGAAAACATAAATTGGGAGATTGAGGTTAAATGGAATGCACAAAGGAAGCATAACAAATAATTAAGTCTATGTGTCCAGGGGAAGGAAAGGTGCCAGTTTCTATGGTAGAAAGTCCACATTAAAAATGACAAAATGCAACAGATAATAAAAACCAATTATGGAAAGTTATTTTAAATGATATAATTGGGAGTTTGTACTAATTCTGTAGTCAAAAGTCAACTTTAAGAGTTACTGAAGAGGATAAAGGTAAAATAAAATCAGTATTTGAGGGACTTTGTCATTAGTAGGGTAAACTAAGAAAATATAGAAATAAAGAGAATAGTAGTGAGGGCTCTTGTTACGCACTGTTGACCCAGTTTGGGTTTCAACAGTTTAGGATCTGGAATGATGGGTAGTAGGAAGAAATTAGAAAGATGAATGTTAGACACACTTTAAAGCAGAAGAAAGATCATGACTTTAACTCTAATTGAATATGAATTTAAATGAAGGAAAAAATTACAGGGTGCTAGGGTGGCTCAGTGAGTTAAGCGTCTGCCTTCCCAGGGTCCTGGGATCAAGAGCCCCATGTGGGGCTCCCTGCTCAGTGGGGAGCTTACTTCTCCCTCCCCCTCTGCCACTCCCCTGCTTGTTCTCTCTCACTCTCTCTCTCAAATAAATAAATAAACCTTTAAAAAAATTAAATGAAGTAAAAAATAACGTATCTGAACATATGTGTATTTGATAAAAAAAGAAAAGTCAAGAAAGGGAATAGACTTGGGGTTATAATGAGTTCATTTTCACACACATGGGCTTGAGGCCGTATTTGATGATAAAGAGGTCTTTCTCATGGAGGCTTACTGTCTTCTTCTTTATCACAATATCTAGCAATATCTGGCAAAATAATTGTTAGTTTGATAAATGGGGAAAAAATCTTAGGATAGAGAAAATCCCTGGCTTAAGAAGATCTAATGCTTCGGTTCCAAATACATACCCCCTACTTAGTGATATAATACCCTTTGATTAAACATACTAAAAGGGGATTCCATTCCTATCTAGCCACTTCTGATAGTGAGCCACTCTCTTCCTTACAGAGAGCCCAAATCTATGTACTCAGAGATGACTCAGTGACCTCACTCAGTTCTGCCACTTGGAACCATGGAGAAAAACGCAATCATCTTTTTGATCGAAAGCTCTTCACAATATATCAGTATGATAACACATAGTCCCCTGAACCTTCTATTCTTTTTTTAAGTACATTTTTTTAAATTTTTGTTATTATTTTTTTATTGAAGTATGGTTGACACACAATGTTACATTAGTTTCAGGTGTACAACATAGTGATTCGACAAGTTTATATGTGATGTTATGCTCACAGTGTGGCTACCATCTGTCACCATGCAACACTATTACAGTAACATTGCCTATATCCCCTACTCTGTACTTTTTATTCTCATGACTTGTTGATTCCATAACTGAAAGCCTGTATCTCCCCACTCCCTTTCATCCATTTTGCCCTTCCCCCCTTCTCCCTCCCCTCTGGCAATCATCAGTTTGTTCACTGTATTTATGGGCCTGTTTCTGCTTTTTGCTTGTTTTTTTATTCATTTGTTTTGTCTTTTAGATTCCACATGTAAGTGAAACCATATAGCACTTGTCTTTCTCTGTCTGACTTATTCCACTCAGCGTAACATCCTCTAGGTCCATCCATGTTTTTGCAAATGGCAAGATCTCATTCTTTTTTTGTGGTTGAGTAATAGTCCATTTTTTATATATACCACATCTTTTTATCCATTCACCTATCAGTGGATACTTAGGTTACTTCCATATCTTGGCTATTGTAAATAATGTAGCAATAAACATAGGGGTGCATATATCTTTTTGAATTAGCGTTTTCACTTTCTTTGAGTAAATTCCCAGTAGTTGAATTACTGGATCATACAGTATTTTTATTTTCAGTGTTTCAAAGAACCTCTATACCATTTTCCACAGTGGCTGCCCCAATTTACATTCCCACCAACAGTGCACAAGGGCTGAACCCTCTATTCTTTAGGACAAACTACTTTAGTTTCTTAAACTGTTCATCAAGTTATTTGGTTTCTATCCCTTTACCTTTTGGGGTTTCTTCTCTGGTCATACTCCAGTTTGTTTGTATCTCTTAAAATATGATCCTCATCTAAGGTAAACTGTGGACTTTGGGTGATTATGATACGTCAGTGCAGGTTCATCAATTGTAACAAATGTACCACTCTGTTGGGTGGGTGATACTGATAATGGGAGAGGCTATGCATGTGTAGAGACAGAGGGTATACGGGAAATCTCTGTACCTTTTTCTCAATTTTGCTGTGAACCTAAAACTGTTCTAAGAAAATAAAGTCTTTTAAAAAATACAATGCTCAGGGATGCCTGGGTGGCTTAGTCAGTTAAGTGTCTGCCTTCGGCTCAGGTCATGATCCCAGAGTCCTGGGATCGAGCCCCACATTGGGCTCCTTGCTCAGCAGGGGGCTTGCTTCTTCCTCTGTCTCCTGCTCCCCCTTGTTGTGCTTTCTCTCTCTCTCTCTCTGACAAATAAATTAATCATAATAAAAAATATGACGCTCAGATATGAATACTGTTATATGTGGACTCACAGAGTATATTTGGACTTAGTCATCTTACAGACTGTTAAGTTTATTAAGGCAGTCTTCTATATGATTAGTTGTGCCTATGGGCTCATTTATTTGTTTAGGCTCAAGTATATTTCATCCAAAATGTTACTCAGCTATTTTTTTACCTATCTTGTTAATTGCATAAATAAACTTTCTCACCATTCATCAGTTAAAACATGCACACACATGTACACACACACACACCCAAACTCTGTGGATGGATAGTACAATTTACCACACAGCAGGCCCAAATCCAAGAAAGTTTTTCAACTTTCTTAAACAACTTCTATACCAGAATCGAAGGAAGAGTCTTCAAATCCACTTCGGGTAATTTCTCTTACTGACTAAATTCAACATTTATGTAAGAGAAAATATCAGATGACATTTAGCTAATGCCTGAAATGGGTAAGTCTGTTTATTAGGAATGCCTCATCATTTTTCTTGAGCTATCATCAAAGGTTAAGCTTTAATAAGAAATAGAAATTTAAGGGAAGAAACAACTTTACAATAACTTCATATGTAATACATAATTAAAGAGTTGTGCTGAATCAGGATTTGAGGAGAATCTCAATAAGTCTAATACTAAATCATACTTAACTAGTTAAGGAAGCTTATCGCTCTGGAAACAAAAACGTTTACTTAAGTCTGAAATGGAATAGGTGGGATTCATTCCAAAGAAGTCTTAATGATGCATGTATCATAAAATCCACATTAAAAATAGAGAAGGAGGCTAAGCATAGTCATTAAAGCACAGTGTGTGAAAGTAATAAATGCTAGCTTGTCCAAATAGCACAACAATTGGGGAGGAGCGCTGAGAGTGAAGGAAACTGCTTTATATCAGTGTAAATTCAATTACTCAACTGACATGTAAAAACACAAGGCTGGATCAGATTGGGGCCAGAAAAAGTGCAAGTAGAACTTGAATTAATAACTTTTGATGGAACAAAAAAAAATGTAGCAGTGGAGGGAATGAGCTATGCAGTGACAAAAGTTAACTGTAGAGATTAGTGGTTCTTGACTATCAGTGGGATCCACGCTGTTTCATGGCCAGAAACCAGATTTATTTATAGTTTGTGATGTCAAGATATCAGAAACTGAGAGACTGTAGTAGGTAGAAACTGAATATTAATAGGCCCTGGAGGTGGGCACTTGCAAATACAGAGTCCATAGTCCATGTTATAATTTCACTATCTCTGCCCTTAAGATAGTCCCAGAAAATAGTGGATTACTTTTCCTCTGATAATAGAAAAGGAAACAGTGTCTATAATTTCATGAGAGAAAAAAAAATGGCACCAAAATGATGGCCACTATATTCACAGTTGGATACAGAAGTCAGATTTTTCATTCTGATCCCAATGGAATGAGGAATAGAAAATTCTACGCTATTCCTCACACAGTGGAGGACAAGTACTTCTAATTATCTTCAGCCAAACTAAGTCAATACGGGCTTACACCACAGCATTTTCAGGAGCACTGGGTCTAATAGCAATGGTAACATTGACTAGATTCATAGTCATAATAATTTTAACTTATTATTTATTTCAAAAGTTTAAAAGGTTTTTTTTGCGATTTAAGGATACAAAAGTATTATATTAAACAGTTATGGTGAGGACTGATTTATTGAGTTAGACCTCAAGGGGCAGCAAGAAGGTAAATGTGGTGAGCACACTTTAAAGACTAGATAGAAAAGCAAATGAAAACATCAGGAGAACATTGCCCTGAAATATTTCTTTGTCCTTCCATCAGACTATGAAAATAAAGGGGAGGAGAAAAAAGATAGTAGTCTTAAATTAAACGACGACAACAACAACAACACAAATAAAAAAATCTAAGTTATTCCTTTCTCAAAGTGTTGACATTTTTAATAAACCAACAATTTGGTTGAAACTATTTCTCTCACGTCACTAAATGTTTTTGAGTAGCAAGGGAAGGAAAAACTTTATTTTTAAATTTTCTTAAAGATCATATTTATTTATTTGTCAGAGAGAGGGAGAGAGATAGAGCACAAACAGGGGGAGTGGCAGGCAGAGGGAGAAGCAGGCTCCCCGCCAAGCAAGGAGCCCGAAGCGGGACTTCATCCCAGAACCGTAGGATCATGACCTGATCTGAAGGCAGAGGCTTAACCAAATAAGCCGCCCAGAAGTCCTGAAAAGCTTTAAAAATCCTTTAATTTGTCTATGTTAACTAGCTGAACTGCTTGATTTTAAATCAAGATAGTTTATCATTAAACACTGACATTTCAATTTTATTTAATGTACAAATGGAGTGCGCTAGTATACAAACTAAACAAGATAAAGCATTGTACTAGAAAATCTTTAGTTTTAAGTGGTGAAAACCCATCTCACACCAGTATAAGTAAAATAATGAGGGAAAGGGGTGTGGGAAATGGTGCTTTTGGCTCAAGCCCAACCCGGGTTCCAGGGGCTCAAACCTTGTGTTGCCTCTGGTTGGTCCTACTTAGTAGAAAGTTAGCCCCTGGCAGTTTTAACCTTTTCTCATTCACACAGCTTATTATCCTTGTAAGGAAACTCTCCTTCCGATAGTTTGAGGAAACTAACAGGGAAGGGCCTGATTAGCTTGGCTTGTGTCATCATCCAACCCCCAGTTACTGGATCCAGGAGATTGAAGTATTGATTCAGGGGTCTCCCTGCAGCCACATGGGAGTGAGAATGAAATGGGGAGGTCTAGATGCTAACTGGACAAAAACCAAGTGTCCCCTAAGATATCTCATGGTTACAAGAGCTCTATATGGAAGATGAATAAGAAGCTCTGAGATTAGTCTTCACTCTACTGATTACTGCCTAGTAACTAGTCACCCAGTCACATTAACTTCAGTTTCCTCTGAGGTAGAAACATAGAGAGTTGTTCTCACAAGATGACAGAGTATTCTGTTCATCGAATGACAATGCCAAGACAGCAACTTTCCCAGTTTTACTTCTACCCCACCAACTACCCCATCTTGTTTTCTGCTGCATCCTCCGCTTGTAGTTGATCTCGGAATGTGGAACTGATTAGCACTCTACCCTATATCCACCTCCTACGCGTCTCCCACTGCAACATCCTTTAAATGACCTCATCCTCTCTCGTGGCTTTAGATATCATTTCTATGTCCAGTCTACATACCTATCTCCAATTCTGACCTCTCCCTACAATTCCAGACTCATATATCAAAATATCTACTCGATGTTTCCACGGGCATGTTTAATAGACCCAAGGAGAACTTCTGATATCATAGACTCTCAATCCCACTTTCTCCCTCCTGTGTACCCCCACATTAGTACACAGCACTGCAATTCATGCAAATACTTAAGACAAAAATCTAGGAATTATTCTTGCTGCTGTTTCTTCATCCTTCAAATCCATGGTTTTGGCAAATTATGTAAATTCTACTTTTAAAATTTAACTCAAATTCACCCTCTTTCTATCTCTACTTATTAACATCCCAGCCCTAGAAACCGTTGCCTCTTGGCTTGACTATGAGCCTCCTAACTGATCTCCCTTGCCTTCCCGTATCCTATTCTCTGCAAAACAGCTAGAGTATTCTTGTTAAAACACACCTTAGCTCACATCACACAAAACTCTCACATCTCACTCACCTTCCCAACGCTCTTGGAGTAAAAGCTCTCATCTCTAATATTACCTCCAAGGCCATACTGGCTCTGGCCCTAAACGTCTTTCAGATTTGACCATTCCCATCCCTCACCCACACTGGCTCATTCTTGCCTCAGGGGTTTTGTTCCCGCCACTCCTTTTGCCTACCCCTCCTCTTCATCTCATCAAGACTGATTCCTTCTAGTCAGCTATCAATCTAAATATCACCTGTGCAGAATATTGTTATCTAAGAAAAACTCCCCTGTTATTTCTTAACTATTCACTCAATACTTCTGAACTCCAAATGTATATGTGTTTTTCCCACATGAAACGATTCGATTCTACAATTCTGATGAACATCAACTGGGTGTCCTAAATTCACTCAGTTCTGATGCTATCCACAGAGAGTTAGCATTAGATCATACAAATTAGGAGCTCGATCCCATAAGATGACCCCAACCCAGACTTCAGATGCCAGTCACAAGTCTAGGTGGTTATCTGTGCTTCTAAGTGGCTAGGAATCGGAGGTTCCCACACGTGAGAGAAAATGTCTAAAGGCCTGATATATAAGGAAGCCATTTAGATTTCTTTCTAAATCAGCATGATTGTACATAAAGTTATTTAAACCAAACGCCTAATTTATGGCCCACCAATAATATATTGTATATCTGCCTTGTAACTGAGTAGCCTAAAGGAAAACCATCTTAACCTTAAGATACCCATCAATGCTCCTACTACTTCCTGCATTGGTTGATGTTAAAACTCATGATTCCTGCCTATATGTTAATCTATAATCTTTTGAGCTTTAACAAGATGTAAAAAAAAGTATTTAACCCTGTAAAAACTGCTCATTTTCCAGACACTTTCTTCCCTATGAAGAGCATGTTTCCTGGGCAGCTGTCGAAACTTGGGCTACAATAAAATTTTCTTTCTTTTAGAGATTCTAAAAAGGTTTCTTCATTTTGTATTGATACACGACTCCCTCCTTCGGTTTGATTAATTTGCTATAGCAGTTCACAGAACTCAGGAAAACAGTTTACTTACTAGATTACCTACTTATTATCACAAAAGATTTTAAAGGACCCAAATGAACGGTCAAATGAAGAGATATGCACGGCCAGGTCTGGAAATGTCCTGAGCACGGGAGCTTCTGTCCCTGTGGAGTTCAGGATGTGCCAAACTTGTTCACCCAGAAGCTTTTCAAACTCCATCCTTTTTGGGTTTTAATGGAGGCTTCAGTACATGTGTATGATTGATTAAATCATTGGCCATTGGTTATTAAGTCAATCTCTAGCCCTTCTCGCCATCTTGTAGGTAAGAAGGGGCAGGTGGAAGGGTGGGGCTGAAAGTTCCAATCCTCCAATCACTTGGTTGGTTCCCCTGACCATCAACCGCCTTCCTCAATGGCTTTCCAAAACTCTCCTCATTAGCATAAATACTGCCTGGTGGAGAGGTGCTTATTATGAACAACAAAAGACACCTTTATTGCTCTTATCACTTAGGAAATTACGGGTTGTTTCTTTTTTTTTTATTATTAAGAGCTGTGTGCAAGGACAGGATGAAGACCAAATATAAATTTGTTATAAATCCCAGCATCACAATTATTCTCCAATGATTCAATAAAAAATGGCAACCCAACCTCACTCTTTCATAGGAGTCTGCAATTTTTTTTTTTTTTCTGTAATGGACTAGATAGCAAATCTTTTCGGTCTTACTCCCCATATGTTGTCTGCTACAACTAATTGACTGGTGTTGGCAGCAGGAAGACAGCCATAGACAGTATGTAAAGAAATAAAACTTTATTTGCAAAAACATTTTGCCAATGCCTGCTCAGTTACATCAAGCTGTTTTAATTCTCTGTTTAATGGCATCTTATTTGTGCACTGTGTTTTGACACATTCAAATTTAAACTCTGCCCGAATATCCTCAAAAGAGCACCCCAGGAGAAACAAGCTTGACTACTATGCCATCATCAATTTCCCCCTCACCACAGAGTCAGCCACAAAATAAATAGAAGACAACAGCACACTTGTGTTCATTGTAGATGTCAAAGCCAACAAGCACCAGATCAAACAGACTGTGAAGAAGCTCTGTGACATTGATGTGGTCAAGGTCAACACCTTGATCAGGCCCAATGGAGAGAAGAAGGTATATGTTCAACTGGCTGTTGCCTATGATGCTTGAATGTTGCCAACAAACTTGGGATCATCTAAGCTGGGTCCAGCTGGCTAAATCTAAATCTGAATTTTTCACCATAAAAAAATAAAAATAAAAAAATAAACTCCATGAGAGCAGCAGTGACTTTGATTATTTCCCTCATTGTTTTATTGTTTGTTTGTTTTCCCTAACACCTAGTGAATGGAGCATAAACAGAGCTTGGCAACTACTTATTGAATGAATGGTTGGTTGGATGGATGGATGGATGGATGGATGGATGGAAGGATGGATGAAACTGGTATATAAAATTCAAAACACTACAGAAAAAACAAAACATCTCAGAATGTTTACCTAATTTTTCATTAGGACAAGAAAGATTAGGAAATAATTACTATAAATAGGTGATTTTACTATTTAAAAGTCTCTATTTCTTCCTTAAATATAATTATACGACATAACAAGAGAAAGACAAAGGAAAATTTAAACCATGTTTCCGCAGTTCATATTTTACAAATTCTACTCATTTTTACTTTACATTGAGGCTCTTCTCTTTAAACCAGTCATTCTCAACCTGGGTGATTTTTGCCTCCCAGGAGACATTTGTCATTGTCTGGAGAAATATTTAATTTTAGAACTTGGGAGGAGGGAGTACCACTGGCATCTAGAGGACAGAAGCCAGGGATGCCACTAAATATCCTACAATGTACAAGACAAAATCCCACAACAAAGAATGATCTAGCCCAAAATGCCGCAGTGCTGAGGTTAAGAAATCTTGTTTTATGCTTATTTCCCGTGAAAATAGTTCTTTGTTTTTAGGGAAATTTTATGGAATCTCCTGATCTGTAGACTACTTTTGAAAATTTGTGAGAAAGCCAATTTTATTTCCTAACATCCTTAAGTTTTGTATGAAACACAAAACAATTCTGAAAGGAACACTTCAGTTGGGGAAAAAGAAGACAAACCTCACTGTCACATTTATATTCCAAGAACATTTAGCCAACCTGATAACCTCCTTAGAGGAGTCAGACTTCAGACTGCTTGCTCCATGGACTCATAGAAGATTAAGTGCCTGCTGCATTTCATGATATTCATTGGCCAAATGACAACAATGACAGTAAATTTGAGCTGACATCCTATGGTCGCAACAAAACAGGAAAGGAAGGAAGGAGCATTCCAAGGGCAAGAACAATACAGCAAATATCCTTTTATAGTTTTCATGTAAGCCTATGACTTTGTTGTTGCATGCTGATACCGTCCATTGTTGAGTTAAACTGGCCCTATGCCACATTACTTGAACAAGTTAGCTCAAACAATAGTTATAATTTCTTGATAGTTACTGCTAGAAATAATATTATACTTATTTCAATTTTTTTAGATATCAATAGGCTATAGCAAGAATTTGTTGGTATAAAGACCCATTATTTAGGAATACAAAGAGAAACTTTCATAACCATTTACTCATACTTACCTCACACAGCAGGGGAGCAGGTGTGTGTGTGTGTGTGTGTCTGTGTGTGTGTGTTTGTGTGTGTGTATGTTGAGTGGTGGGGAAGGGTATCTAGAAGATGAACAAAGACAATGTTCTGCACATTTTGACGCTGTTCATATCATTAAATAGATAACAGGGATTATACATGAACAATGTATAATTATATCTTCATGAAACTGCACAATATTTCATTATTCAAATTCTACTACTATCCCTGCGATTATTCCTTCCTACCACCTTCCCAGGGAGTTCTTCCTTTTGTTTTCATGTGAATATTTTTTAAAGTTCTGCCTTGGGCTCCTTCTTCTAATTCTGTATTTATTTGAGGATTTCATCTACTCTAATGGCTTCAACTACTGCTTTCCGGCCAGTGACTTTCAAGTCTTTGCCTCCATTTTTCACCTACTTCAGGAATATCTATTTTTTTATTTTAATAGCTATGGATGCATCTCTTTGGAAATCCTGATGGTGCCTTAAATTGCATGAGTCCAAAACTCAGCTCATAATTTCCTCCTTTTATATGGATTTTTCTTACTGACCCCCATCTCACCCATCCCAGTGGGTAATACAAAAATATGCAAGTCACCCCGACTCTTCTTTCTCCTTAATGTCCAATTTCCAATCCATCATAAAATTCTACTCTTTTTCCCTCAGAAATAGTTCTTAAATGTGTTTAGTTCTCCCCTGTCTCCCACCACCACATTAGTCTGTGTTACCACCTCATCCTCTGATTATGATGCTTCCATGTATAAACATAGTCAATGTCAGCCTATTGCTCTTAGGGTGACAGACCTTTTAACATGGACTACAAGGATCTGTATGATTTAGCTCTTTCTTGCCCCCTTCACCTAGAATCATGCCTTTCTTTCTTTTGCTCTGCTCCCGTGACATGGTCATCTTTCCTTTTCTCAGACATACCATCCTCTTTTCTCCACAAGGTGATGGCGGTTGTCTCTACACCTCTCTCTGTCTCTTTCTCTCTCTCTCTCTCTCACACACACCCCCACACACACTCAGACTCCGCTTTAGAAGGACTTTTGCAGGCCTCCTCTTCTATTGACTCTCACTACCTACCGTTCAGATTTCAGATTAAGAGTCATTTAATTGGGAGAAGCACCTCCCCAGGAGCACTAGAAAGACTTCTTTTATTATAGCCTGAAGTGTAATTAGATATCTCTCCTTTATGGTGCTTGTCACGTTTGTTACACTGTTTATATTTGTTTGTATTATCAAACAGCCCAGCTGTCTTCCTTAATAGACGATAATCTATTGTGCTCAGCATTTTATCCCCAGCGCTTAGCTTGTTCTCTGGCACATGATAGGCTATCAATAAATATTTGCCAGAAGTATGCAAAAAAATTAAACTCATCATGTCAACCCATCAGTTCACTCCCTAAATGCTTATATTTCTGATTTCTCTTATTCTATCATGGTTACCATCGTCTACTAGACTCCAGGCCCAAATTTTCAGACTTCCTTGGCTTCTCTCTCTTTCCATTTTGCCACCCACACCTAACTGCTCACTAGTATCATTGATTCTACCCCAGAGCACATTTCCCAAAAGCCTTCTCATTGCCATTACTGCTCTTTCCTGCTATAGGCTGTCCCCAACCTGTCTCTAGGCTACTGCAAAATCACCCAGTTGGGTTCTGTATCTTAATCTTTTCTTGTCCTCATCTTTCTTTCATCTTCAGACAACACTGCTCATGTTGTTTTTATGATCAAAATGATTTTAGGATTCTTGACCATGTATTCAATACAGTATCCAGCAGGCAGCTTCTCTATAACCTTGACTCAATGAACATTTTCTTAGTTATCTCTAAATATTCTGATTTTCACATCTTATATTCCAACCAAACTGAAATGTCTCATGTTCCCTGGACATGCCTTGTTTTTAGTACTTCTAGGACTTTATCTATAATACTTTCCCCCTCAAGCACACATTTAACTTTCCTTTTCTAGACTGCTTTCTTATATTCAAGGATTGGCTCTTTTTGTTTTTGTTTTTCTTTTGTTTCACATTTTTATTTCGGTTTTTTAATTTAAATTCAATTAATTAACATATAGTGTATTGTTAGTTTCAGAGGTAGAGGTCAGTGAATCATCAGTCTTATATAACACCCAGTGCTCATCACATCATGTGCCCTCCTTAATGTCCATCACCCAGTTACCCCATCCCTCTACTCCCCCCCCCCAAGGATTCTTTCTCACTAGCCTTGTATAGACTAGGGTGATCAACAAATGATCCTTAATAGATATACTTAACGAATTGCCTCATTCCTTTCTTTTTTTCCTATGTAGCATTAGTTTACATATCTTAATGTATTTTATATCTTTCGATCAGAGTTTTTCCATGCCTTTTTCTGAAAAGACAACCACCAAAAGGAGATTTTTATGAAGTCTGCCTCCTTTGCCTTTTAAGGGTACTTCATTTCTTTCAAAACTGACAAAGTGATAAGAGCAGGATTTTTAAAATTATGACCTAGGAACAACAAGCACAAACACTTGTTAAAAATCTGTGCTTTTCTGTACTCAGAGATGACATGCAATTTATAAACTGATCAAAGCCTGGAGAAAGATGAAGTTTATCTAAAATAATAATACACACTATAAATACTAAAATAGCAGCCCTGGAAAAGTTTAAGTTGGCTTTCACTGCAATATTTACCTTTTATCTGAGGAAATCTCTCAACTGTTTCTTGAGGATGTTAACCACGGGTGTTCTTAGCAATTTAGGCTAGGACAACTTATCATAGTATTGATTGTATTTATTTCCAGGTAGTCAACCTAGAAACTGTAATTTTGAATTGTTAACACCACAGATGTTTTTTTCATTTCTGCAAAAACACTAAACTTAAGTAAAAAAAAAATAGTATTTTTAACAATTTTACATACACTCTACCAAGTGCTTTGTACATATTTTCCAGTAAGACTCTACTATATTTTAAAGCAGATTTTACTTTCCATTTTAAATATTCTTTACACATAAACCATGTAAGTATTGAGATTTTTCTATTAAGTATTTATTCACCTACTTTTTTTTTTTTTATCTTAAATGTCTTTCATATAGTTCATTGCTCCAAGCCATAGGTATGTATACACACACATCTAAGTAGGGTTAATAAAATACATACATAGCATAAAAGATTTATAGATTAAAATGAGACTATGAAAGTATATGGTGTAAAGTTTAAATACAATCTTTAAAGAATCTTCCCCATGAAAATCATGGTGGTAAAACCACAAACCAACCAATGCATGGAAATCTTTCTTTTTAAGTTTCAAGACTTTTCCAAAAATAATTTAAAGCTGTTGAAGCCTTTTCTGTGGAGTAAACTGAATGTGCATGTGTGGAAGCATCTAAAAATAAAACGATGTAAACCCTGCACTTTAAAATTCAACTCTTGTGATCATGAAAATGAGTGTCGGTGTCATCTTTCAAAATTGAGATACAATGTGGAAACAGACCATTATCTCTTACTATGCCTTAGTATATGGCAAGAAGAAAGTTTATTTACTTAAAAGTGAAATTATAATAAAGAAACCCTACTCTATTGAGTTTAACATTAATTTAACATCTATTTATTAATTCTTAGGGTAAAGATAATTTATGAGATAAAAAGTGTTATTTAAAACATTGACACCAGTAAAACATTGAGAAAAAAACTTTATTTTAGTAACAGCTAAATTAAATTAATGGAACATCCCACTTCTTAATAATAACAGCAGTGACAATTATTACTATTAGCGGTACTTACATATTTGGCAGCATCTTATAGTTTTTTATTTTGGCTAACAGAGTTTATGGAACTCACTTTGCAGCATACAAATTTGCCTTGGGTTTGATAGGTAATCATCATTTTGAACACATTACTTTACATTTGTTGAATATTGAATGGGTACAATGTACTATGCAAAATATTGTCCTTGTATTTTTTTGAGATAATTCTTTAGTTCTTATAACACCCTTAATGAAATAGGTGCTATTATCCCGATTTCAAGAAACCAAGATTTATAAAATTAAGTAGTTTACCCAAATCATATAGCTAGTAATTAGTATAATTGGTTCAGACCTGGGTCATTCTGATTCCAGAACCCAAGCTTCCAACCCTCTCACATCATTATTGACTCCCTAAGCTGAGATTTCCTGATCTAAGACTGTTACAGCTTTAATCCTAACAAAGACAGGAACTATCAAATGTTCTCTCTATACTAAAACTTAAAAATGGGGCTCAGATAAATCAATTATCTTGTACTTAAATGTTATACTTAAAGATAAAAACCATGGTTTGTCTACATTTAGAGCCCAGGCTGTTTTCGCTATACCAGTCCAACTGGACTCTTGGCAAAGATAGAAATGATCTCTCTTGGCTCTCTAATAATGTAGCCACATGTGGCTATTGGAACACAGCTGATGCTAATAAGGAACTATGTCTTAAATTTTAGTTAATTTTAATTGATGAAAATTCAAATTTAAATGCTACATGTGGCTCATGGCTACATTACCACACAGCACAACCAGGATTGAACTCTATTATCCTGACCTCTTAAGCTGTATATAAACAAAACCTGATGAAAAAAATGTAAGGAACTTAATTACTAAATAAACTCAATTATTATTCATTAGTTAATCCTTTCATTCAATATAAACTGGAATTTCCAACTAAAGTAACCCAGCCATATCCAATGTAGAACTCAAAAACTTTTCCTTCTTCATCTTTGCGCTAAGTTCACTTTTTTCCCTAGTTGCTTTATTTCTACTTAACTTTTTTTCAAATTGCTTAAAAAATCAAAAGATACACATTAAATCATGCTGGAAAAATATTTTGCTGTGCATCCTTGATAGTCTTTCCCTTTAGTTTTCTAACATCTAGAAAATGTGAGCTCTGTCTCCAATCTGTTGTGCAGGAAATCTGTTTTGTATTTTACTGGTCATGTTGTGACATTCACAGATCAGTAAATCCCAGTTTGGAGGACTAGGGGTCAGAGATGAGGCAGTTAAGTCAAAGGGGATGGAATTTAATGTCACCGTCCCTAGTCTGGGCAAACAACTGAAGGCACGAAGATTTTGGTTTTTCACTCTTCTAGTAACATGGGAAAACATCCCAAAGGCTTACAAAATTAAATGTTTCCCCAAGCTAAGGTCTGTGACAAAAGTTATTGGCAAATGAGATGCCTTGGTATGGGTCTAAGCTGCCTACCGGATGGACAGTAAAATCCTTCTCCTCTTACTACCCTTGTTAACACTGCAGGACCTGAAGCTACATCGAGATGTGATTTATATCCTAGAATTAGTCTTAGAATGTGGTATAATATCAACCCAGACTTCTGAGAAACAGCAAATAAAACAATTATTCTTTAGCTTGTCGAATTGCCATAGATCCTCCCTATGTGACCCCTTTTCCTCCTGTCCTACTCGCCTCCAGAATCCAGAGGGTAATCCCAAAGTTGCTGGGTTACAAAGAGGTATTGATCTATACTAACACACAGTCATACCTGCTGAACAGTTTCTACCATGCGCATTTACCTGATTTTTCTCAGAATCCAGGTACCTTTGCAAACACTTCTATTAAAATCTGAACTCTTTAGAAATGGCATCTCCCTGACACCAGCCTGGTTCATTCTTAACAGCATGCGACTCCTGATCTCCGGGTCCTAAGTTTGAGTCCCATATTTGGTGTAGTGATTACTTAAGTAAATAAATAAAAAATTTTAAAGATTTTATTTATTTATTTGAGAGAGAGAGAGGGGGCAGGGGAAGGAGTAGAGGGAGGGGGGAGGGAGAGGGAGACAATCCTAAGGGGACTTTGCCTTGGTGCTGAGCTCTGGGACTCGGGGTTAGATCCCTCCAAGGGAAAGATCATGACCCAAGGTGAAACCAAGAGACACAGGTTTAACCAACTGAGCCACCCAAGTTGCCCCAATAAATAAGTTAATTAAAAATAAATAAAAAAATAAAATGTAACATTGTGGGTTTTTTTTTAAAAGAAGGAAATGACATCTTCCCTGTCTTCGTGATTTAAAAACCAAGCACCATTCTCTTGTCATAATCATTTCCTTTAGGTCTTTCTCTTTTTTTAACCTGATTCCAGTTTAACATTAAGCAAAAATTTCATAATGTAACTATATATCAGCAGGATGAAGATGATTTCAAAATCATTAGCTGTATTTCTTGTCATTCACCTCTCCTGAACTTATGTGAATGTTATTATTAAATTAGATGGATTAAATGGAAACTTTACTGGTTTTCTGTTTGTGTTTATTTATTTATTTTTTTAAAGATTTTATTTATTTATTTGACAGAGAGAGACACAGCGAGAGAGGGAACATAAGCAGGGCAAGTGGGAGAGGGAGAAACAGACTTCCCGCTGAGCAGAGAGCCTGGTGTGGGGATCGATCCCAGGACCCTGGGATCATGACCTGAGCCGAAGGCAGATGCTTAATGACTGAGCCACCCAGGTACCCCTTCTGTTTGTGTTTAAATCCTGACTCTGACTCTTGCAAGCCATGGCCTTGGTTGAGTTCTTTTAATTCTCTTAGTCTTGACATCTTGACATAGACTGCTAATCACTGAAAACACATTTTCCTAGTATTTGAGGAATAAATGAATAAAAATGTTATTCCTACTATTTAATTTATAATCAAACATGATTCAAAAAAGAATTACAATGGTTTTTCCTGAGGCTTTACATGGAGCTAGTTAATGCCAATGAGTATATTTTTAAGAAAGAAAGAATTCTCAATGTATAAGCCAGAAATGAAGCACCACTTCTTACTGATCAAATCAATTCTTCTTCCTGGCTTTCTTTATTTTTTTGTATTTGCTCAAGGAAGTCTTCCTAAAGTCCAAACAAGAGTTCATTGTTGAGATGAAGTGAAACCCCAACCTCTCCACCACATGGAAGTAGTAATTAGACCAGGCTTGTGTGTACAGTTAGGTCTCAGTCAACCCTGATGACAAAGACCATTGTGACATACATTCTAAACTCAGAGATTATCTTGAAACTGCATCTTTATAAATTTCAGTGTATAGTTCTGCAACACCTTTAACCAGGATTGTTTTCTGGATTTTTACAGGATCATCTACACTTTTATCTTTGTGGAAGTGTAGCCATGATGTTCCTATGAAATGTTAGATCAACTTGTTCTTATTTTCTATAATAAAGCAGGAAAGAGGGTTTAAAAAGGCAATAAAAATGGAATTATAAGACTGTATAACTTTTCTCCTTGCATACTAATATACTACACTGTGAACATTTGGGTACACATTGAATGTCAGCAATCAGAACATAGCAGGTTTCTCAAACCATACAGCCTATGGTTTAACATCCCACACATTTTAATTAAAAATTGAAAATTTTTTATTCAAAGCAATAAAGCCCACTTCAAAACTGACATAACATATCCAGAAATCAAAATTAAGTTTTCATGGAATCTAAGTGCTATCTGAGTTAAATTAGCTTTTGCAGAAAAGTTTAAAAAATGGCATTGCAGTTATTTCTGAACACCCTGTAATATATTAAAGGACAACTTTGCAGTACATTTGCAAACACCTGAAAGATGTCAAGAGAATAAGTTATTCTCAGTAAGGAAGATTTGGTTGCATGCCTTTGTCCTAACTTTAAATGTAAAATTTAATAAATTGTCAAAATGTTAACTGTGGTTCTTAACAAACAAAATACACCACTACTAGTTGAATCCTTTTTCTCAGAAGACTCAGATTTGTGTTTAAGTTGATAATATGTCCAGCTACAAACAGATTCCTCTGCAGCTAGAAGTGGCTACATGACCAAGACTAGACAGCAAGATGTTTGAGAAAACCCTGAGGAAGATATTCCTTCCCAAATAAAAGACAAAATCTTAGTAGGATAAACATTTTGGCCATTTGCATGTTCTACTGCCCAGAACACAGATATGATGACTAGAGGTGTAACGTCAATCTTGCAATCATGAGGATAAAAGACTATATGTCCAAGATGGTAAGAGCAGGAAAACAGCATCCGAAGAACTAACAACATCAGGAAACTGCTTCAAGTGTCAGGACTGCTCCCGTGAGATAACTTGTTGTATGAGAAAAATGAACGACCTAACTGATTAAGCCCCTATCGGTTGTGTTCTTTGTAGAATGCAGCCAAACACAAACCTAACAGATTCCACACACTATAAAATTACAAACATTATAAGCAGTGATGTTTAATTATTTGGCTAACATCAATGATAGAATGAAAAATGGCAATGTGTAGAAATAGGAAAGAGAAATAATGATTTCATATTTTTAATATGTGCATGTTCTCTTAAGTATTCTCTAACCAATCTGCTATAAAATACAACACTCAGCATTTTTGCAAACTTTCAGTCATTCCAAAATCATGTTTTTTAAAATGGCTTAAAGCAGGCTACTCAATAATCAAATGGATAGTAAATTCTTCCCTAGTTTGTTCAAATATAAAGCAGAGTTGTAAAAATTTGATATCAAAGTCCTTAGGTTAAAGTGATCCAATCAGAAGTACTGGATGATAGAGAAAAATGAATTTCCACTCTCTTTGGTAATTATCTCTTTACACAATAGAGATGTATGATATAGTGATAGAATTTCTATTTGTTAAAACCAGCATTTGAAAACATTTACTAATCAAGAAATAATTTCACTTATGAAAATTTAAAAAATGAGATTGGTTGTAAAAAAAGCAGGAGGTGTTTCTTCATGACACATCCAGTGTTTCTTATTTAAATAAAATCTTGATTCTCTGATCTGTTACTTATATACACATTTAATTTTGATACTGTATGTAAATGAAGTTTATCATTTCTTCTGAAAAATTAGAGTAAATTTAATTTCTATCATAAGAAAATCTTTGTAAAAAATACTCAAGAACATCCTCTGTACCAATTTCCTTATGTGTAAAATAGGTAGGAGAATATTTCCTCCCCCAAAGGGTTGTTAAATGGTATATATATTAAGCACATCAAACATGTCTGGCACAAAGTAAGCAAATATTAATTAAATATCATTATTCCCACTGCTAGGGAAGGGAGATACAATGACGTGTTTCCCCAAAATCGGTGCCTTCCTTCTGCAGTGTTGAGCATTTGCTGAGAAGTGGCTCCCCAGCTAGGGACTCCATTTCCTAGCTCCTCTTGCACCTCAGTGGGCCTGTGTGTCTAGTTCTTGCTTGTGGAATGTGAGTGGCAGCGGAATATACCACTTCTAGGTCATGGTATTTACCAAGTAGGTATGTTTCCTTATGCTTTTTTCTCTGGCCAGTATATACAGATGAACTCCAAGACCCTATGAGGCGAAGAGGCATAAAGTAGAAGAACCCTACATCCTTGAATCATCAAATGGAGGAAAGTCATGTATGCAGGAACAATAAACTCTAGAATGAGTCTATTACATGAGTAAGAAACAAACTTCTATGATGTTAAGAGACTAAAATTGGAGAGTTAATTTGTTATGTGTCAGCTGTCAAAAGTTTTATGAAAGTGATTTAATAAAATTCATATTTACCACATAAGCTAAAAGTAAAATTCTGATTTTTTTCCTATGAATTGGTTATGATAGCCTGAGAGTTGTGTATTTTCTAATTAAATATCAAAGACAAATTTTAACATCATTACATTATTTCTTCTATATGTTTTAAAAACATTAACTTCTATGAGGTTTCCTTATAAAACCCAATTAATTTTTGCAGGTTTGAAATTTAATTATTGAAGACATTTATTGAAGAACGCATTATAGAAGCTATTATAATTCAAGATTTTTTTCTTTTTTTGCAAATGAATGGTCATAACAGAACTTTACAATTTAAAAACCAATTAAAAGGAAAGATGTTCTAGTAATTGATGTTCTAGTAATGTTGCTGGTGAGCAAAAATCTGTTAATGTAAGTTGGACCATCTTTCAGTTGACATTTGTCTCAAATGATACTACCTGTGATTTTAGTTATGATGTTACGACCAGAGACTATAGCTATTTCTTTTATATAAATAATTAGATTTTTATTTCAAAGCTTCTATAACTCAATTCTTAAAAGTAAAATGATGACAGTGTAAAAGAGTTGTGGTAATACCAAAAATGTCAGTGACCTTACTTTTTCTAATTAAAGTAGAGAAGTACTTATTTTGACATATTTATGATATATTCAGATCCTGAAAGGCAGGGATCTATTTATCTTATCTTTCTATTTATCTATCTATCCATATAAATATGCACACAGGTATAGTGTTTGGTTTTCCGTCTGACCCCTACTCAAAGTATGAGCGGAGCTTCTATAGTTTATTTGTTCAACTAAACATCCTTTAAAAAAAAAGATGTATTTATTTGAGAGAGAGAGAGCATGGAGAGGAAGGGCAGAAGGAGAGGGAGAGAGAGAATCTTAAGCAGGCTCCACTCCCAGTGCAGAGCCAGACGTGGGACTAGATCTCATGACCCTGCCATCACGACCTGAGTGGAAATCGAATTGGACACTTAAACGACTGAGCCATGAAGATGTCCCTAAACATCCTTTTATATACTTTTTTTTCCAGATGAGCTCCAGACTTGTATGTGACATTAACAGTATGTTTGTGTTATGCATTGATGTCTGTATATGCATGATTGTGATTGTGCATTTGTAAGTGAAAAAGGATAGATGAGAACTCTTATTCTACATGTTTGGGTGCCCCACCTTCTTGAAAACACTTGCTTATAGAGAAGTGAAGAATTGCAGGTCTCTGCTTGAAAGTATCTTAAAGCATTAAATTTTTTTTGTAATAATTAATGCTCATCTTAAGGGCATAAAGATATGTTTCATTTTGGCATTAACAATTCTATTCATTTGGGTTTCACTGTCCTGTTATGTTGAAAACAGTCAATGATTAAATTATATTTAGTCAGGGAAAGAGGTATATAACCTACCCAGTTGCTGTGAGAATTACATTTTTTTGGTTCACTGAAATAATCTAGGCAAGAAAAAGACAGAAACTTTGTAAATGAGTAAGTCAATATATACTTATTAAACAGTATTTTGGGAAAATACTAAGTAGTATTAAAAATGTTGGTCATAGTTCTTTCACCAAACATACTCTGGTCATATTTTGAGATGATTCCTCTTTACCACACACATTTTTTTTGCTGTGGTAGTGGTGTTTGAATAATTTATCAATTTTTGCCTCATTATTTTCCAGATAAGATTATATCAGACTTGCTTCATTAAAATTATATTTCAAGAAGAAACACACACACAAGGCATACAGGAGTATATATTCTTTAAATATCATTTTGCCATCTTGCATGTTCATGCCTTTAAAACAATCTGTGATACAGTGCATTTACATTTCTCCAACTGTTCTTTATAACACATTTTCTCCCCCAAATTACCCCATTCTCTGGTTTAGAATCCATTTCACTCCATCACAGTGATATTGCTATATATGGGCAGGTATACACAAGGTTTACTCATGCTTATGTGTCAGACTAACTTCTAATGCAAACATACTTTTAAAGAAATTATCTGTGGTGGTTATGCTACATCTCTATTCCTGATTGTTCACATATCCCTCTCTATGCTTGTTCTTTCTTCTTTGGCTCCAATTTTCATTCATTTACTCATTGGGAGAATATTTATGGAGTCCTTTTCCATGGCAGGCAATGTGCTAGGCCCTGGGCCATGATGAATAGGACACAACTTTTGACACTAAATTAAAATATAATGGGATAGGTGTCAATTGGCATAAATAGAAGGTATTACGGCAGAAAGAGTACAAGCAGTCAGTCTGGTCTCAGGTGATCAAAAATTGCTTTCTTGAGAACATGGCTTTATCAACTGGAATACTGCCAGTCCAGGATATGACTGATGGCCAGAAAAGGAAGATTTAGTTGTTACAATGGATTTCCTCAAATACAAATTTGGTAACTCAGGTAGATTCAGGAATGAGACATTCTACAACTGGGATAATGCAAGGTGTTGAGGAAGGAGTAACCAAGCTCCATTCAAAGATTAAGTCAGGGAAGAAGCTGGGCAAACTCATTTAGCTACAGATACTTTCTCTGAAACTGCGTAGGCCACCCAATGCATAATGCCTAATGAGCATAGCAGGCTCTCACAACTAATGTGTTGCTCTCATAATGTGTTCATTGAGATCAGTTGCCTTAGCCTAATGGGAGGGGCAGTGCAATAGGGAATTCGAGATGAGTTATTGGACATTAGGAAATTTCTATACATGGGAAAACAGGAGACAGGATCCGGGCTTGGGAAAAGACTGCACTGCAGCCCTTGGCTTTGAATTCGGTAGGCTTCACTGCCAAAGACAAAAGCAGTGGAGCCTAGAAAAATTAACACACAATAGAATCTTAGGAGAGGAACCTGAGGCTGAATCCTGTCAAATAGCCTGAATCAACATGCAGTGCACAGAAGTCTCTATTATTGGGAAGGGGACACATTTTAAGCACCAGCTATATGGAATCCATGACATGGTTAGTGAGATTCTTTCCTCCCAAAATAAAGTAGGCTTGCAGACCCACTAAGCTTTTTCTCTCTCTGTAATCCTTCAAACTAGAAATTATCGAGTTTTAGTAATATTTTCAGTAAAATGCTGTTAAGTGATTAGCTCTCTAAGAATGAAGAAGGGAAACAACTAGAAAAGCCTTATCAGAGACACAGTCTCACAAAGACTCCAAGCATTATTGAACTAGAGGAGTGGGCTGGGTCCTATTCCAAGCCATCTTCTAGAAGCCAGGATCTTTAGAAGGCAGCTTATGGGGTCTCTGGGAAGTGGCTGGGGGAAGGGCAGGACTCTACACTCTGCTAGTTCCACTTGTTGGTGAGCTCTGACAGGAGGTGTTGTTGACTTTGTGGATTCATGACATACAAGCTTAGGAACTGAGTAAACTTTTGAGATCAATTCCCTCCCTAACTTCCATTATGGTAAACAATTTCTGCTGATGGTCTCCAAAAAAGAATCTGAGAAGGACATAAAAAATTCCCACAGACTATTTATCTCAGGAATTCACTTCCTGACTCAACAGTCCCAGTCTATTAAGCAATAGGCAAAAGCTCACAAATGGTATCTATGATTCCTGTTAGCAGTCACATGCGTGAACTTCCTCTGACTACGAATTTTCCCTGACCTTGCAATCTTCTTAAAGTTCTTTATTTTATTATTAAGTTTCTAAAAACGAATTGTCTAATTTATATATATTTAATATAAAATTTTTCATAGGTTCAGAATAAATGTAGAGAGGGAGGAAATATCCATCTGTAATTATACTGACTTTTTCAATTTAACATGTGAAGGATCTAAGTGTTTTGAGTCTGTATTCTTAAAAGTAAAACTCTCTAAGGCAGAGCAGAAAAATCCAAGACCCCCTACATTCTTTTTTTGGTGGGGGCATTCTTCCTTAACCTATAAAATTATTCAGGGAAATGAAATAAAATGGAGACTGACCTGAAGAGCAAGGGGATTTTTTTATTCTTGATCCTTCAAATGCCAGTGTAGTTTCTACCCAAACCTATATAATGTTTGGGAAAAGGCTATTTCTGCAATTATGGTTCATTCATACAACGGAACACCATGCTTGCAGTGTGAAAAAGGAAAAAAAATCCTTATTCATTAATATGAAATAATATTCAAGATACATTAATTGAAAACAAAATTAAATGGTATAATAATTATTACATACTCAATTTGTGTTAAAAAGGAGATAGGCAGATCTATAGATTGATAATACAAATACTTGTATATCTAGAGTTTTTTTTTCCAGGAGAGTATAGAAAACACTGATAACTGATAACAGTAGCTCCTTCTGGGTAGGTTGGGAGAGGGAAAGTTTGGAGAGGCTGCAGAATGTGGATACTGGGTTGCTGGAGGGGGAAGAAAACTTAAGTCTTATTTAATTGCCCTTCCTCTGTTGGATATTTTTACTATATAAATGTATTATTATTTTTATTAAAAATAGTTTAAAAATATTACTCTATGAGCCTTATGGAATGCTATAGATTTTAATCTAAAACTTACTTCTTTAGTATATGCTTATTATGAGACATCTAAATAATTACTTAGCATTGAATCTGAAAATTAAGATTGTTGTTTGCCCATTTCTAATATACTACATACTTATAGAAAATAGATCTATGGGAGACTATAATGCAATCTTAGGGACTAATATAATATAGTCTATCTATTCTTTCAGAACAAAAGTTTCTATAATCTTAAAAATTATTGTTTAGGGGTTCAAAACCTTGCTAGAATTCTATACGGTATAGCCATCCTTGGTTAATTTTCCATTTCTTATACTATTGGGCATTTAGATAAACTTCAATTCATCCCTCACTTGTGTGGCTAAAACAGAGGCTTCCTCAGAATACCATCATTGCCAACCTGAAAAAAACTGTAAGATACAATTTTACTGAGTTTGATAAGTTCTTTATAGATTTTGGATACTAGCTCTTTATCTGATATGTCATTTGCAAATATCTTCTCCCATTCTGTCAGTTGTCTTTTGGTTTTGTTGACTTTCTTTTGCTGTGCAAAAGCTTTTTATCTTGATGAAGTCCCAATAGTTCATTTTTGCCCTTGCTTCCCTTGCCTTTGGCAATGTTTCTAGGAAGAAGTTGCCGCGGCTGAGGTCGAAAAGGTTGCTGCCTGTGTTCTCCTCTAGGATTTTGATGGATTCCTGTCTCACATTTAGGTCTTTCAACCATTTTGAGTCTATTTTTGTGTGTGGTGTAAGGAAATGGTCCAGGAAATAATCCAATCAAGAAATGGTCAGAAGACATGAACAAACATTGTTCCAAAGAAGACATCCAAATGGCCAATAGACACATGAAAAAGTGCTCAACATCGCTCAGCATCAGGGAAATCCAAATCAAAACCTCAACGAGATACCACCTCACACCAGTCAGAATGGCTAAAATTAACAAGTCAGGAAACAACAGATGTTGGCAGGGATAGGACAAGGGGGACCCCTCCTACACTGTTGGTGGGAATGCAAGCTGGTGCAGCCACTCTGGAAAACAGTAGTGAGGTTCCTCAAAAAGTTGAAAATAGAGCTACCATATGACACAGCAATTGCACTACTGGGTATTTACCACAAAGATAAATATGTAGTGATCCAAAGGGGTACGTGCACCCCAATGTTTATAGTGGCAAAGTCCACAATAACCAAACTGTGGAAAGAGCCAAGATGTCCATCAACAGATGAATGGATAAAGAAGATGTGGTATATATATACCATGGAATATTATGCAGTCATCAAAAAAAACTGAAATCTTGCCATTTGCAAGAATGTGGATGGAACTAGAGGGTATTATGCTAAGCGAAATAAGTCAATCAGAGAAAGACATGTATCATATGACCTCACTGATATGAGGAATTCTTAATCTCCGGAAATAAACTGAGGGTTGTTGGAGTGGTGGGGGTGGGAGGGATGGGGTGGATGGGTGATAGACATTGTGGAGGGTATGTGCTATGGTGAGCGCTGTGAATTGTGTAAGACTGTTGAATCACAGACCTGTACCCCTGAAACAAATAATATACTATATGTTAAAAAAAAAAGAAAAAGAAACGAAAAAGATAGTAGGAAGGGAAAAATGAAGAGGGGGAATCGTAGGGGGAGACGAACCATGAGAGACTATGGACTCTGAGAAACAAAGTGAGGGTTCTAGAGGGGAGGGGGATGGGGGATGGGTTAGCCTGGTGATGGCTATTAAAGAGGACATGTATTGAATGGAGCACTGGGTGTCATACGCAAACAGTGAATCATGGAATACTACATCAAAAACTCATGATGAAATGCATGGTGATTAATATAATATAGTAAAAAAATTATAATAGAAAAAAAGATACAATTTTATTCCTATTGGAAATGCAGCACATACTGGATGTGAATAGCTTCCCTATAGCAATTGATGACATAGACTTTGTGAATCAAGAGAGATGTAGGGTACATTCATTTGCTTAATTTTAATCCTCTGAAGAAAAATATAGCATTGTAAGACCTCATCCTTAGTCATACAGATAATTGCAATTTAATATTCTGACTAATCCTCAGATAATTCTTGCTGATAGCCCATGAAAGTAGGCTATTCATAAAATCTTGAGAGATTGGCCATTTTCTGGACTTGTATATTTAAGAATATATTTCTCTTCTATTATTTAAAGTCTTCTTTTAAAGTCTGCAAAAAGGAGATGCATCTTAACTAAGGAAATTTTATCTCTTTGTGGAAGATATCTTGAAGTGTCAAGAAACAATGTTTCATTGGAAACGTTACCTGAGCCTTGCAGAACAAAAATATGTCCTGGCCCTGAGTAAGCAGACAAGTGGGAAGTGGAGGGGATTTGACTGAAATCGTCTCTCTTTCCACTAAGAACTTTTTCCTTAGTTTTCTGACTCTAGACTTTTTAAATCTTATTTTTGATTGCCTAAGCATACTCACCTTTCATGAATCTTTATTCTATGCCAGACTGCCTCAACTTGGTCTAAAAACTAAATTACAGTACAGCAAGGTTACAGAGAACCACATACATAACTGATTTATAATCACGCAGTCCTAATACACTTTGTATAACAGTTCTACCTCTAAGGTAATTTTGTCAGTTTTTGAAAAATCAGATCCACTCCTGAGAACCTTTTACTAGTTTTGAAAATATTCCAAAAGAATTGGGATCTGATTGTCCCATAGAGGCCTCAAGCTAAAAGTGTCCAAAATTAAATTCAGTATTTTCCTCCACTCACCGTCCCATCAACTCCCTTTCCTGCTGTGTTTCTAATCTCAGCAAAGGGCTCTACCCTTCTCTAGCCTCAATTACTCCATCTCCTCCCCTTCATCCAGTCTAACTGACCTAAACATCTCTTAGATCCACTCCTTTCTTCTCTCCTATTAACGTCGACCTAGTTAAAGTTCCAATAATATTGCCTGAATACTGCAGGAGGTTAATAATTAATCTCTCTTTGTCTTCAGTCTTTTCACTTAAAGTCAATTCCCACAGATTCTTTTAAGACACAGATACGTCCATGTTGCTTCCTTCAAATGACTTCTTTGTGAAGGGTTCAAGCTGACATATTGCCCAATTTTCCATGATCAAATTTTATCCTGTGTTCCATATGTATTCTGAATTTTCAGGCATAATACACTCACGGCCATTGCTTTTTTGAATGAGACAGTTTCTCTCATGATTTCATGGAGTTGGAAGTGTTGTTGAGCAAACAAGAGTCCTAGCAAAGAACTTCTGCAAATATCCCCAGGAAAAGACACAACAGTAAATAATTAAAAAAAAAAAATACTTATGGGAAAAACTGGACTAACTCTCTAAACAAAATAAAGTATAAATATAAGAAAACTTTTTTCCTTCAAAGATGAATATTAGAGACTACCAAGAAATAAACCTTGGCCTTGCTAGAATGTACTTTTCTTTTTGTGAAAGTAGGGAGAAGACATTAAAGGATAAAATGGCTCTATTTTTGTTGTTGTCCTGACCTTGAAGGGGAAAGAGGATCCAATAAGTAATTTGCATAAAAGTGTGAAGTGATGTCCTTGGATGGAAGTGATCCAATAAAATTGAGGCAAATGAGGAAATCCACCTTTCCAATGTCCCTTAAATTCCAGGCAACGTACACTCATTGCCTGGAGCTCCCCAGAGGTAGCAGAGCTTTCCCTTTGAGCATGCCACTCTCTCTCTGCCTAGAATGCTTCCCCTCCCTGCCTGCCAGTTTCACTCCTGTTCATCTTTCAAGTTTCTATGTCAGTATCACCATCTCTGTGAAGCTTTCCCTATCCGTCTCCTCTGCTGTATACTTTTGTTAAAGCTGTTTACTCACGTATCTTGTCAAGTACATCATGCTTTCTTCAAGGGCACTGCCATATCTCTAGTTATCTGTCACAAAGAGCTCTGTTTGCTGAGTAAATAAAGGAATGAATCTACCACAAACTCTGAAGAAAAAACAAATAGCAGCACTAGTAGTTATCAGATAGGGTTCAGGTTTTATAACCATTAATTTGAAAAAACAATTCAGTTTATAGTATAAATTTCAGTTAATTGCTAAAAGTTTTCAGTCTCATTATCATTGCAAGGGAAACCATCCATTCTCTCTTCTCATGTTCTACTTTGTTCATAAATAAGGAACTTTTCGCCTTTTCAAAAATATTACAACTAGACCTTTCTCTGACCTCTTACTTGTTCCTTTCCTTGGAAGGAGTGAATTATGTGATGAGTGTGATGGTAGGAGTCTGACTTACATTGATCTCCATTTCTTTTTTCTAATGCTCAATGTCAATACGCTCAAGGTTGCTAACATGTGTTAACTTTCCTCTTGAGCTCTCTCTGCAGCTCAGTGTGAGGCAGCTACTTTGCAGACCCAGCTCACTCCAATTGTAAGTCCCAATGCCTAGACATGTGAAGAAATCCATTTTGATTTCAGGCACAGGAGAGGTTTTCTAATCTAGTTTTATCAGATACAAGTAAGCAATACATTTCATCTATATCTGGCCCTTTTGATTATTTTTCAATTGGTACAGAATTTGTCTGTGTGGGGTGAGAATACCACTTGTAAAACCAAACAGCACTCAATAAACCTCATAATGCATGTGTTTAGATGTGGTAAAGCAATCTTTTGACTCCCCAGATGGCAGAGCCACTGAATGTTAGAATCAGAGTGTAACTAGAGGTTCTTTGATAAACTTGGGGGAGATATTCCATGGAAACAGGAAAATTAGATTCTATTTTTAAGAAACCTATTTAAAAAACAACAACAACAGAAATCAGAGGTGGTGAGATCTAGGCACGGCTCTTCTCTCTCACCACCAGGCCACTGGAAACCCCTTCGACATTCTAGCAAAGTTACTTTCTGTGGTTGATATTGCAATTAGGACTTGGCTTTTACTTATATAATGGTTCAGTTGGCTCTTCATTTTACTGCTAAAGCTGACTTTTACTGAGCAATTCTTTCCCTGACCTACTTTCATGTAGGACTGCCTTCGTTCACATAGGCCAGATACCTCCAAATGACTGGGATCATAGAAAAAGGCAGGATAATATCTCTTGATCTAAACATGATCTTTACTTCACTTTCTGATTTAGGACAAAGATAGGGACTTGGTGATGAGGTATTTGCTTTTCTCCTCCATCCTAAGGAAGGGGTCATTTGGACAGTTACTTGGTCCCTGTCTCTTCATTACATGGTCAAAATCCTTCCCCTTCAAGAACCTAGACTGTATAACTCAGATATGGGAAAATGCACTGTGGAAGAATATATCCAAGTAACAGTGCTAAAGTGTCTTGGAAAAAAAAAATGGTGAAGATTAGTCAAGAGAAGTTTTGGAAAAGGAAACACTTAGAAGAGATTGTTGTTAATGTTATTATGGGAGTTGGAAGGAGAGGTAATTTAGGAAGTATGGGAGAGGTGCTTATGAGTAGACTCTCTTGTGAAACTCAACTCTGTGTTTTTTCACTTCAGAAATTGAAAATGTATTATTTACCAGAAAGCTTTAGTTTATCTTCTTTTGTTTAGTTATCATCTTAAATTGCAGCAACACTACAGTAAAGAAAACCATTTATAGCTGCATAAATACCATGATGGTCTCAGGGAGGCTAAAGGGATGAGGGAGTACAAAGGTAAAATGACCTGATTTATCCTCCTGACAGAAAGCAGGCTCCCATGCAGACAGTGGCCATCATCTCAGGAAGACTGACCTCTATCCTTTCCATGTTGATCCTCAAGCTAGATACAGCTTTTTCTGAAGAACAGGGCATGATGCATCCTGTTTGTCTCATAGATAAAAAGATAATGCAAGTCAGAAAGTCTAATGATGAATTTTAGAAAATAAAACTGTGGTTAATTTCCAGGGGAAATATTGACTTGAATGAACATAAAAACACCAGCAAAACAAGGTCTTCCTCCACAACTGAGAGAAAGCAAATAGTAAAAATACAACACACACAATCAAAGAATTTAGAGCCAGAAAAAGCCTAGGAATTTTTCAGTCCTCATTCCTGGTTTTGAACCTGAGGTTTAAAAGAGGTTAAAATCTTGTCCCAAGATCACCTAGTGTGTGATGGGGAGGAGGGCTGTGGCAAAGCCTAGAAACCAGGACTCCTGTCTATAATCTGTGTCCCTTAACACACCGTACTGTGCCTATTCTCAAATGGCCCTGATGAGCTGTGGTGAAAACCAATCCATGCCTCAAATCAGCAGAATCAAACAATGATCAGTTTTCTGGTCGACTGTGCCCCATGAGCTGTACGACCTGGATTTCTCCTGCAATGTCTCAATTTTTCCTTGCCCAGTTATTTTTATGACCTATTTAATACATCATAAAATTATATACTAAATTAAAAAGACTATAACTTGTAAGACTATATTATGAGGATAATGCCATAAGTAAGAAATCCTAAGTAGACTATTACTTTTTTAATTTCACAGATATCTATAAATTCTGCTTGGGAGAGCTGGTTTGGACTGGATACAAAGAAATTAGCCATGTAACAATTTATCTCTTTGGCAAACCCATTTTCTTAGTTCTTCAAGATGACTCTTGCTTCAAAAATGAACACATGTCTACAGCCAGTATACAAATCCAATGGTCATTGCAATAATATTGCAAAATACCATCTGACCTGCCCAAATACATATTTTTAGACAGTTCTATAAATGGCTCCTTCCCACGGGATACATATTTCTATTCCTTTTTTGTGAATGAATGTGTTCCCCACTCCCGCACCCTTCATTTACAGGAAGAGGAAGAAACATTGGAATTAGTAAATGGAGCATGACTTTTTTTTCCAGAAAACAGGCCCAACCACGAGAATTAGAACGTCACTTGGCAACCAGATCCCTTCTCTATCCTCAGAGACGATGACACTTCAGGAAAGAGCTTACCTCCACACACTTCCCAAAGCCTTATAAGGTCAGGAGTGTTTGCTGAGAAACATTTATTTTCCTCTGCCCAGTTTAAAGGCATCATGATCTTTTTCAGAGAGGTTTAAACTCTATGAGATAATTCAGTAAGGAGACTTTGGATGTAAAATTTATCATATTAAAACTACTAAAATCAGTTTACTGGAATTGGCTCCAATCTAAAATAATTATTATGAGAATATGGCTTTTGTATTTGTGTTTTTTTAACTTATTGTCTTTTAAATCCTTTTAATACTGTTTTATCTTAATTATAGTAAGGTTAATCAAAGACATGGTTGTTTCTTAGCTTAGCTGGCAAAAAATTGAGAAGAAAAGTACAGATTTTTAAACTTAATATTCCAAGTAAATTTATAAAGTAAAATGTTAAGTTCATCTTATATGTAAATGGTTATTAAATTCTTTTAGAAATCCACTAGGAATCTCTGTTCATTAATCTGACTTGATGGTACCATTAGGATCTCTCTTAGTAATGCTGCCTGCCTTGTTCTTTTTTCATCATAAAAGCCAAATCCTCACTAATAACTCTTGATAGAAGAATATCACTGTGGAGCAGAAAAGGGAAATATGCAACCCAATGATATTGGAATTTACTCGGAAAGACAAATATAGAAAGAAAATTAGTGGTTGATAAATATTGAGAGGTCTTTAATGACTGAAGTCTCATGTACTCAAATGTTATAAAACAGAGGCAAGCTGCCAGGAAGCCAATTGCTGGAAGGATTTGTTGAGCTCTTATGATATGATGTCACGAAAGCCTTTGGAAACATTAAAACATAAAAGCCACTACCCCACTTCCTTCTGAGAGAGATTCTAAAGGCCACTGAAAGTTCAAGGTACTAAAATTCGCTGATCTCTTAAAGATCTCCACTCCTGGAATAAGGATCTAGGATGTTTTAAATGTTACCTGGTTAGTTGACAAAGATAATCCTTAAGTCTTAGAATGCTCTTGATCTTAAACTTATTTCTTAAACTCTGTCAGGTTACAGAAAGTGTTACTATAAAACTGCATAGAAACTGATTGTATCCTAACAAATAGTTAACAGGTGAGCTTAATGACTGAAGCTTTGATAAAATTTAATTCACCCTCATTACCTTTTCTTTTGTTATTTTCTTATATTTGACATACATTACTGAATTTATGGGTGTTTTTGCATTTTAAAGCAGACATTAAACAGGAATCTCATCGTTTCTGCGAGAGGTAATTTTTAGTTCTTTGGACAAAACAGTATTTTGATAGTTTAAAATAATATCATCTGTGGTTATAGAATGGTGTTATTTTGCTGGTGCTTCTAGAGACAGTCTTGTATTATGTGGAATGGGAGCTGAAAGTTTACTTCAGCTGCTGAATTCAAGTAAATGAGTTTTGTTAATTTGGCATCTCTTAACTTGACATCAATCAAAACATATAATTTGTCTTTAAATTCAGGTCATGCCTCTACCAATCATTATTTGCTTCATAAGGGGCCTTTCTTGGCTAATGAGGATAGCCATTGACTTACAGGATCAGAGATACATTTTGTCATTGAAATGAACTCCAGTTTCTACCCAGTATTTTAGTAGCAAGGTATTCCCCTACTGCACATCTAATATATATAATCTTGAAGAGATTATTTAGAAATTGTTTTTAGTGTTTCTGATTCTTTGCTTCTCTCTATAATAGTCTATATGCTATCAAACCATAAGACAGGGCAACTTAAGGAAATTAAAAATAAAAATCATATATTTTATCTTGGATAAGAAGCTGGGTGCAGAGAGAATCTGCAATAGTCTAATAATAAACTTTTAGATTATCTGTGGATTTTTATTGTGGATTCTTTCATGTAAAACAAAATTTTCTTATGATCATTATTTTCCATCATAAAAATTTTTATAATTTTTAACAATTTTATAACATCATTTTATATTTCCAGATGTTGTGACAGGGTGCTTTTCTGAAAGGAAGGCACAAAGACTCAACATTAATTTATTAAAATTAGCCTTTATGATCATTAGTAGGAGAAAGTCAAATAATGACAGCTCTCTCAAAAATACATAGTGATATCTGGGTATAGAATAAGATATTCATAGAGAAGTTTTTAGGTTAAATTTGGTGTATCAATACTGTTCTTGGCAGAATATATTTACTTACTCAATCATTTAAAAATATTTTTAAGGGTCTATTATGCATCAGTCTAGGTAATAGAAAACTATGGTCCTTTCCCTCAAATAGGGCATGGTCCAATGAATACAGTAACTGAGTACCTGTGAGTAGACTCTAACCTGAATTCAGGGTAATGGAGAATAGAGGAGGGCAATCTTCCTAAAGAGGGTTGAATTGATGAGCAAGAATTGTCAGATAAAGTTGGGTAGGCTTTTGAGGCAAGAAATAGAGTCAGCAAAGAAGACTGTAGTCAGAGAGGCTTAAAACAGATGATATCAAGGGTACTCTACTGATGTTGCTAAAGCATAAAACAGGAGATCAAAAGTGGCAATGGATGATTAGAGGCATGGTAGAAGCCAGATTATGGAGGACTTTCTAGTCATGTTTGAGATCTTGGTCCTTTTTCTTATAAGCAATGGAGAGATGTAGAAGGGTTATAAGCAGGTGTAGACATATGGAGAATGAATTTGAGGGGGTTAGCTTGGAGCAATTTGGGAGGCTGCTAAAGTAATCTATTTTAAAGATAATGCAGCAGTAGTAGGAAAGAACTAGATATATTTGAACATACTTTGGTGATATCAGCAGGATAGTTATTGAATGTGAAAAGATAAGGGTGAAGGAATAATTAAGAATAAATATTTATGGTGTGGGTGATTAGGTAGATGGTGAAGCCTGTCACCTGTATTAAAAAATCCTAGGGGTGCCTGGGTGGCTCAGTGGGTTGGGCAACCGACTCGTGGTTTCCACTCGGGTCATGGTCTCATGGGATTAGGCCCAGCATCAGGCTCCATGTTCAACACAGAGTCTGCTTCAGATTCTCATTCTTCCTGTCTCATACTTCTCTCCCCCTGCCCCACTCACTCTCTCTCCCTAAAATAAATAAATAAATTCTTAAAAAAAAATCCTAGAAAAGTTTAGAGAGGAAAAGGATGGGCTAATGTTGAGACACTTTAATTTTAGAGAGGGATTTGTCCATTCAAATGGTGGTATCTGGCAGATATTCATATATACAAAGTCAATGCTCCAAGGAGTTTTTAACCAGAAATATCAATTCAGAAATAATTTTCACATAGCTGGTGGTTAATATAATAAGTATGGGCTGAGATCTTCCTGTGAAAGAAGATGGAATAAGACCCACGGCCCAACAACAGTTTCTGAGAAGTTTTAATTGATCAGAGAAAGAAAAGTCCAATAAGGAGATAGAATAGAACTGGGTATTAGAAAGTTTAAATTGCAGAATAAAGTGCCAACCAAGCCTACTAGGTAGAAAGTTTCATATGTTTCTGTTTTTAGAAAGATAGAACAACCATCAGTTTTGTTTGTAATAGAAAAGTCCAGAGCAGTAGAAAAAATACTTACCTATAGATACAGTGATAAAGATGTCATTAATATCTTAGGGAGATCTTGTCCAGGGTTGTGATGGGGAGATTATCACTATGCATTATCACTATGCATTAGGAATGATTGCATGGATGACAAAGTGGAGACAGAAATATAAACTAAACCTCTGAGAGGTTTGGATGAGAAAAGACTGAGAAAGATCACCCCTCTTCTCCCCCTTTCTCCAAATTTAAAACAAAAAATCTCTCCCAAAAACTCAGACTACAGTGGCTAATACCGTCTGCTTCCTTCTCAGCCTACCTTCCATTCTCTTCTCTACACCCATTTCTCTGACATCCTTGTCATAAAAATTGATCTTACTGGATTGCAGAGAAGTGAGGGGGAAAGTAGGAGAGCTGAAAAATGTATTAATAAATTAATATATACCTATCCTCTTAGCTAAACTGCTGAGAAGATAGAATGAGGAACAGCACTGTGATATCCAAATGTTATTCTATGTTTGCAGATTTATCTAGGGAATAAAGTAGCGAATGAAGAGAAATCTTATTAAAGAATCTGTCAACCTCTCTTTCTCTTTCATGTCTGGTATTTTATAATAGTGAAAGCTAGGGCTCTGGGTCAGGCTGCTTGGATTTAAATCCTGGCTCTTCCCCTTATGAGTTGTGTGATTCTAAGCAAGTTAGTTAGCCTCTCTCTATCTGCATTTCCTCATCTGTAACACAAGGAGGGTGATAATATCACTGAACTCACAGTTATTATGGAGATTAAAGGAGATAATGGTGATAATATACAGTGAGTCCTCTTTTGTTTTGACTACTAATACAGAGAGAAGAAGAAAAAGGAAGTCAGAGAGAGGAGAATTTAAAATGTGTGTCAGTTTACTTTAGAAATAATCTGTGAAATAGAAACCTATTTGAATTTTCCCCTACATTGAAACACTTAAAGCTAGGAGATCAGCAAAACTTCAGAGGTTTTTGATGACAAGTTCTCTGGAAATAAGATGGTTATTGGCAGTCCCAGGTTAAGATTTAATTACATAACAATTCAAGGTGAAATGAATTTTAAAGATGATTTCAATTAATAGATGGCTCTTAATAGTTGCATACAATATGAAAATTAGAAACTGAAATGAAAAAATAAAGATTATTGAGAAAGATATTAAAAGGAACCTTAACCATTTGTTATATTATAAATCTTGTTTTATAAAGACTATTTGATTCAATGAATGTTACTTATGTTTGGTTTGATAGAATTTTCATTTAAAAAAAAGGTGGTAGAAAATGTATGGTCATATAGTACAGGTCAGGTCTAGCCCATGCTTTATATTTCACATTAAGTGATTGCTATTCCTATTGTTATAGCTATTTTATATTTTTAAGTAGTAAATAAAATTCTTAAAATTTGAATCTCTAACCTAAAGCTATAAAACAGTATTAAATTCTATTTACATGACCAAACCTTCTTACAGCTCTATAACTGGTAACAAACAAGAATCACTACTTCTCAAATCTATTGATACTCCAGGCCATTTATTACTTACCATAATCATCTTGTATTATTAATTAATATTCTTTGGTTATTTGACTCCTCAACTGATACATAAGTCTCTTGAAAGCAGTATTATTGGGCCCCTAGGTGTGACCTAATATGCTACCTTATACCTCAGGCAGGCTTGAATCATAAAGAAAACAAATAAAAACTTTTGCCCACAACTTTTATTTGTTTGCTTATATATTCTCTGATGGTAGGGATTTTATCTCCATGGGCTCAGCATTTAGGCCTGGCATAGTGCATACACAAAATAAATAGATGAGAGATGTGCAAATAAATAATTATTGAAAGGTTTTTGTAATATAAACAGAATGGCCTTGGGCAAAATCATAAAGTGGATAAAATTGGTCTTTCATCTTTCCAGCCTCCATTTCTCATATTCTCTCCCATTTCAGAGACATCTCACCAAGAATGTGGCTCAATTGTCCAGTAATTGCTCCTGGCTACTAGGCTATCACATACTAGAAAAGAAGAGGGAAAAATCCCAGAGACTAAGCACCTTGGTTGAGCCAGGCACCGCAGGTACTTGCACCAGAGAAAACCTGTGTATTTTCTCTTTTCAGGTCTGTTTCGTTGAGTGGTGTTAGCTCTGGATTTGGGTTTCCAGAAGGGTGGAAGGAAGGTTTTATTTTGTTTTTATTAAACAGATAGAATATCACAAACTTCTGGGTCCTTCAGGATCTGCTAGTTCTGCTGTTTGAACTTTGGAAGGATGTATGTTTGGTGTTACAGCCAGCATATCCCTTTGAGGAACATAGGTGTGTTTTTTTTTTTCACCTAATTCATATTTTCTTAACATCTATGAAGACTGAGCATGTTTCATATGTTTATCAGGCACTTGGATTTGCTCTTCTGTGAATTGTCTACTCAAATCGTTTTTGTTTGTGTCTTTCATGTTGTTAAGTTTTTGTAACCATTCTACAAAATTTCTTTATGCATTATAACTATTTCGTCTTTTATGTGTCATCTACATTGCAATTTGTTTCTAAAGTGGTGTTTGTATGTCATCCAATATTAATATATTTTTGCAGAAAATTTTTTTTATAACATTTGTATTTCTTTTCTTGGTTTGAGATCTTTTTAATCTTGAGGTTGTGAACAGAATCTCCTAAATTTTCTTTTAAGATTCTTTATTGGGTTTAAATTTGCTAGATATTTAAGTAGTTTCCATTTTGTTTGGCTTTATAACGAGCAGTGTGTACCTAAATAAGTCATATAAAATTATCACCCCCCCTGCCCTTAAAATGGCTAGTTAGCAAACCAAACCAAAACAAAATAAAACAACACAACTCTCGAGGTTGGAAGATGGCAGCAGAGTAAGAGGACCATAGTCTCACCTTGTCCCATAAATACAATTAGATAACTATCAAATCATCCTGATTACCCCCAGAAATTGACCTGAAGACTGGCAGAATGAACTCCACAACTAAAGGTAGAGAAGAGACCATGTTGAAGATGGTAGGAAGTGTGGAGATGTGATTTGGGAGAGAAACAGATCATGGCTACTGTGGTAGGGAGGGAGCTATGGTCTTGGAGAAGGGCAAGAGACAGACTAGCACACAGGGGAACACACTCAGGAAATGAATCCCCATAGCAATTGGCTTGGAAAGTGAGAGGGTCTAAATTGTGTGACTTCTGGCAACCAGTGGGGCTCAAAGCCTGGAGTTTTAAAGGTCAACAGGCTTGGCTGGGAGAGAGCCCAAAGGGCACTGCATTGCTCTTGGAGAGAAGGTAAGCAAACAACCCATGGATATAGTGTGGAAAGAGCGATCTGAAGAGCATCTGGGACACACAGTGAGGAGGTTATTTGCTCATATTGGAATATGTCCCAGAGAGGCAGCATTCACAGAGAGTTCTCTCTGGGAACAGAGTAACTTGCAGGCACCATTTCCCTCTCCTGCCCCTCAGCATAAACAGAGGACCACTTGCGGGAATCAGCACAGCTTGGACATTCACTACCTAACTTGCTTACGCAAAGCCCTGCCCCCCACACTCTTGTGGAACTGCTATTCCCAGTCCAGCTTACCTCAATCCCAGTGCAATGGGTCCCCTCCTCCAGAAGAACAGCCCAATCCCCTGCCCACACTGCATCTCCCAACCTGGGAATTTGCAGAGCTTCGGTTTTGGCAGTTGAGGTGACAGGTCTCATTTCACAAACAGGCCAGAGTACACCTAGTTAAAATTCATCACATTCAGGCCAGGGACCAAACACTGGCCACAACAGGCAAAGGCACGCTCTGCAGATGACTGACCTAAGGAATAAAGTGATCACGACAAAACAGAAGAGCACACACAGCCCACATTGGAGATACTCCCAGAAGTGCCCTGGGGAGCAGAGGACACTACACAGTTGGGCACTCTAGGACCTCTTCTTCATAAGCCTATTACCATAAAGAACAAAAGACACATCACAGATTTTCCTAACACACAGAAACAGGCACAGAGACTTACAAATGAGAAGACAGAGAAATTTAACCCAAATAAAAAAATAGGACAAGGCCATGGACAGAGATCTAAGTGAAACAGTTTTAAGTAACATGCCTGATAGAGAATTTAAAGTAATTGTCATAAGGAGACTCACTGGACAGAGAAGTGAATTAGTGACCTGGAAGACAGAGTAATACAAAGTAATCAAGTTGAATGGAAGAGAGAAAAGAGAATTATGTAAAACAATAATAGGCTTAAGGAACTCAGTGGCACCATCAAATGTAATAACATTCATATTATAAGGAGTCCTAGAAGAAGAAGAAAGAGGAAAAGGGGCAGAAAATTTATTTGAAGAAGTAATAGCTGAAAATTTCCCGAATCTCTCTGGGGAAGGAAAAAGACATCCAGATTCAGGAAGCACAGAGAACTCCCATCAAAATCAACAAAAGCAGATCCACACCAAGACATATTGTAATTAAAGTGGCAAAATATAGTGATAATGAAAAAATTTTAAAAGCAGCATGACAAAAGAAGACAGTAACACAAGAGAAAACCTAGAAGGCTAGCAGGGAATTTTTCAGCAGAAACTTTCCAAGCCAGAAGAACATGGCATGATATATTCAAAGTGCTGAATGTGAAAAATCTGCAGCCAACAATACTCTATCCAGCGAGGTTACCATTCAGAATGGAAGGAGAGAAAAAGAGTTTCCCAGACAAACAAAAACTAAAGGAGTTCATGACCAATAAACCAACCCTACAAGAAATATTAAAGGGGACTCTTTGAGTGGAAAAGAAAGACCAAAAGTGAGAGCATAAAAGTAGGAAACAAAAAAGGAATAAAAATGAATATTTCTGTAAAAAGAATCAGTCAAGGAGCTCACAAAATAAAAGGATGTGAAATATCACAACATATACCTAAAATGTAGGGAGGAGAGGAGTAAAGAATGGGTTCAAACTTAAATAATCATCAACTCAATATATACTGCTATATGCAGAAGAGGTTATATATGACCTAATGGTGACCATATATAAAAAACCACTAATAAATATGCAAAGAATAAAGAGAAAGAAATCCAAATATATGATTAAAGAAAATCAGCAAAACATGAAAGAAAGACAAGAAAGAATCAAAGTAAATCAGAAACAACCACAAAACGGATAATAAAATGCCAATAAATACATATCTGTCAATAATTACTTTGAATGTAAATGGACTAAACTCTTCAATCAAAAGGCATAGGGTGACAGAATAGGAAAAAAAAAACAAAAACAAGAACAATTTATATGCTGCCTATACGAGACTCATTTTAGACCTGAAAGCACCTGAAAGTTAGAAGATGGAGAAACATCTATCATGCAAATGGATGCCAAAAGAAAGCTGGAGCAGCAATACTTATATTGGAAAACATAGAATTTAAAACAAAGACTGTAGCAAGAGACAAAGAAGGACACTATATAATAATAAGGGGAACAATCCAACAAGAAGATATAATAATTGTAAATATTTATGCACCCAACATAGGAGCACCTAAAAACATAAAACAGCTAAAAACAAACATAAAGGAACTAATTGATAATAATAAAATAATAGTAGGAGACTTTAACATCCTACTTATATCAATGGACAGATCATCTAAACAGGACATCATCAAGGAAACAATGACTTTGAATGATACTCTGGAACAGATGGATTTAACAGATATATTCAGAACATTCCATCCTAAAACAGCAGAGTATACATTCTTTTCAAGTGTACATGGAACATTCCCCAGAATAGATCTCATATTAGCCCACAAAACCAGCCTCAACAAATTCAAGAAGATTGAAGTCATATGATGTATTTTTTTCTGACCACAATGCTATAAAACTAGAAATCAACCACAAGAAAAAATCTGGAAAGACCACAAATACATGGAGGTTAGGGGTGGCTCAGTTGGTTGGGCGACTGCCTTCGGCTCAGGTCATGGTCCTGCAGTCCCGGGATTGAGTCCCACATTGGGCTCCCTGCTCGGCGGGGAGTCTGCTTCTCCCTCTGACGCTGTTCCCTCTTGTGCTCTCTATCTCTCATTCTCTCTCTCTCAAATAAATAATAAATAAAATCTTTAAAAAAATAACATGCTTCTAAACAATGAATGAGTCAACCAGGAAATAAAAGAAATTTAAAAATACATGGAAACAAATGAAAAAAACCAAAAACCAAAAAACAACGCAGTAATCCAAAACCTTTGGGATGCAGCAAAAGTGGTTCTAAGAGGGAAGTTTGTAGCAATACAGGCCTACCTCAAGAAGCAAGAAAACTCTCAAATTCATAACCTAACCTTACACCTAAAGAAGCTAGAAAAGCAACAACAAACAAAACCTAAAACCAGAGAAAGAAATAAGGAAGATCAGAGCAGAAATAAATGATATAAAGTCTACAAAATAATAGAACAGATTCAATGAAACCAGGGGCTGGTTCTATGAAAAAATTGATTTGTGAATATTGACCACCCTTGCAACACAGGAATAAATTACACTTGATCATGATGAATGATTTATTTAATGTAGTGTTGAATTAGGTTTGCTACTATTTGTTGAAGATTTTTGCATCTATGTTTATCGGCGATATTGGCCTCTTTTTTTAATGGTGACAAACCTCTAGCCAGACTTATCAAGAAAAAAGGAGAAAGGACTCAAATAAATAAAATCACAAATGAGAGAGGAGAATAACAACCAACACCACAGAAATACAATTACAAGAGAATATTATGAAAAACTATATACCAACATATTGGACAACCTGAAAGAAATGGATAAATTCCTAGAAACATATAAACTACCAAAACTGAAACAGGAAAAAAGAAAATTTTAATGGACTGATAACCAGCAAAGAAATTGAATTAGTATTCAAGAAACTCCCAAAAAGCAGAAGTCCAGGACCAGATGGCTTCAGAGGAGAATTCTACCAAACATTTAAAAAAAAATTAATACCTATTCTTCTTAAACTAGTCCAAAAAACAGAAAAGGAAGGAAAAGTTCCAAATTCATTCTATGAGGCCAGCATTACCCTGATACCAAAACCAAAGACACCACTAAAAAAAGAGGTCAATATCTCTAATAAACATAGATGCAAAAATCCTCAACAAATAGTAGCAAACCTAATTCAACAATAAATTAAATAAATCATTCATCATGGTCAAGTGTGATTTATTCCTGTGTTGCAAGAGTGGTCAATATTCACAAATCAATCAACATGATACATCACATCAATAAGATAAAGGATAAGAACCATACAATCATTTCAATAGATGCAGAAAAAGCATTTGACAAAGTACAACATCCATTAGTAATAATAATAATAATAAAAAAAAACCCTCAACAAGGTAGGTTTAGAGGGAACATACCTGAACATAATGAAGGCCATATATGAAAAACTCACAGCTAACATCATCCTTAGTGGGGAAAAACTGAGAGCGAGAATTTCTCCTAAGGTCAGGAACAAGACTAAGATATCCACTCCTACCAATTTTATTCAAAATAGTACTGGGAGTCCTAGCCACAACATGCAGACAACAAAAAGAAATAAAAGGCATCCAAAATGGTAAGGGCGAAGTAAAACTTTCACTATTTGCAGATGGTAAGATAATATATATACAGAAAGCCCAAAAGACTTCACCAAAACACTCGTACTGATAAATGAACTCAATAAAGTTGCAGGATACAAAATCAATGTACAGAAATCTGTTGCATTTCTATAAACCAGTAATGAAGCAGCAAGAAGAGAATTTAAGAAAACATTCCCATTCACAACTGCACCAAGGATAATAAGATACCTAGGGATAATCCTAACCAAAGAAGTGAGTCTTCTATTCTGAAAACTATAAAATGCTGATAAAAAATTGAAGAAGACACAAAGAAGTGGAAAGACACTCCATGCTCATGGATTGGAAGAACAAATATTGTTAAAATGTCTATCTGGCAATGTGCACTTTTAAATAAAATTCCTATCAAAATACCAAAAGCATTTTTCACAGAACTAGAATAAACAATTCTAAAATTTGCATGGAACCACAAAAGACCCCAAATAGCCAAAGCAATCTTGAAAAAGAAAAGTAAAACTGGAGGCATCACAATTCTAGACTTTAAGTTATATTACAAAGCTATAGAATCAAAACAATATGGCACTGGCACAAAAATATAGACACATAGATAAATAGAACAAAATAGAAAACCCAGAAATGGACCCATAATTATATGGTCAATTAAGTTTTGACAAAGCAGGAAAGAATATCCAAAGAGAAAAGGACAGTCTCAACAACTGGTGTTAGGAAAATTGGACAGCAACATGCAAAAGAAAGAAACTGGACCACTTTCTTACACCATACACAAAAAATAAGAGCAAAATGGATGAAAGACCTAAGTGTGAGACTGGAAACCATAAAAATCCTAGAAGAGAACACAGGTAGTAACTTCTTTGATATCAGCCATAGGAACATTTTTCTAGGTATGTCTCCTGAGGCAAGGAAAACAAAAGCAAAAATAAACTATTGGGAATGTATCAAAATAAAAACTTGTGCACAGTGAAGGGGACAATCAACAAAACTAAAAGGCAATCTACGGAATGGGAGAAAGTATTTGCAAATGACATATCTGATAAAGGGTTAGTATCCAAAATATAAAAAGAAATTTTAAAACTCCACACCCAAAAAATAACTAATGCAATTAAAAAATGGGCAGAAGACAGGAGCAGACCTCTCTCCAGTGAGGACATCCAGATGGCCAACAGACACATGAAAAGATGTTTATCATCACTTACAATCAGGGAAATGCAAATCAAAACTACAATGAACTATCACTTCATATCTGTCAGAATGGCTAAAACCAACAACACAAGAAACAACACGTGTTGGTGAGGATGTGGAAGAAAGGGAACCCTCGTGCACTGTGGTAGGAATGCAAACTGGTACAGCCACTCTGGAAAACAGTATGGAGGTGCATCAAAACATTAAAAATAGAACTACCTTACTGACCCAGCAACTGTACTATTAGGAATTTACCTAAAAGATACAAAAATTCAGATTTGAAGGGGTACATGTACCCCAATGTTTATAGCAGCATTATCAACAATAGCCAAACTATGGAAAGAGCCCAAGTGTCCAGCAACTGATGAATGAATAAAGAAGATGTGGTCTATCTATCATCTATCTATCTATCTATCTATCTATCTATCTATCTATCTATCTATCTATCATCTACAATGGAATATTACTCAGCCATCAAAAAGAATGAAATCCTGCCATTTGTGGTGATGTGGATGGACCTGAGTGTATTAGGCTAAGTGAAATAAATCAGTCAGAGATAGACGAATACCCTATGATTTCACTCATATTGGAATTTAGGAAACAAAACAGATGAACATATGGGAAGAGAAAAAACAAAGAGGGAAGTAAACCATAAGAGACTCTTAATGACAGAGAACAAACTGAGGGTTGATGGAAGGATGTGGGTGGGGGATGGGCTAGATGGATGATGTATATTAAAGAGGGCACTTGTTATGATGAGCACTGAGTGTTATACATAAGCGATGAATCACTTGATTCTCATCCTGAAACCAACATTACACTACAGGTTAACTAACCAGAATTTAAATAAAAATTTGGAAGAAAAAAGAAACAGACTGTTAATGATAGAGGACAAACTGATGGTTACCAGAGGGGAGGGACATAGGGGGATGTGAAGATGATGCTTTTCCACTGCAATGTTGCTAGTTATAAATTTAAATGATAATATAAATGATGATCACTTTTTAGCAGATGATGATGAATGTATTTGCAAATACGTGTAAAAAGTATTTTCGGGATACTTGTCAGAAGTGTAATGCATCTTTTCAAATGATCATTTGATTTTTAGATGTCACTAATAGCAGTAGCTGACATTTATTTTATGGCAGTATTCTAAGTAGTAATTAATTTCACACAACAACCAGAGAGGTAAGACCCACATATCTCAAAATTTTATGGATGAAGAAACTAAGGCAGGGTTGAGTAAAAGTCACATATTTAGGAAGTAGTGTAGGGAAACCCAACTAACTCTACATTACCTCTCAAAAGTACTAAACATAGTCCATTATCTAGATCTTTTAATAACATATGAATTAAATCTTATTTTAATAAGGACTGGGACAAACTTTTAATAGTTCAACTCAAAACTTAAAAATTTATAGTTAGTTTTTCTATGTACTTAATGTAATTATATTTGCAATCCAGGGTTTCATCATTTACATTTACCATTTAATAGAAGTTAATTTTCAGAAGCACCTCCAGAGAGAATGGTCATTTAAAAACCTAACTTTAAAAAACGTTTTTTAAAATAAAGTGAAATATAATTCATGGACATTTACTATTCTAAACAGTACTAGCCTTGCGCAGTAATCACACATTCTTAACTTAAAAGGTTAATTTAGGGCTTAAGGGAAAAATAAAATGACCATTGTTCATGATTATTAATTTGATTAAAACTTATAAAAAATTGGTTTCATCATAAGTCAGACAACAAACTGACTTATAGAAATATATTGGCTCCATTTAATATATAAAAAATAAAACCATGTGTGTAGTTTTTTGTTTTTCCTGAACCACAGTCTCTTAGAGGGCTCATATTTACAGAGGAACCCTGATGAGTAGCATGTGTTGAATTTAGAAAGCAGGGCTTGGAAAATTATACTGCACACACAAACTCTTCCACATGAAGCAGGGTCTGTGTGTACTTATCTTTGATACTTGTTTCACAAATAGACACAGAAGCATGCTTATCTTAATCTTTAGTCCCTACGGTATTGTGAAGTCTTTTTACTGGGTGAGAGTCATTAGGCGCAAATTTGGTCTGCTATGTCCGATGTTTTTTCTTTGTCTTTGGTTCCTCATTCTCTTGCTTATCCACTGCACAAAACCCAGTGGAGAATCACCAGCAGATGATGCAGCAGCAGCAATGGCAAATGAGTGCTTAGACATCATGGCCTCTAAACTTTTCCATTAGACAATTTTCTTCCAAATTCTCCAATTCTCTGACCACATTCAGGGGAGCTCTTGGGGGACAATATGTAAATAAGAACTTTCAAACCAGAGACTCATAGACCAAATTCAAATACTAACATGTTTTGATTTGTTTCTTGTTTGGGTCTTCACCGTGTGTTTTATTTTAATTATATTTATTCATTTATTTTTATCTTATAAACAGAAAATTGGATGATATTACTCCTAATCCATAGTATGTTATTATCATATGTCCACGTAGGACTCCTCTTGATTTTTTTTTTTAAAGATTTTATTTTTTGACAGAGAGAGAGACAGCAAGAGAGGGAACACAAGCAGGGGGAGTGGGAGAGGGGGAAGCAGGCTTCCCGCTGAGCAAGCAGCCCCATGTGGGCCTTGATTCCAGGACCCTGCAATCATGACCTGAGCCAAAGTCAGACACTTAATGACTGAGCCACCCAGGCACCCCTCCTCTTGATTTTTTTTAATTGGTATTTCCCTCTCATTTCTCATAGTTAGTTCTGTCTCCCATAACCAAGGCAGGACTTTAACGTGTTTGAGTTATGTTACTAAATATACATGAAATCTTGTAGAAAATTTTGTTTTTCTATGTGAATGTGTTTGTAATTTGTAGCAATGGTTCTATGCCATAAATCTCATTCCTTTTCTTTTTCTTATCAATGCTATATTTTATAAATCTGTGTTGCTATGTACCATAAACTATTTTTTATAAATGTTAAATCAGTTCCTAACATTTACAAATTAGAAGATTTTATATGTGAGTGCAGATTATTGGCTTCTCTTTGAGTCTACATTTCTGAATGGCAAACAATCATAGGAGCTATAATGATTGCAGCTTTTAGAAGGAGCATATGCTTTCTATTTTTCCACTGGACCCCAGTCACTCATTACCTGTCTCCTGTAAGCATTTCAATTTGTCCCTAGAAACTACGAAACTTGAGTATGACTCATAAGATATTGTGACCTGTTAAGCTCTTATACTTTCCTTCCCTTCTCTCCTCTCTTGTACCTATCATAAGTCTCCAGGTTAACTTCTAACTACCAGTATCTTTTTTCAGTTATTAACAACTTTTTCTTCAAGGCAAAGAGTGTTTCTATGATTGCTTTCTATTTTCACATTTGTGTATAATTCAGCCCTTTCTTTCCACAAGTCTCTTCTACTATTGTTCTTTTTCTTTAAATATTTATTTATTTATTTATTTTAGAGTTAGAGAGAGAGCATGAGAGGGAGAGGGAGAGAATCTCAAGCAGACTCAAAGGGCTCAATCTCATGACCCTGAGATCACGACCTTAGCTGACAAACCAAGAGTTGGATGCTTAACTGACTGTGCCATCCAGGCACCCATCTTTTACTATGTGCTATGGGGACATGTGTTTTTTTACCTTTATTTTAACTCTAATGTGTGTCCTTTGTCCTTATTTATGAGATGTGACTCTGTAGGTATCATTTGCATAGGACTTCCTGTTCTATCACTGATTCTAAGACCAGAATCCTCTACACCCCCACACATATCTCTTCTCTGAAGTACTTTCTCTTCATTCATTCCTTCAGTCAGTCACAAATGTTTATTGAGCTACTAGATGATAGAAACGTTGTTCCAGTTTTTGGGAATACAGAAATTAACAGCAAAAATACCCCCAAACAAAAATATCTTTCTATTTCTATCCTCATGATTCAGAGAATATATCAGTAGTTGAGAATAAGTGCTGGCCCAAATACTATCACTCTTCCATACTCTTAAAAGGTAATAACAACTGGGTCAAAAATGTTTGAATGCACTTTTTGACTTTTCATCTACTGTTTAAAAATGGATAGAGGAGAGGGAGGAGCAAGATGGCGGAGGAGTAGGAGACCTGGATTTCGTCTGGTCCCAGGAATTCAGCTGGATAGGGATCAAACCATTCTAAATACCTATGAACTCAACAGGAGATTGAAGAAAAGAATAGCAACGACTCTCTGAACAGAAAAGCGACCACTTTCTGGAAGGTAGGATGGGCGGAGAAGTGAATCCGAGGCGATATTCGGGAAGATAGATGGCGGGGGAGGGGGACTCTGTCATCTGCTACCAACAAGTAAGAGAGCAGGGGAGCACAAAATCGGAACTTTTAGAAGTTGGCTCTACAGAGGGACGTCGCTCAGTGTGGTCTTGGGACCCTCGGGGTCATAGAAAGACCAGGGGTGCCTGAGTGCAGCAGACCTCCCAGGTATCGGAGTGGGGAATCCGGCTGCAGAGATGGAGCCAAGAAGTGGGCTCTCAACTCAGGGTTTCCATAAACCGTGATCCGTGGTACAGTTGGGCCACTGCTCTTCTAGCAGGGACCCAAAAAGCGGCAGATCCAGGAGACTTCCCTTCCTCCCCTGGGAGGAGTGGTGCGGGACCACACTGCAGGGATCTGCTGGGTTTGGAGACTCCACATGGGGTCATGAGCAAGAGATAGAAACGCTGGGTCACAATCCGGGTGAACACGGAGTGTGGCCGGAGACCGGGGAGACGGGAGCGATTGACTGCTTTTCTCTAGGGGCACACTGAGGAGTGGGGCCCGAGTTCTCAGCTACTCCGGGGCAGAGATTGAGAGGCCACCATTTTCAGTCTCTTCCTCCAAAGCTGTACGGAAAGCTTGCAGGGAACAAAAGCTCCCGAGAGCAAACCCAAGCAGATTACTTAGCCCGGATCCCTCAAGGGTGGGGCAATTCCACCTCCGGCAAAGACATTTGGGAACCATGGCAACAGGACCCTCCCCCAGAAGATCAGCAAGAACAGCCAGCCAAGACCAAGTTTACCGATCAATGAGAATGGCAGAACTCCAGTGCTAGGGGAATACTGTACATAGAATTCATGGCTTTTTCCCCATGATTCTTTAGTCTTTCAAAGTTAATTTTTTTTAACTTTCTTTTTTTATTTTTTTGGATTTTCTTTTTCCCTTTTTCAACCAACATCTTATCAATCCCTTCTTTAAAAAATCTTTTTTATTTTTCATTTTTATGAAAAATAAAATGTCCCACATTTTATTTTTTATTATATATATATATATATATATACATATATATATATATATATATATATGTTCTCTCTTTAGAATTTTGGGATATAGTTTCTTCTAATAGACCAAAATATACCCCTAAATCTCTAGTGTATGGCTTTGTTCTAGTCTCCTGCCTGATCACATTCTTTCCTTTTTTTTAAATCCTATTCTTTCTTTTTTCTACCAACTTCTTATCTTATCAATTCCTTTTATAAAATCTTTTATAATTTTCACCTTTACAGTCATATTCTATCCCTTCATCATACTTACCCTTATTTTTGTACATATATAGTTTTTCTTTCTTTAAAATTTTGGGAGGCACTTTCTTCTAACAGACCAAAATATGCCCCAAATCTAGTGTGTGGCACTGATCTATGAACCAGCCTGATCATATTTGATCATATTCTGTTTTTTGTTTTGTTTTGTTTTTGTTTATTTGTTTTTATCTATTTCTTTCTTTTTTTCCTTTTTTCTTTCTTTCCCTTTCTTTTCTCCCAGTTTCAAGTCTTTTCTGATTTGTTTAGTGTATATTACCTGGGGACGTTGTTACCCTGTTAGCATTTTATTCTCTCATTCATCTATTCTCCTCTGGACAAAATGACAAGATGGAAAAAATCACCTCAAAAAAAAGAACAAGAGGCAGTATCGACTGCAATACTGACATTAGTAAGATGTCGGAGCTAGAGTTCAGAATGATGATTTTAAAGATACTAGCTGGGCTTGAAAAAAGCATGGAAGATATTAGAGAAACCCTTTCTGGAGAAATAAAAGAACTAAACTCTAACCAAGTTGAAATCAAAAGGCTATTAATGAGGTGCAGTCAAAAATGGAGGCTCTAACTGCTAGGATAAATGAGGCAGAAGAGAGAATTAGTGATATAGAAGACCAAATGATGGAAAATAAAGAAGCTGAAAAAGTAGAGATAAACAACTACTGGATCACGAGGGCAGAATTCGAGAAATAAGTGATACCATAAGATGAAACAACATTAGAATAATTGAGATCCCAGAGGAAGAAGAAAGAGAGAGAGGGGCAGAAGGTATATTGGAGCAAATTATAACAGAGAACTTCCCTAATTTGGGGAAGGAAACAGGCATCAAAATCCAAGAGGCACAGAGAACCCCTCTCAAAATCAATAAAAATAGGTCAACACCCTGACATCTAATAGTAAAACTTAGGAGTCTCAGAGACGAAGAGAAAATTCTGAAAGCAGCTTAGGAGAAGAGATCTGTAACCTACAATGGTAGAAACATTAGATTGGCAACAGACCTATCCACAGAGACCTGGCAGGCCAGAAAGGATTGGCATGATATATTCAGAGCACTAAACGAGAAAAATATGCAGCCAAAACTGCTGTGTCCAGCTAGGCTGTCATTGAAAATAGAAGGAGAGATAAAAACTTCCAGGACAAACAAAAACTAAATGAATTTGCAAACACAAAACCAGCCCTACAAGAAATATTGAAAGGGGTCCTCTAAGCAAAGAGAGAGCCTAAAAGTAACATAGACCAGAAAGGAACACAGACAATATACAGAAACAGTCACCTTACAGGCAATACAATGGCACTTAATTCATATCTTTCAATAGCTACCCTGAATGTAAATGGGCTAAATGCCCCAATCAAAAGACACAGGCTATCAGACTGGATAAAAAAACAAGACCCATTGATATGCTGTCTGCAAGAGACTCATTTTAGACCCAAAGACACCCCCACATTGAAAGTGAGGGGGTGGAAAACGATTTACCATGCTAATGGACACCAAAAGAAAGCTGGGGTGGCAATCTTTATATCAGACAAATTAGATTTTAAATGAAAGACTATAATAAGAGATGAGGAAGGACACTATATCCTACTTAAACGGTCTATCCAACAAGAAGATCTAACAATTGTAAATATCTATGCCCGTAACATGGCAGCAGCCAATTATATAAGCCAATTAATAACAAAAGCAAAGAAACACATCAACAGCAATACTATAATAGTGGGGGACTTTAACACCCCCGTTACTGAAATTGACAGATCATCTAAGCAAAAGATCAACAAGGAAATAAAGACTTTAAATGACACACTGGACCAAATGGACTTCACAGATATATTCAGAACATTCCATCTCAGAGCAACAGAATACACATTCTTCTCTAGTGCCCATGGAACATTCTCCAGAACAGATCACATCCTAGGTCGCAAATCAGGTCTCAACTGGTACCAAAAGATTGGGATCATTCCCTGCATATTTTCAGACCACAGCGCTTTGAAACTAGAACTCAATCACAAGAGGAAAGTCGGAAAGAACTCAAATACATGGAGGGTAAAGAGCATCCTACTAAAGAATGAATGGGTCAACCAGGAAATTAAAGAAGAATTAAAAAAATTTATGGAAACCAATGAAAATGAAACACAACTGTTCAAAATCTTTGGGATGTAGCAAAGGCAGTCCTGAGAGGAAAGTATATAGCAATACAAGCCTTTCTCAAGAAACAAGAAAGGTCTCAGATACACAACCTAAACCTACACCTAAAGAGCTGGAGAAAGAACAGCAAATAAAGCCTAAATCCAGCAGGAGAAGAGAAATAATAAAGATCAGAGCAGATCAATGAAATAGAAATCGAAAGAACAATAGAACAGATCAACGAAACTAGGAGCTGGTTCTTTGAAAGAATTCACAAGATTGATAAACCCCTGCCAGACTTATTAAAAAGAAAAGAGAAATGACCCAAATCAACAAAATCATGAATGAAAGGGGAGAGATCACAACCAACACCAAAGAAATACAAACAAATATAAGAACATATTATGAGCAACACTATGCCAGCAAATTAGATAATCTGGAAGAAATGGATGCATTCCTAGAGATGTAACAACTACCAAAACTGAACCAGAAAGAAATCGAAAACCTGAACAGACCTATAACCACTAAGGAAATTGAAGCAGTCATCAAAAATCTCCCAACAAACAAAAGCCCAGGGCCAGATGGCTTCCCAGGGGAATTCTACCAAACATTTAAAGAAGAACTAATACCTGTTCTTCTGAAACTGTTCCAAAAAATAGAAATGGAAGGAAAACTTCCAAACTCGTTTTATGAGGCCACCATTACCTTGATCCCCAAACCAAAGACCCCATCAAAAAGGAGATTTACAGGCCAATAACCTTGACGAACATGGATGCAAAAATTCTCACCAAAATACTAGCCAATTGGATCCAACAGTACATTAAAAGGATTATTCACCATGACCAAGTGGGATTTACCCGTGGGCTGCAAGTTTGGTTCAACATCTGCAAATTAATCAATGTGATACAATACATTAATAAAAGAAAGAACAAGAACTATATGATCCTCTCAATAGATGCAGAAAAAGCATTTGATAAAGTACAGCATCCTTTCTTGATCAAAACTCTTCAGAGTGTAGGGATAGAGAGTCCATACCTCAATATCATAAAAGCCATCTATGAAAAACCCATGGCGAATATCATTCTCAATGGGGAAAAATTGAGAGCTTTCCCCCTTAGGTCAGGGACACGGCAGGGATGTCCACTATCACCACTGCTATTCAACATAGTATTAGAAGTCCTAGCCACAGCAACAAAAAGAAATAAAAGGCATCTGAATTGGCAAAGAAGAAGTCAAACTCCCACTCTTTGCAGATAATATGATACTTTATGTGGAAAACCCAAAAGACTCCACCCCAAAACTGCCAGAACTCATACCGGAATTCAGTAAAGTGGCAGGATATAAAATCAATGCACAGAAATCAGTGGCATTCCTATACACCAACAGCAAGACAGAAGAAAAAGAAATTAAGGAGTCGATACTATTTACAATTGCACCCAAAACCATAGGATACCTAGGAATAAATCTAACCAAAGAGGCAAAGAATCTGTACTCAGAAAACTATAAAATACTCATGAAAGTAATTGAGGAACACACAAAACAAAGGAAAAACGTTCCATGCTCATGGATTGGAAGAACAAATATTGTTAAAATGTCTATGCTACCTAGAGCAATCTACACATTTAATGCAATCCCTATCAAAATACCATCCACTTTTTTCAAAGAAATGGAACAAATATTCCTAAAATTTGTTTGGAACCAGAAAAGACCCTGAATAGCCACAGGAATGTTGAAAAAGAAAAGCAAAGCTGGCGGCATCACAATTCCCGACTTCAAGCTCTATCACAAAGCTGTCATCATCAAGACAGTATGGTACTGGCACAAAAACAGACACATAGATCAATGGAACAGAATCGAGAGCCCAGAAATGGACCCTCAACTCTATGGTCAACTAATCTTCAACAAAGCAGGAAAGAATGTCCAATGGAAAAAAGACAGTCTCTTCAACAAATAGTGTTGGGAAAATTGGACAGCCACATGCAGAAGAATGAAACTGGACCATTTCCTTACGCCACACGCAAAAATAGACTCAAAATGGTTGAAATACCTCAATGTGAAACAGGAATCCATCAAAATCCTAAAGGAGAACACAGGCAGCAACCTCTTTGACCTCAGTTGCAGCAATTTCTTCCTAGAAACTTCGCCAAAGGCAAGGGAAGCAAGGGCAAAAATGAACTATTGGGACTTCATCAAGATAAAAAGCTTTTGCACGGCAAAAGAAATAGTCAGCAAAACCAAAAGACAACTGACAGAATGGGAGAAGATATTTGCAAATGACATATCAGATAAAAGGCTAGTATCCAAAATCTATAATGAACTTCTTAAACTCAACACCCAAAGAACAAATGATCCAATCAAGAAATGGGCAGAAGACATGAAAAGACATTTTCCCAAAGAAGACATCCAAATGGCCAACAGACACATGAAAATGTGTGCAACATCGTTCAGCATCAAGGAAATCCAAATCAAAACCTCAATGAGATACCACCTCACACCAGTCAGAATGGCTAAAATTAACAAGTCAGGAAACAACAGATGTTGGCGAGGATACGGACAAAGGGGAACCCTCCTACACTGTTGGTGGGAATGCAAGCTGGTGAGCTCTCTGGAAAACAGTAGTGAGTTTCCTCAAAAAGTGGAAAATAGAGCTACCATATGATCCAGCAATTGCACTACTGGGTATCTACCCCAAAGATATAAATGTAGGGAGCCGAAGAGGTATGTGCACCCCGATGTTTATAGCAGCAATGTCCACAATAGCCAAACTGTTCAAAGAGCCAAGATGTCCATCGACAGACGAATGGATAAAGAAGATGTGGTGTATATATATATATATAATGGAATATTATGTAGCCATCAAAGGGAATGAAATCTTAACATTTGCAATGACGTGGATGGAACTGGAGGGTATTATGCTGAGCGAAATAAGTCAATCAGAGAAAGATATGTATCATATGACCTCACCGATATGAGGAATTTTTAATCTCAGGAAACAAACTGTGGGTTGCTGGAATGGTGGGGCATGGGAGGGATGGGGTGGCTGGGTGATAGACATTGGGGAGGGTATGTGCTATGGTGAGCGCTGTGAATTGTGTAAGACTGTTGAATCACAGACCTATACCTCTGAAAGAAATAATACATTATATGTTAAAAAAAAGAAGAAAAAGAAGAAGATAGTAGGAGGGGAAGAATGAAGGGGGGAAAATCGGAGGGGGAGATGAATCATTAGAGACTATGGACTCTGAGAACCAAACTGAGGGTTCTAGAGGGGAGAGGGGTGGGGGATGGGTTAGCCTGGTGATGGGTATTAAAGAGGGCAGGTACTGAATGGAGCACTGGGTGTTATACACAAACAATGAGTCATGGAACACTACATCAAAAACTAATGATGTAATGTATGGTGATTAACATAACATAAAAAAAAAAAAAGAATATAGTCACCCAAAGCACTGAGCACCTTTCCTGTCACAAAAAAAAAAAAAAAAAGGGTAGAGGACTTGAATAGACATTTTTCCAAAGAAGACATACAGATGGGCAGCAGGCACAAGCAAAGATGCTCAACATCACTAACCATAAGGGAAATGTAAATGAAGACCACAGTGAGATATCACCTCATACTTGTCAGATTGGCTATTATCAAAAAGACAAAAAATAACAAGTATTGGTGAGGATTTGGAGAAGAAGGAACTCTTGCACAGTCCTGGTGGAGATGTAAATTGGGGCAACTATTGTGGAAAATAGTATGCAGTTTCCTTAATACATTAAAAATCAAACTACCGGGCGCCTGGGTGGCTCAGATGGGTAAGTGTCTGCCTTCGGCTCAGGTCATGATCCCAGGGTCCTGGGATCGAGTCCCGCATCAGGCTCCCTGCTCCTTGGGAGCCTGCTTCTCCCTCTGCCTCTCTCTCTCTCTCTCTGTCTCTCATGAATAAATAAATAAAAAGTTAAAAAAAAAATCAAACTACCATACTCTCCAGTAATTCCATGTGTAAGTATTTATCTGAAGAAAACAAAAACACCAGTTTGAAAAAATATATGCATCCTTATGCTCATTGCAACACTATTTACAGTAGCCAAGATATGGAAGCAACCTAAGTGTCCATCAATAGATAAATAGATAAAAATGATGTAGCATATATACACACAATGGAATGTTACTCAGCCATAAATCAGAATGAAATTTTGCCACTTGCAGCAACATTGATGGACCTATAGGGTATTATGTTAAGTGAAATAAGTCAGACAGAGAAAGACAAATACCGTATGAATTCACTTAAATGTGGAATCTAAAAAACAAAACAAGCAAACAAACAATACAAAAACAGAAACAGTCTCAGATACAGGAAACATGCTATTGGTTACCAAGGTGGGAGTAGTTAGGGGGCAGGCTAAATAAGTGAAAACTATTAAGAAGTACAAACTTCCAGTTATAAAATAAGTAAGTCATGGAGATGTAATGTACAACATAGGAAATATGGTCAATAATATTGTAATAACGATGTATGGTGACAGATGGTAACCAGACTTATTGTGGGATCATTTCATAATGTACAAACATACTGAATCACTATGATGCACACTTGAAATTAATAGACTATTGTATGTCAATTATACTTCAGTAAAAAAAGATAGGTTGAAAACCACTTACATCTCAACATTTATTAGAATCCTTAATTAGTTTGGAGAATGGTAGGTTTAGACTTAGTTTCAGGTTATTTCACTCCAGTTTATTACTAAGCCAGCAAAACACAATGAAAATAACAAACTCAGACTAAGGACAAGGGTGAAAACTTCTCCCAACATCTCCTTTTTCTTCATGGAGCGAAACCTGAAGTTTGCTGGCCATTGCAGGCAATATGGATTGAGAAATCCACCAGGTTAGAGGATCCAAGGAGCTGGTTCTGCCATATTTTAAAACACCAGGCTGGGGGAGAAGGTTCCCTGCTGTGCCCGTTATCTACCTTTCTGTTCTGTTTCCAATGTGTCTCTAGACTCACAGCAGGCCTGGCCATGCTGAGCACAGTAAACAAGAAATTTCTCATCATCAGAACCTTCCATTTTCTCTAGGTGACAGGAAATTTGACTTGGAAGTGTTTTAACTGAAAAGAGAAGGTTGCTGATAAGGATGCTGTAAAAGAGTATATGAAATAGTATGGCTTTTTCCTGAAGTGGATTAGAAAGAACACAGAGGGTTATCTGACCATTTGCTTTATGCATGTGGCAATGCAATCCCTGGCCTTAGTCATGCATGATTGGAAGCAGAGTGTTTCCTTTTAAAGCCTTTTGTCACAAAATAATCTCTTTTCTTTATCTGTCTCCATATCTGGTTTGTAAAAGTCCAAGGCAACTTTCAAGGTAAGAATGTGAATATCCATATAGAAAAATGTTTTATACCTATGGAAAATTTTTATATACCGGCATTAGGTTGGAATTTGTTGATTTACTTGGTTCCTATTACAGCTTTAATTGGCATGTTTTGTATACATAATGTATTTCTAATATTTTGAAGTTAATTTCTTTCTTTGAATTGTGAGGATTTTTAAAGCAAGAAAATAAAAAAAAATCAATTCAACAATACCACGCATGTCTACCAAATGTGTTTGTTCTCAGTTTGTAATTAAATTATACTTATTTATTTTATTTATAAAAATAAAGTTTTGTTCATGCTAGTTTCAAAGAGACAGGATACATAAATGAAGTTGCTTTTTATTCAGTGAAGACATATTTATTGACTACCCGCTATTGTCAGACACTGGACATGTTGCTACACATATTCTATTTAAATTAACTTGGGTAAAATTGAAGATGAGATTATTAGTCCTATTTTAGATATGAGAAAAATAAATCTCACAAAGAATAAATAACCTGAAAGACTATATAGACCATAAATGGCAGAACTGTAATTAAATAATGATATTAAATGAAGCCCACCTTCCAACATACACAGTCACTTTGAAGACTAAGCCAACTGTTTAGAACTTGACAATGAATCTATCTAATTCCAGATCTCATACTTTCCCCACTTTAATAATGATAGTGTTATAAGAGACAACGTGCTTTGATTCTTTTCCCCAGGGCTGACATGGCAGGGTAGGCTTAGCTGGTTTGATTTGAGAGGCAGTAGGAAGAAAGCTTACGCAGACCCAGAGAAGCTCCAGTTCAAATCTTCATCTGAAAAGCCACAATTTAAGATATATTCCTTCAGGTCTTTCTTGAGGACTTCTAGTTCTTTTCAAGTCCATTAGTAACATCAATATTCCTAGGGTATTATGCTTTGAGTCAGTATCAATAAAACCTTAGAGCACTTGTTGATCCAAACCATTTCTAGTGGTGACAGACACCAGCAAGTACAGTCCGTAAGGATTAAGACGAAGGATGGAGTACAGGTTTTCCTATGGGGAGGCAAGCAAGAGGTAATGCTGAAAGAGCCATACAAATGGTGGCAAATAATAAATTGCACTTATTCACAGTTTTCTCAAGTTTTATCTGCTCAGAACATAGACAGGCATCAATTCTTTAAGAAAATACTAGGTTTTAATTTGATATTGTCAATTTGCCAGAGACATCATTTAAGAAAATAAATATAGTACCCTACCAAGTCTTGCTTTAAACAAGTTGTTTTAAATAAAGCATACCCGCTTTGGATGCGTCAGTTGTGTTCTCTTCCGGTAATGTATGTTATTGCAAGGTCAAATGAACCCCAGCAGGGAGACGACAAATACGTAACATTATAAATGACCTCAGGAGAACAGAAAAGAGAATATTAATCAATTTTAAGCACTCTGAGACAGCGGGAGATTATTTTGGCTAGATTGCATGACACTTTTAATGGCATGACTATTTGACAGCTCTTTCAGTCCAGGAAAAAAAAATCGGACAAAGTCAGGGAGGTCATAAGTCAAATCAAAGTCTCAAAGGAGAAATCAAACCCCAGAAGTACTCTGTAAAAAGATGTCCAATATATAGGCATACTACAGTGTCTAATGTTTGATTTTAAAGTGTTATGCAACCAGCTTTCAGTATCAGTAATTTCAGCTGAATGAGGATCATGATGATTGGGTAAAAAGAAAGACAAAACTAGAAACACAGCTCAAAGCACCTAGTTAATCAGAGACAGTAAAACAAAGTAATAATTAAATTCTTTTTATTTCCTTATCACTAGTAATAAATACAATGATTAGTATTCTCGGCCGATAGCAAATCCAAAATGCTATTTATAATATCTATTCATTCATTTATTCCTTCAACAAACATAAAAAAAAAATTAGCTCTAGTAAAAGCTAAGGACTGCCAAAGTCATGAGGGTAATAAAAGTATCAGAAGATGAGAGAGATGAGATTGAAAGCCAGACAAGAAATGGAGGTTTAGTCCCTGGACATAGTATGTAGATCAAGAGAAGAGAAGTAACTGAGTGTCAGGTGTGTAAGAGTGAATCCCAAAGAGCAAAGAGGTGGAATGGTGAGTTTTGAAGCTTCCTCTGTGAAAACTCAGCATCTGTCTGGTTGTACTTTTGAGGTCTTGCCTGCTGTGGTTACTGGGCTTCCGTATTTGTGGAAGTTATACAACACTCTGCACCAAGGCAGTATACATTAAAGCTTTTTTAAGTGATTTTATTTTATTATTTATTTATTTTTTTAGCCATCACAAATCTATTCTGTGTGTTAACCCTAGTAATTACCAAACGCTGATCAGAAATGTGGATCATTTTAACAATGTAAATTGGATCATATTCACATTCCTGCTGGCAAATGCTTCAAAAGCTTCCCATTTTCCTTGGAATAAAATTCAAACTCTTTAGAATAACCTTTCAGGCCTTATGTGATCTGGTCCCTGACTGCCTCTCCAACTTCATTCTCTATCACTCACCCCTGACTTTCCTTCTCCACAGGCATTAACCCCCCTTTAGTGTCTCCAACATGCCAGGGCCTTTGCTCTACCAGGAATTGCCACCTCCATGCCTACCCCTCTCCATGTGACCAACATCTATTCATCTTTGCAATTTGAGTTCAAATGTCCCATCCTTGAGGAAGCCTCTTCTGACAATCAAGTCTACCATAAATTACTAATTAGTTCCTCATTATTTTCTTTCACTGAACACTGTTCTATTTCTTCATAGCATTTATGGCAAATTGAAATTGTATGGTAGTATATAATGAAATTATATTGTACAATACTTAGAGTGTTTTAAGCTCCAGGAAGATAGGGATTGTGTTGTTTTCATTAACAATCTAATTCATGACTTATAAGAAGTACTCAACAAATATTTGTTGAAAGAGTGAATGAAGGACAACGAAGAATGACCTTAAAAACTATGGGTAATTAATTATTACATAATACATGCAAGATTTTGGAGCCAGGGTATTATTTTGAACTTAGGGTCTCTAGGGGGAAATAGAAACAGCCATTGGTGGTAAACACCTGAGGTACATGACCTCCAGTTGTCCTTGGTACACTTGACATCCTGGGCGTCCAGGAAAGCTGTGTCTGGTCCTGACTGTGTGAACCTGCCCCTTTACTTCTTTGGGCTTCAATTTCCCAAAGGGTCATATGAGTGGTTGAACTGGATAGCTTTTGTGATTTCTGTATTAAAAATTAAAGAAAATCATATCTTCATGTAGGAATTTTTAGAAAATAATCCTATGAAGCACCAAGGATTTCAGTGCTTAGCAGCCTCTAGCTGTATCGAGTTGCTATCTGAAAGTTAAAGACCCAGGTTCACTTATTCACTTTTCACCCATTTCTTTCACCTAAAGTGCATATCTGATTTCTCTAAGCAGAGACTAGAAACATGTGTGGGCAAGTACTCAAAAAAAAGCAAGCATTTAACTTTCTAAGCAGCCTTATCACTCCAACATCTAGGTTTGGCACGGAATCACAGGACTCAACACAACAGCTGCCTTCACTATCATGTGTGCATATTGAATAATAGATTCCTGCTTTACAAGAGGCTAGTTCAGAAAGTCAAACACACAGCTGCTCTATCTTCATATGTCGTTCCTTCAAGGAAATCATTTTATAGACCATTCTGGACTTTTTTTCTTTTTTTGGTCTGTACTCACATACTGTAAGTGGATAAAATCCTAAATATATACTCCCATACTTTCCAAACATGTTTGTTACTGTTAGTGTTTAAGTCTTTTGACTCATCCTGCTGAAGGACAGCACTACCATTTCTCAAAGCATCAGTCTTGTAGAGTACCTGCCAATGTGTGGCATGCTTATACAACTACTGTTGATAAAGTTCAGTCCATAGCCAGGAAATAACAGCCTTCCACTAAGGTTCATAAACGTGAGTCTGATAGTAAATCTCTTATTGAGCTCACCTGTAATTTAACATAAAGAAACTTTCTAAGTTGAAACATGACTTGGGCTGAGAACCACAAGATATCACAGACTCATTTCCCAATCTGGGGAAAGGGAATTTTATTTCTAGTTTTTCCTCTCTTGAAAAAGATAAACGATAATATCAGACACATGTCTTGGGCTCAGAAATATTAATTATATTTGTGAATTGTTGGGAAAAGCCCTGATCTGGCATACAGATACTTTATGAATATAGAGCTGAAAAAGCACTATGGATATGCTAAAGGATGTCTAATAATTATATTTGGAGTGAGACAGTTTCACAAATTACTGTATTAGTTATGAGTTGAATTTAAATAAAATAGCACTGGAGGTACAATTGGACTTCAGTAAGACCATGACTTTGGCTTACTGCTCCTTTTGTCTAGAATACCCTTTGCTCTTGCTCTTCCCCATATGAGTATCAAACATCAACAGGAATATCATCTGCTCTGTAAAGCCTCACTTGACTTCCCTCAAGCATATTAGCCAGTTTTCACTATTCCTTTTTCTGTTTCCTCTATGCTTAGAACATATGCCTGTTATAAATTTTAGCTGCTTTTTTTCCATTGATTCCTTTTTGGCATTAAGTTTCATGAAAGAAGCTATCATCTTATTCAATTTTGTATACCTTTGACTTATCTTACTACTATTTTCTGGGACTAAAGAAGATGAGTAAAATATAGGCCCCACTTGCTAGGAGTGTTCAGTGTGATCAGACCCCTAATAAATGTGGTTACTTGACACCTGGTATTAATAGGTTGCCAAAGATTAAACCTTATTTTAAGTGGAAACTGGCCTTGGGGTCTAGGAAAAAAATAAAAAGTATATGGGTTTTGTTTCTCTTCTGCTTCGCATTCTGTAACTTTCTTCCAGTCCTCAGATTCTCAGTCTTCATGTGGCTTTTAGGGATTCAAAATCCTCACAGGAGGTATCTACACTATATCTGCCCTTCCCAGCAAAGTCTCATGTCCCTCCATCTTCTTTCTCATTTTCTTCTCACTTCAATCTCTCCCCAGGGAAAACTCCATTTTATAAATGTTTATGCTGGGTATTATTCTGAATATCTGAACAAAGTAATGTATATTACACCGTGAGGTCTAAATTATGGGTGACTTTTGGGGTATCAATAAGAAAAAATTCTAATTAAGAGATGGGTGGGCTTGGGTGCGTGGGTGGCTCAGTTGGTTAAGCGACTGCCTTCGGCTCAGGTCATGATCCTGGAGTCCCTGGATCGAGTCCTGCATCGGGCTCCCTGCTTGGCGGGGAGTCTGCTTCTCCCTCTGACCCTCCCCTCCTCTCATGTGCTTTCTCTCTCTCTCATTCTCTCTCTCTCAAGTAAATAAATAAAATCTTTAAAAAAAGAGAGATGGGTGGGCTTATAGGGAGATATTATTGTTCACTTTGACCTTGATCTACTTAACTCTCCTTATTTTGGTTCCATGATAGGGTAATAAATCCCTTATATGAGACTCTCATCGCTCTTACATCCAATTTTTTGAAGGGTAAGAAAATACTATCTGGGATTTGACTAGACAAGGTACCAGAGATGACTAACTTAAAACTTAGTGTTGTCTATATTTGGCACTGTCTATGTTCTTTCTTATATCCTTGATATTTTTTTATATCCTAATGACCCCTATTTACTTTTGAACAAGGATATTTAATATATAATTTATAAGTTTTATTAGAGTAGCTTGTATGGGTTACACAGAATCTTCTGTATTATACTGAGAATTTTAAGGATTATTTTACCTCCTGAGCCTACTTGTTTATTTTGGCCAATTCATGAATTATACTTTCTACCAGGAATGTAGCAAAGAAAAAAAGAATGATTTATTAAGGTGTTATTGAAAGACAAGTAAAAGATAGAAAAGCCATTTATCATCCATATCTGAAGTTAGGTCTTAGGTTCCAATGTAGGGATGTAACCATAAACTGGTTATCATCTATCCTACCAAGGTCAGTGACTGGCATTGGGTCAGTTACCCTTATGGGATTGTCATAATTTACGCTGCTGGATCCCCAAATGATTAATTACTTGTTTCATGAAGTCATGAAGTCTTAGCTGACTGTAATACTATTTAACTGAACCAGTTAGGGCTCACAGCCCTACAATAGCACCCCTCCTCCTCAGTGAGGGCCTATATATGCAACCGATGCTTCACCCACCCTCAAAAACTTGCCCATCAAAAGGAGATGGTTTTCTCCCTTAATCCATTGCCCCCATTTTTGTTGCTCCTTTCCCTCCTAAAATCCATTTTAAGAGATAGTTACCCAAAGTCATTATCAGAATCTACTATTTGTTCTTACATCAGGAAGACAGGCAAACATCAAAACAGTTTATAGTGAATTGATTTGGGTTTCTTCCACTTAATATTATGTCATACACTTTTTCCTATCTTATTTAATATTCCTATAAAATGACTCCCTTGGCTACCTAATAGTCCATGAATGAAATAGTATGATTTATTTTAGCAATCCCATAGTGCTGGACATTCAGTTTCTTTCTAAAATTCACCATTACAACTAATGTTCAGTAAATATTTAAATATTTAAAACCCACTATAATCTGACTTTTGTTCCTATTTTCTTGATGACTTAAATGCAGTTTACTCACAAGGCACTAATTGGAACACTAATTGAAAATGACCTTGGTTAGAAGCTGGGGATACCCTTGTCCAATTATCAATTTGCCATCAACTTGGCAACCGAAAAGATACTTTGAAGCCAAGAGAAAATTACCTTGATTTACTTAATTATTTCAATTTACTTTACAAGTGTTCTTATTGTCTTAACATATTCTTTCAAAATTTTTCTCAGCAGATTGAGGTAGTGATAAACCTATGAGCAGAACTATCATTTCAATCATCTGTGTAACTGTAAGAGATCAGTAGGGTGTCCACCACATGTTAGTAAGAAACAAAGAAGGGCCTCTGGGTGGCTCAGTCAGTTAAGCATCTGCCTTCAGCTCGGGTCATGATCCCAGGGTCCTGGGATCGAGCCCTGCATCGGGCTGCTTGCTTCGCAGGGAGCTTACTTCTCCCTCTTCCTCTGCCTGCCGCTCCCCCTGCTTGAGCTCCCTCTCTCTGTCAAATAAATAAATAAAATCTTTAAAAAAAAAGGAAATATTAATCATAAAAAAGAAAAAAAATGATAGCCACATGTAAGAAAAGAGAACCATTTTGTCTCTGGATATCTATTTATCTACATCATGTATTGCCTTGACAGTTATTTAGAGAGGACTCTTCTCCCCTTGAAAAAGACCGTATGGTTTAACATTCAAACTTCCATAATGTCAGAAAACATAGCATTTCTGTGGAATACTGCTCTGCGCAGGGCTACTTGTGTTGGAGCCAGGAAGCCTGCTTTTAAGGACCCAAGGGGACTATGGGCCTTTTCTGCTGGATTAAGCTCCTGGTATCACTTTCACTATGTTTCTGGCTTTAGCAGAATCTGGAACAGACTGCAGGCTAGAGTGTGTTGGCATGTGTATACAGCTCTACCATCTGTTTTGCTTCCGCAATTCATCAATTTCCTCTACTTATGATCTTGCCCGTCACTTAGTCCAGTTATGAAAAATATGTACTCTGAGTATTTTGTCTTTAATTACTTTTATAGATCTTTTCAAAGGAAACTGTGCAGTATTATGTAATGATAAAGTAAAATGTAATTGCAAAAAAACAAATCAGTAAATCATTAAAATTAAATATTTAAGCCTCAACTAATTAACAAGTCAAAGGAAATTGTGGTCTTAGCAACCTAATGAATAGTTAAGACAAGCTGGGCATCACTCTGACAAAGGCAGGGTCTGCTACTGTTCTGTTGTGAGTTTATATTTTGTTAATTACTTTAGATTTATGTAAAAACTTATGAAGCTCTTCCATCTAGACCTATTATTTGAAATATTTAAATGCTAATACGGACCATATCTATCTCTTATGGAAGCTGGAAAATAATAGTTCCCTTGAGAGAAGAACCACCATAATCGCTTCTTGACCTTTTGGCCAAGATCAAGTGAGAAAAAGAACCACTATCATTTATAATATCTAAAATAATTGGTGAAGCCTGAAAACATTTTGACATTTCAGAAAGGATATATTTATGTTAACGTAATAATTATACTTCTGTCATAGATGACACAAACGTAAATGCCACTCTGCCAGGGAATTTTCCTAAACCCCTACAATCCATTGCAAATAACCGCCAGATGGGTAGTGTTATCATTCATTCATAGGAAAAAAAAAATATCTGGGACAAAGAGTCAACTAGAAGAAATGGAAAGAGTGAAAGAGAGCAACTACAAATATAAAAGAAAGTGTACATGAACATATTCAGGATCCTTTAAGTGTTCACAGAAGTTCCCCTGTCATAGTAAAAAAGTATTTTAGAAGAATATTAATACATCACCCACAGAACTGCCTGACAAAGAAACCATAACTTGCCAAACATAATGTAATCTAATTAGTCCGCAGCAGAATTAGAAATACAACCTAAAAATTCCTGACAAAAATTATCAATTACCAGAAGCTGCTCCCCTGCATATCATTTTAGTTTTATTACAAAGAATGCCTTGTGGCCACAAAAAGTTAAAATAAATCACAAGGTGATGAAAATTCTGAAGGCAGTTAAATTTGTATTTTTCCATTCCTCATAGAACAAAGAAAGGAAATGAAAAAAAAATTGCATTTAAATCCCTTAATTTTTCTGACTATTCACTAATAGTTTTAAATAAGAGTGCAAAATCTGGCTTCAAACCTGAAGGCAACTACATGATACAAGTGCGGATTTTGCCTTCTCCTTCCAACAAATATTTTCTTTACCTGTTGACATTTGTTGCCACATGTAAATAATAAATTGTTCTTTTGTCTGATAAGGTGAAGTTTATTAGATTCAAAACCAACTTACTCTACTTCTCCCCAGTCTGCCTACCATTCCCGCCCCCCCGCCCTTATTTGGCACCAATCCACAGAAGATGAAAGAGCACAGAGGATTGTGCATGAGATGTTTTTAACAGATCATGTCTGGACATGCGGCATGATTTCCATTCATGTTCCACTGACTAGAACTCAAGAGGTTGACCACACATGGCTGCAAAATTAGTTTAGATGCATGCATAGGACCAAAAGAAAGGTTAGTCTCTGTTTTAGGTGGCATTGGTATACTCCTCTAAAGCCTGGAGAACCCTCAGATTGAGGTAGAGAGAAAATATCAGCAACCAGAGCTGGTTTGGAAACAGGTAGTGATAAGTCAATATATCGAACTAGAGAGGAAAGTCAACAGAAGACTAAAATAAGGAAGAATAGATAGTAGTCTGCAGTGGGGAGGTTGAGAGCATGGTTTCAGGATCCATATAATAAAATGCTTATGATCTGCTAAGGTATGTCTCATTTGGGGGCCCAAGTGTAATGCAATGTCCTTGGGAACAGATGTCTAAGGAGTCTGGAATAGTCACCGAAGGAGGCCCATTGAATTGGGATCCCTTCCTGCCTTGACTGGCTTTATCGGACCACGTATGTGTACAGAGACTGCTAATGCTCTCTGTATTGACCTTAGATATTTAGAGATCTGTCTCCTCCACTGGACAGAAAATTACACAAAAGCCAGGAGTGTATCTTATTAATCTATGTATTTGGGGAAGCTTACATCTCAAGAAATAAAACTTTGTAGGCCTTTAATAAACTAAATTGAACTGTTTCTGTAGGTATATCTTACATATGTCATGTGGCCTCTGACAGGCATGAAACAGGTTATTGTTCATAAGATGTCCTCATTTTTAATAAAATATTACATAATTTTTAGCAAAAATGTTTCTAGCATTTGGATCCTCAATATTAAAGCTCATTCAGATTTTATGATAACATGTAAGAGGGAAAATGGTATTACTATCCTGATCTATTAAGTATCTTATATATGTTAAGTAAACATAATACATAAATGAATTTTAAAAATGTGGAAAGGGAAAAAATAGAACTTCCAGATGGAAAAATAATAACAAAGAGGATATCTCAGAAGAATCTCACTAGAATTCCAGTAAAGAAATGCAAAATATTAAAAGTGACAAAGAGGTATACTTGCAATGACCATCTGAATATTGTTTTTACTAAGATATTTTACTGCTGAATTTTTACTTGGATGCCCAGTTCTAATTTTTATTATAGAATAATTTACAGAAATTCCCTTTGAAACCAATTTTACTGTAAACTCTAGTCTGGATATGACTGATAATCTTCTATGAATTCCTGTTGAGGTGTCTTGATTTTGTAGGTGCGTAGACAATGGATGTTGATACAGTACTTCAGAGTATATTCTCATAACATTCACATAAAATATGGATCTGTATCCCATTTTTAGATGGAGTCACTCTGTGGTGGCACAATCTACACTCAGTCCAGAGTCATGTTTCATTTTGGTCTAGGGAACTTTCCACTGAGTTCCAGTGAGTCAATTATACATCTTTGAATTTGCAGATTGAGGGTTTCACCCTCTTCAAAGTGTCTCGTTGGTTTACAGCCAGACAATTATTCCTTCAGTTTCTTTTCTCATCCCTCAAAAATACAAAAAATGTGGAGTCTTCTGCCCAAGGTACTAAAAAAGGATTAGAATCCTTACAAATCCCAACTTTATTTCTCCTCTTTTCTCCAAATTTGACTTCCTGACTCTGTTTTTGTCTTAAATCCATAAAAGCCCATGTCCTAAGAATTTTCAAGAAACTTAATGATAGCTCTTCAATGTTCCTGGATAACTTTGTGAAGATCACTTAGTACTTAAGCAAAACGCATATCAATGCAACATTTCTTTCCTCTTCCCCTTCCTTCCTCCTCTTTTTTTCTTGCTTTTTATTTAGCTTAATTTTAACAAACTGTATTTGTTCATTTATTTATCTCATCAAGAAAATGCATTTTTAATGATTTAGATAAATTTTAAAAGAGAAAAAAACAATGCAGTGAAAAGTCTCCCTTGCACTCCTGTTCCCCATCCAATATCCCAGCCCTTATTGCCATTCTGCACTTTTTGTTATTTTCCATTTCATTTATTAATATAAACCTGACCCACAGACTTTGATGTATAAAAAGACTACCACTATGCCCTTCAAACTTTATTCTTAGTACAGTGGCACTGAGATTTACTTGGATATATTGTAATATTTTCATAAAGAAAAGGAAATTGGAGAGATTTATTGTGTGTGACAGCAGATACATTAGTAATAAATGTAAGATACAGTGAATCCTTGACAAAAATTTTAATTTACTATAAAAAGTTATTCTTTATATAACTTATTTCAACATTGGGTCATCATGGAAGTGACTGTTTAATAGTAAAAATGGAGCTAATATCAAATCCATTCAATCCATATCAAACTAGAGTTGATATCTAATCCATTCTTTTCCTTGAAGCAGAGCCATAATTGGAACATACATGCAAATCAAATGATGGGAAAAGACCGTGAGTGTGATATTGATACCTTCTGGGTACATGGAAAAGCATAAAAATCTTTAGTGAGCAATATAATATAGAAGGACAGAATTTTGTTCTTAAAGAGTTTTGGAGTTTAAGAAATGTCTTATTATTATAAAAATATTTTATTATTGCTACCAGAGAAAGAGTTGCAAACTCAGCAGAAGAAGAAAAAGGAAGTGGAAGAAACAGGAGGAAAGGGAGGAAGGAGAAGATTAATTTCTATTTTTATGGTACTGATTTAGAATCAGGAAGATCTGGTTGGAAAACCCAAATCCACCATTTACTAACTGGTGAAATTTAAACTTGGTTCTCAGCATCTTCATCTGTAAAATAAGAATAATTATAGTACCTATTTTTTAAAAGATTTATTTACTGGGGGGGAGGGCAGAGGCAGAGGAAGAAGCAGACTCCCCATGGAGCACGGCGTCCCACACAGGGCTCAATCCCAGGACCTTGAATTCATGACCTGAGTCGAAATAAAAAATTGGCCACTTAATTGACTGAGACACCCAGGTGTCCCTATACTACCTATTTTAAAGATAGGAAAGTGCTTTACAAACTATAAAGTGTTAAGATAGTTGTTCTTAGTTTGAAGCTGCAATTCTATTCTTTCCTACTTACTTTAGTAAGTTAAATTCAGTCAGAGAAACCTAGCACTGGAATCACGGTCATGTTAACTAGTACACATGGCATCTTTGTGCAAGTTCTAGAAAGGTGCTCCGCCCAGTAGATGTCAACGTTTTGGAGGAATAGCTTGGCAAAGATGGCATCTTTGTCTGAACTAGGTGCCTCATTCCCAGAGAGCTCTGCATTATTTTACAGGTTGAAATGGCCCAAACTTCATTCCCTACACACCTCATAGCCTGGGCTTTTGTGCAGGACAAAACCTGCAGGATCGTGGGCTGGGGCTTGGATGAGAAACTTTATGGAAGTAATCTAGTCTAGTTCTTTTTCTTTAGAGGACACATGTCGAGTGTGGAACTCATTCATCATGCAGCAAATTCCATTTGTTTCTGGCTTGCTGTATATCCGTTTTTAACTTCCAAACATTAATCCCAGATTCCTTTCTCTCAATCCATAAGATATATTTCCATATGGCAACTCCTAAATAATTGGAAACTACCATCAAAATTTTCCTAGGACATTGTGTAGTGGACCCAGTTGGTGGTTGGTGTCCTCTTTATTTCTAACGGAACTTTCAATTTTGTTCATCTACTTCTTCCCTCATGTATCATTATGTCTTAGAGGAACGTGACCTCTCCCTGATTCTGGGGAGTCCTGGATAGAGTAGGACTAATCCCACCTTTTGCAAATGATGTGTCAAATAATGGTGATGAGACACAATTCTGACCAAAGCAGTCACAAGAGATATCTTCTGGAAAAAGTTTTCATTCTCTCTTTCTCTCAATAGTGAGCCATAGGAAGAGATATTCTCTGAGTTTGATGCCTTGATCTGGCATTACCACGTGAAAGCTACTTTAATTCTGAACTTTTTATTATGTGAGAAAATGCAATTTCTTATTTTTACACCAATCTCAGTTGGAGTTGCTATGACTGGCACCCAAGGGCATTGTAATTGATGAGCACATACTTTGCAGGTGAAGCATACTCGGTGTTTTTTCTCTTAAGACTTTATTCATATGCTTTTTCCTAAGCCTAGATTGTCCAGGTTTCTTTCTTTTGGACATTTTTAACTTGTGGAAGCCCAGGAATGAATGCCATAGCTCCTTATGAGATCTCCAGTTCAGACTGCTGACTCATGTTGACTTATGTCAACTCAAAGTCCTAAGATGTTTTTGCACTTGCTCTTGGGATATCACATCTCCTTTACCCTGTAACAGAGCAGGTGTTTGTTTGTTTAATTAAGTGCATAATTTAAATAGTTATCTTTATTAAATTATATTTGGTTGGATTCAGTCCATCATTTTATTCTGTTGAGATACTATCGAAATACTTCCTAGAAAACAATGCACTTGCTGTCTCTTACCCCTTCAGCCATTCTTAAATGTGTTAAATATGTCCTATATATCTTTGTTGATAAAACTGTTGAATCAGAAAGGCTTGGGAGGAAATCTCTGCACTGAGTTATTTAAAATATTTTCTTCTGATTGACATTGTGCTACTAGTAAGCTTTTTTTTTATAAACTTGCACAACCGCTTAAAAATATGCTGCACTATATGATTTAGTTCATTATCTTTCCTGTATCCCATAAATGCTGTCTGTTGTTTTCCTCTGATCAAAAAGGATTTTTTTAAAGCACTTGTATTTTACTTTATTATGTTTTAAATTTTGAAATATAAATATTTTCATCAGTCATGGTTCATTCTTAATGAATACAGGCTAATCTTCACTGACCAACTAATTATTTTCTTAACTTCTTTTGACAGAACATCTATAATTTTTTCTAGAATGGTCATAACAGAAATAGCAATATCAAATTTCCCATTATTCTGGAAGCTTGAAAAATCATTTATCTGACCCCAGTCTTTAGATACCAGAAAACTGTTCCACTAGTCTTCATAGGTGATTGCAAGAACAATAGTGATCTCATTGGCATGTAGCATTAGTTCCTTGAAGGGTGATTAATCTTGGCTAGGGGGCTAAACCTCATTTAGAGCATCTAGATGTCTCTCAAGTATTCATGGACTTCAATATTTTCATACTCATGTTTGTTCTGTCATTTCCATGCTGAAGAATAATCTTTTCTGATACAACAATAATTGAGTATAGTGATTAAAAGCATGAGTTCTGCAGTTACGCTACTTGAGTTCAAATCCTGGCTCTGCTAGCTACTAACTGTGTGTCTATAGACAAGTCACATAACCTCTTTAAACGTCAATTTCCCCATTTGTGAGAAAAGGGATGATAATATACACATTAAGGTGCTGCATTTAGATTTAAATGAGATAACCTGCTAAAAGTACCTGGTCTGATGCCTAGCACATGGATGTAGACTCAGCAGTGTAATTTTTACAGAGAGGATACAGAAGATATATGGGCTATGACATTCTAGTTGTTATAACTAACATCACTGCTTTTAAGTAGTAGATCTGTGTTTTCTTATTCTTCTGGTACCAAGCAAATATTTTTCATGAGTTGTAGCTTATTATTGGCGCTACCTTTCTTACATTGTTCTTAGGTGAATCCCTCTGTCCATCTTGGTGTAGGTTTGTAGACACTGCAGTTTATTTTGCTGTCCTCTCTATATATCTATCTCTCTTCTCTCATAAAGGGGCATTTGCAGCTAATAGTCATTGTTCTATTTGTTAGCATTAACTTTTTCTTCTTGAATCAGGTCATGGTATCAGCCCCTCACTTTGTGAAATGTGCTTTCCTAAATTAGGACTTACTACATGCTCAGTGTCCCCCTTACTTCTAAGTTAACATCTTATTTGCCCTAGGTTTCGATCTCTCCTGGGATATGAAAAATTTCTCATGGTTGGTCTGAATTAAGTCTAGAGTGCCTTTTGTAACTCAAAGCATCCATCTTGTGACAAGCAAAACTGCCTACCAGACACTTTAAAAATTTATCAGATGTGAACTTTAGCCAAATTAAAACTGTATTTTTCCAGAAGATGAAGTCCCTTACCTCTATCTGCAGTAGCTCTCTTCCTGTTGAGCAAAGAAAATTCTTACATCGCCGTGTTCTTGACACGAGGGTCACCTCTTCGAGTTCTAGAGAGATCTAGTGTTTGGATATTACTGTCATAGAATTAGAAGCTGGACTTCTATTTGCTTATTTTTCCCTTCTTTTGCTTCATTATTTAGCTGTGTGGGACCATACTATGTGATTGTAATTACCTTTTTCTCTGTTTTCTCCTATCAATTAAGTCCTCATTTATGTTTTATGTCATAAAAAGTCCTCTATTTCTCTTTAATATATTGTCTCCATTCTCCATCCAGGGTTGTACCAGGGTTACATTAAACAAATGTAGAGGAAAGAGTAAAATAGTCTTAACGTTCTGCATTTCTATAACAGAGGGCTCTTAGCTCTCTTCCTGACTTTGTATGAAGGCTTGATGTTAAATTTTGAGCAGTTCCATGAAAGTATAATTGCATCAGAACTTCCATTTCAGTTATTATTTTTAAAAAAAGATATACTTTTTTGATATATAAATTTCTATTCCTAATGTATTTCTTTGAAGCTGTGTCTTCAGTAGACCTTTTTTTTTTTTCTTTTAGGTGAGATCCTAAGACTGATCTATTCTGCCATAGGAGAGGTTGGAGTGTAGAGAAACTCCCTTCCCCTAGCTAGATACATTTTTAGAATTGTACCCTGCTGTTCTAGCATGATTTTCCCTGAAGAGACCTGGAGGGATTCTGGGGGGAAATTCCATGGAAGTGCTGAGGCCCCCTTAGGACTGAGGCCTCTACAGGTACCTCACTTTCATTCTAGTCCATCACACTGAGCCTCCAGTGAGTCCTCAAAATGGCAATTTACATGTTCTTGCCAGTTTATGGCTTTAGCGGCTTCTCTGAAGGTAAGCAAGTAAACTCTTTGTATATTCAGTGGGTTTGGACAAATGCAAAATGACTTGTATTCAGGATTATAGTATCATACAGAATACCTTCTATGCCCTAAATATCCTCTGTGTCCAACCTATTCATTCCTCCCTCTCCCCAACCCTTGGAAACCAGTGAATTTTTGATGTCTCCATAATTTTGTCTTTTCCAAATTTCATGTAGTTGCAATCATATATTATGTAGCCTTCTGAGATTGCCTGCTTTCACTTAGTAATTGTCTTTAAGGTTTTACCATGTCTTTTCATAGTTTGAGAGCTCATTTCTTTTTAGCACTGAATAATATTGCATTGTCCGAATGTACTACAGTTTATTTATTCATTCACCTACTGAAAGGACATCTTGTTTGCTTCCAAGTTTTGACAATTATGAATAAAGCTGTTATAAATATCTAAGTACAGATTTTTCTGGGAACATAAAATTTTAACTTCTTTTTTTGGGGTAAATACCTAGGAACATGATTGCTGTATTGTCAGAGTATGTTTTTTTTTTTTTTTTTTTTTTTTTGTAAGAAACTGCCAAACTATCTTCCAAAGTGGCTGTACCATTTTGCATTCCCGCCAGCAGCAAAAGCCCTGTATCCTAGTCAACATTTGGTGTTGTCAGTGCTCTGGATTTTGGCCATTCTAATAGATATACAGTGGTATGTTATTATTTTAATTTTCATTTCCCTGATGAAAAATGGTGTGAAGCATCCTTTCATATGCTTATTTTTCATCTGTATATCTTATTTGTTAAGGTGTCTGTTAAAAGTCTTTGGCCTAGTTTTTTATTTAGGTTGTTTTCTTATTGTTGAGTTTTAGGAGTTCTTTGTATATTTTTGATAACAGTTATTTATTAGATGTGCCTTTTGCAAACATTTTCTCCCAGTCTGTGGCTTGTCTTCTCATTCTCTTGACATTATCTTTTACAGAGTAAACATTTTAAGTTTTAATGAAGTCTCACTTATCAATTATTTCCTTCTTGGACCTTGCTTTTCGTGTTGTATCTAAAAAGTCATTGCTGGAGCACCTGGGTGGCTCAGTTGGTTAAGCATTTGACTCTTGATTTCAGCTCAGGTCATGATCTCAGGGTCATAGGATCAAGCCCTATGTCAGGCTCCTTGCTCAGCAGGGAGTCTACTGGAGATTCTCTCTCTTCCCTTCCCTCTGCCCCTCCCCTCTACTCTCTCTCTAAAATAAATAAATAAATAAATCTTTAAACATTTTTTTTTTTAAATTCTTTGCCATACCCAAGATCTTCCAGGTTTTCTCCTATGTTTTCTTTTAGGAAAAAACATTTTTATGTTTTACATTTGGACCTATGATCCATTTTGAATTAATTTTTTTAAGGGTATAAGGTCTGTATCTGTATTCTCTCTCTCTCTCTTTTTTTCATGTCCAGTTGTTTCAGCACCATTTGTTGAAAAGACTGTCTTTGCTCCATTGTACTGCTTGTGCTCTTGTCAAAAATCAGTTGACTGTATTGATGTGAATCTATTTCTGGATTCTATTCTGTTCCCTTGATCTATTTGTGTATTCTTTCACCAATACCACACTGTCTTGCTTACTACAATTTTATTTTAAGTCTTGAAGTAGGTAGTCTCAGTCCTCCAACTCTGTTCACTTTCAGTATTGTGTTGGCTATTCTGGGTCTTTTGCCTCTCTATATAAACTTTAGAATCAATTTGTTAATATCTACAGAATAACTTGCTGGAATTTTTATTGGGATTTCATTGAATCTATAAGTTAAGGTGGGAAGAACTGATGTATGGACAATGTGGATTGATTTTTAACTGTTAAATCAAACTTGCATGCTTGATATAATCTTGGTCATGATCTATTACCATTTTTGTATACTGTTTAATTTGATTAGTTAAAATTTGTTAGTTTTTAAATCTATGTTCGTTGGTGATATTAGTTTGCAGTTTTCTTTCCTGTTAATGTCTTTGTCTAGGTTTGTTGTTATAGAAATGCTGACCTCCATTCATTACTTTGGTAAATATTCTCTCCTTTTTATGTAGAATTGGTATTATTTCTTCCTTAAGTGATGGGTAGAATTTCTCTGTGAAACAATATGGGAGTTTTCTTATTGTGGAATATTTTGAACTATAAATTTCTTCAATAGATATAAGGCTCTTCAGTTTTTATTTCTTTCTTCTTGATGAGTTTGGTAATTTGTATCTTTCAAAGCATTTGTCCATTTAATCTAAATTTTTAAATTTATTGGTCTAAAGTAGTTTGTAATATTTTAAAACTCTCTTTTAATATCTACAGAATCTATTTTGATATCACATCTCTCATTTCTGATAATGGTAATGTCTTCCTCCTTTTTTTCTGCATAGGTCTGGCTAGAGATTTACTTATTTTATTGATCTCATTTTCTTTATTGTGTTTCTGCTGTTTTATTGATTTCCATTTTCATCTTGATTATTTTCTTTTTTCTGCTTTCTTTGGGCTTAACTTGTTCTTCTTTTTCTAGTTTCTTAAGGTAGAAGTTAAGTCTATCGTGTTGTGACCTTTCTCTTTTCTAATATTGTGAGTTTGATACATATTTCTCTTTAACCACTCTTTCAACTGCATTCTACAAATTTTTATTTGTAATGTTTTCATTATTTAGTTAAAATATGTTCTAATTTCCCTTTTCATTCATAGACACTTAGACACTTTGTTTATTTAGAAGTGTGTTACTTCATTTTCAAATATTTGGGGATTTTCCAGATATTTTTCTGTTGTCAGTTTCTAAATTAATTCTATTGTAGTCAGCGAACATGGTTTATATATCTTGAGTCTTTTGAAATTGATTGAAATTTGTGTTATGGCCAACACATGGTCATCTTGCTATATTAATTTTGTAAAGGAATATTGTGAATTACTACAATTATGTTTTGTTGCTGCTTTCCTCTTTTTCTGCTCTCCCCCCAAAAGATAAGGAAAATGTTTAGATTTCTTTTTATCCTTATATTTGTTTATTTTTCATTCTAAAACATCACTTTGTTGTGATACAATTTTTTTTCTTCCTAGAAGTTCATTTTGGATTATACTATCCTCATGATACCTGCAGATATTTTTGAATTAACATATCTTATCTCTCTTAAAATTTGGCTATATGTTTTTTTTTATTTTTGAAGCTTGATGCCACAGCTGTTTTTATACCATTTTATAGTGAGGCCCTAGTGTTACATAATCTTTTTAGAAGTATAATTCAGGTATGGCATTGACTTAGTTAATAATCCCTTCAGCTCTATAGCAAACATTTTTACTTAGAAATTTTAACATGATGTTATTCTCCTACCATTATTTTTAAATTTTTCTTTTATGTATTCATTGCTTCACTGATATATAACCTTCCCAGGATTAATATGACCTTATTTTTTCAAGAAAAATATATTTAAAATGGACTTTTAAATGTTAGGACTATTTTAAAGAATATATTTTTATATGTAACTATTTTTTTGGCCCAAATTATTTTTTAATACTAATAACATAAATTACTAGGAAGTTCTTAAAGCCAGAAAGACCCTGCCATTCAAGAGAATTTTTTTGTTGGTGAAATTATACACATAAAGATTTGGAAAAATAAAATGTGTCTGCAAATATTTTATGGTATTCAAACTAAAGCTTTTATTTGAATCTAAGATAAGCCTATTACTATTTTTCATTGTCTATGAAGAGTCCCATATCTTTGATATCTGATATCCATGTCTTTTCTTCCTCTACATCAATGCTAGGAAATGCACTACAAACCAGGTATGCATGAATACAAGTACTATAGATGTGTGTAAATATATATTACCTTTAAAGACACAAAGACAAAATTCAAAGTTTAAAAGTGCTGCATTCACTTTTGAAAGTGAGGGTGAGTCATGCTTTTGATTTTATCCCTAGGATCCAGGGAATTGCCAGAGGCAATGCTATTTAAGAAAAGAAGAAAAGCATCTTCAAAAAGGTTCCCAGACTCTATTCCTATTTTTTCTTTTCTCATGGTTTTATTTCATTCCCTAGCCAAAACTTTCTATGGCAAGTTGAAAACTAATATCACTAAAACATTTGAACATATAGTACTGTTTTAGTATCTTTTATCTCCAAATTAGAGAAATAAAGGGATAGAATCAATTACTTTAGGTTGCTCTATTTAATCCCACAGATCAGAAATGCAATAGAAATATTGTCTTGAATCCCATAAAATTCAAAGGACCAGGGGAATTTTTTTCATGTATCTGCAACTTTTAAAAATTATACAAGTGATATATTTTCATTAGAAATAAGCAAAATACAGCAAATATTCTCTATGATTACATCATTAGAGGTGATTACTGTTAATGTTTTTGGTTTGTAAACTGTTATAGACAGCCGATAAATACATCCATTTATTTAAATAGCTAATGCTACTTAATTCACCAAGATTTCAATATATATATTTCCTTCTCTTTCCCTGACATAATACAACTAATCATTAGCAAAGATTGTTGCTTCTACCTTTTAAAGGTATATAGTGCCAGACTAATTCCCTATACTGCCCCACATGCTACTCTAAATTACTGTCATCTATCAATAATACAGTAGGCTTCTAGCTGGTTTACTCTTCCATTCTTGACCTGTGCAGACTATTCTTCACATGACCAGAAATTGATCATTTAAAAACATAAATCAAGTCACATAGCTCTTTTACTTTCCTCCCTCCGATGGCTTTTCATTTGACTCAGAGTAACAGAGTAACAACATGACGATGGCCTGGGAGAGCTTGTATGATGAACTGTCCGTCATTTCCATGACTTCAGATCTATCCAACTCTTCGTACTCCCCTCCAGCTCCACAGGCTTCCTTGTTATTAAAAAATACCATGGACGGTGCTGCTGAAGAAGCTTTTTTTCGGCTGCTCCCTCCGTGTGAAATGATCTTTGCTTGGAGACACACATGGCGGAACACCTCACTTCCTCCGTGTCTCTGCTACAAAGTTCTGTAGTTTATATCGGAGAGACTTTCTCCAGCCACCCACTATAAATTAGGACCCTTCCCCCATTCTCCTTCCCAGGCTTTCTCTTGGTAGCATTTATCACTCCTGATTGACATACCCCTCCTCGTTTCTGTTTGTCTTTTCACTGTGTCTTACTCACTTTTGCTGCTCTGTATTTGGAACATTGTCTGGCATGTAATGCACGCTCTGATTATCTGTTGAACAAATTGAACAATCATAGATAAAACAAGTTCTGGTTTTAGTAAAGATAAAGATATTTACCAGAAGAAAAAGCAATGGATTGTTTTCATCAGAACTATTTCAGACTCCCAGGAGTTCCTGGGAACTTTCCTGGGAATTCCAGGAAAATAACCAATCCAAGACTCAGAAAACCTAGCTGAAATTCAGTTATCTGGATTATGGAATCTATTTTCTTATAGAAGCAATGTAATAAAGGCAACGGGATTTGAAGCCAGGACACCAAATTCTTGTTACAACTCATGTAAGAGCTGAAAGGGTATGGTAGCTCTGAGCACCCTCCTATCCCCAGCCCCAATGTTCATATCCCACAGCTTTTCTGGGACCTGAGTTTGCTTATTGAGCAGTGAAGTAGGATTAAGTTTTTAGTGGCTGGAAGCAGGGTCTCTTGACTGAAGAATAACTAAGTGAGCTTTGAAGAAAGGTGTGCTAGTCTGCTTGGGCTGCCAACAAAATACCATGGACTAGGAGGCATGGCCAACAGAAATTTCTTACCATTCTGGAGCCAAAAGTCCAAGGTGAAGGTGCCAGCAGGGCTGATGTCTGGTGATTCCTCTCTCCTGGGGCTGCAGATGGCCACCTTTTCACTGTGTCCTCACATGGCCTTTCCTTTGTGTTCCTGCAGAAAGAGAAAGATCTCTGATGTCTCTTCTTATAAAGACACCAGTCCTATCAGAATGAAGTACCACTCTTATGACCTCACTTAACCTTTATTACCTCTTTCTAGGCCCTATCTTCAAATACAACACATTAGGGGTTAGGGCTTCAATATCTGAATTTTGGGAGGGGACATCACTCTGTCTATAACAAAACGCTTTTGTACAAGACAGTGGGTAGTGGTCTGAGAAAGTAGCCTAACAACTGAACACAGGGAAGTGGCCTGCCTGGGTGAGGGTACTTAAAGCAGATGGCCATCTTGGTGCATGGAGCCCTTAGGAGAAGTTTGGTAAATCTCCTACCACCTGTGCTTATTTCTCTAGACATTTTAAATCGAAGCAGCTGCTGTTTATCATCCCTCCCTCCTCCCTCAGCTGGCAAATCTTGACAAGGACAGGCTGTTTACCCTGACGGTGTTTATTAGGGACAATCTAAGCTTGCAAAATTGTTCAAGTAACTCCAGGCTATCAACTTTTGGGGAAATGTTAGAAATGTAGTCCCTAGAGACGAAGTCCAGACCTACCGTATCAGAGTTTCTAGGACTGCGGCCCTACAATTAGCTGCCATAACAATTATCCCTAGCATCATTTATGCACACCAAAGTTCAGGAACCACTGAATATCTTTGGACAAATTACTGTTTCGCTGTATTGCAGTTTTACTGCAATAAGGTGTCTTCCACCTTTTCTCCCTTTCTTCCTGCCTTCCTATCCTCATTACTTCCTTTATTCCTTCATTTTTCCCCCCACTTGAAGTCCTAAGCCCAGACTTTAAATTATACATGTATTTTACTAGAAAAATAAGTTTATTAACATATCCACAATAATGGTCAGAGCATAAGAAAGTGAATATATTGCAGCAATGTGGGGAGATGCTGAGCAGCCAGCTAAGGAAGGAAAATACACTTTAAAATCGAGGTTACAGATCATAAGATCTCTCAAGGGGAGAAAGAGGTGATCAAGACTGGGGCAGGATTTCTTCTCAGAAGATGCTAGTCTCGGGCGCCTGGGTGGCTCAGTTGGTTAAGCGACTGCCTTTGGCTCAGGTCATGATCCTGGAGTCCCGGGATCGAGTCCCACATCGGGCTCCCTGCTCAGCAGGGAGTCTGCTTCTCCCTCTGACCCTCTTCCCTCTTGTGCTCTCTATCTCTCATTCTCTCTCTCTCAAATAAAAAAAAAAAAGAAGAAGATGCTTAGTCTCAACATTAAGAGGCAGGCAGTTCCTGTATTGGAAAGAGGGTGAAAAGCTTAGAAAGGAAAGATGGAACAGATATGTTTGTATGTTCCATTTGTCTGATTTCTTTTTTTGTTTGTTTTTTTTGTTCTTCTTTGTGTTTAGAAGCCATTATGCAGGAGGGACCTTCAGTAGAGGCAAGAGCCTCCAGCTGGCTTCTATAAAGAACCTCTTGTTTGTTGATAAAGCTCCTAAGCCTCAGGAGGGTCTGATCAGTTGTTTAAAAGGAACATTTTCTTTTTTTCTTTCTTCTCGGCCTGGTGCTACGAACCACCTTAGATAAAGCAAGTAATACTTTCCAGCCAGAAAGAGAAAATTGGTTTGGAAAAACATTCTAATCAGTTCAAACTGAGCCCCTCTGATTGCTAGAACTCCTAGGTATTCGGTGTGATTCCAGAACAGATCATCTGTTTGACAGGCTATTCAAATCCTGCATTATTACACAAAGGCTCTTTGGTGCATGGATTTTATCCAGGCTCCTTAAGCATAATTTGGAAAATGGGATGAGGTGGGAGCAGTGGCAATATTTTCTGCTTTTTTTTCTTTCGACCCAGAAAGAAACACACTTTTAAGTGATTTGATTATCTAAGGGAGACTCTCCTTGCCCTGTCACCTAGCTTTGTGACCTCAATCCCACTTATTAAGTGCAGTCCAGGGAGCTTGTCTGAACACTGTCAGCTTGTGGTTTGTCCCAGGAGATTCATTACAAAGAACCATAAATGGCTAAGACTAAACTCCAGGCAAACCATAATTACACAGCTGAGGTCAAGGGAGAATTACATAGAGAGGCACATAGCCCCAGGTCTTCCAAGCTTCCCAAGTCACTGATGCAGGGGACTCAAGTGGGTCAGTGACTCTTGGCATGACCTTCAATTGGTTTGTTTCTCTGTACTGATTTTTCTCCCTAATCCAATGTGTCCTGTATGTTGCTATTTGAATTATAATCCTAAAGAATTGTTTGATTAATGACTCTCTTCTTGCCTAGAAGTTGAATTCTTGGTATTTTTTTTTAGGTATATCCAACTATCTAAAAACTGGGCCTAAAAATCTGGTTCATAGACCAGGAGCATCAGCATCACTTGGGTATTTGTTAGAAATGCAAATTCTCAGGCCTCATTTCAGTTGTACAAAATCAGAACTTCCGGAAAATGGGGTCCAGTGATCGCAGTAAAGTTCCAGGTGATTTTAATGTGCTAAAATTTCAGAAGCCCTGCTCTAAACCCTAACAACCCGCCTTTCTGAATTTACTGTATTCCACTTCCTTTCCATTTACGAATTTGACTATGGTTCTCTAAATGACCTCTATATTTGTTATCCCCTATTTGTTTATGGAATTTCCTTAGATTGGAATAAAGGTTTTCCATCTATGACAATTGGATCTTACTAATCCTTTAAGGTCCAGCTCACATGACAGTCTTTTCCCAATGCACTATTTACATTTGGCACTGGAGATAATTCACTGTTGTGGGGTCTACCTGGAGTATTCTAGGAAGTTTCACAGCACCCCTAGCCTCAACCCACCAAATGCCAGTGATAACCCCAGTTTTGACAACTTGGGGTTGTCAAAATATTTGACAATATTTCAAAGCCACACTCAATTTCTTCATTCTCTGTGTTTCTGGAGAAATTGGGCTCTTACTATTTTGCTAAATCACAATTGGAAAGTTATATTGTTTTTTTAAGAATAAAAAATGAGTTTTTATATATTTATATAGAAGACTTTAGTATATGTAAAAGTTTTCAAAAAAACAATAAAATTGTATGAATATGTAAGACATGAACTTCATCTTTGTGATACTTCTTTATGCCATTCATTTATTCATTCATTCATTCAAAAAACTGAGTCCTTTACCACATTTTCGTTGCTATGTAGTTTGGCATATTTAGGTTCCCTAGAGCAGAATGGATAGACTAGGAGTAGTTAGGAGCTGTTAACTCAACCTTCTTTTGGTAAGAGACAGATACTGGGACTGGGATAAACCCAACACATGTTTGGGGATGAAATTCAGTCAAGTGGGCAGATCATAGTGGCTGGGATATGCGGCATTGTGATGGTTAATTTTATTAGCTGGAAGGGTGTTTTTGGAAGGGATTAACATTTAAATTGGTGAACTTTGAGTAAGCAGATTGCCCTCCATAAAGTTTGAAGGTCTAAAGACAACAAAAAGACTGGCCTTCCTGAGTCAGAGCGAATTTTCTAGCAGACTGCATTTAGAGGGAAACTGCACCATCTACTCTCCTGGGTCTCCAGGCTGCTGGCCCGCACTGCAGAGTTTGGACTCACTAGCTTCTATAATCATGTGAGCCAATTCTTTATAATACATCTAATAAAATCTATCATCTATCTATCTATCATCTATCATCTGTCTATCATTTATCCAATCCATCTATCCATATCATATTGGATCTATTTCTTTGAAAAACTCAGATGAACATAAGCATCCAAGAAAATTTGGTAAATGAGGCTGGTAGAAAGCATCAAAGGGTCAAATATGGATTGATGGATGAGGTTCTATAAGAGGCTAGTGGGATAGGTCATAGGGATTTCAAAAACAGGAGGCTTTTAGAAATCCAGGCAGTTAAGTAACATCAGAGTGGTCTTTCAGTAGGTAGGATACCCAGCAACCCTCTTTCACAAGTAGAGAAACTGGCAAACAAGGTAGGGACCTAAAGATTTGTCAGGTTAGTAACTTGGGTCAGGAAACACATGATAGATTAAGGCTTGGACCCCTGAAAACAAGGTAGGTAAAAGAAACTTTTAAAATTATAGGAGACTGGGTATATCATAACTGTTATAAGAATTGCTAAGCAGGGCGCCTGGGTGGCTCAGTTGGTTAAGCGACTGCCTTCGGCTCAGGTCATGATCCTGGAGTCCTGGGATCGAGTCCCACATCGGGCTCCCTGCTCAGCAGGGGGTCTGCCTCTCCCTCTGACCCTCTTCCCTCTCATGCTCTCTGTCTCTCATTCTCTCTCTCACAAATAAATAAATAAAATCTTTAAAAAAAAAAAAAAAAGAATTGCTAAGCAATAAGCCTAATAGTGTGTTGTACAGAGTGGACATAAGACTCAGAGAATCGTAGAAGTTGAATGGACTGCCTAGTGTATGATTATTTATCAGTGGTAGCCCTCACACTTTTTCAGAGGAGACAATTATTAGCGCCTAAATACCTGTTGCTCTTACTGAAAATGTCTTTGCAATTTCTAAAATCCACACTGACAAAGCTCTCTTTTTGGAGGGAAAACACCAGAAAACCCACACTTTTATTTGTTTAAAGTAGTTTATGCAATTAATGTATTCTAGTTCTTGATTTAAAAGGAAAAGGTCAGCTTCCATATGGTAGCCTAATGTATTTTCAAGGATCATTATAAATATAAAACTCAATTATAAGTAGGCATATTGAACTCAATTCATAAAAATATTGATCTTTTGAGAAGTTTGAACTATTAACAATATGTTCTGAAGTAGTGTTCTTATTTGTAACAAGAAATTGTTTCCAGCCTCACAAGGCTTTCTGCGTTCAGAATAATTTCAACAGAATACCAGTGGACTTCCCCATTCCATTTGCTGCCACTTTTCCTGGGCCCTATCTACCTTGTTGCCTTTCTCTTTAAATAGGGAGTGCTAGCATCATCATCTTTTCCCTGCCATCACAGAACTTAAGAGTGGTTTCCAGACCAAAAAGTCTATGGAAGCACGGTAAAAACACAGATTCCTGAGCCATATCCTCTTGAAGATTCTGATTCAGTGGGTCTGAAATGGGCCTAGGGATTTACATTTTTTGCATTGCACTAGTCACACTAAGTAATTGTAATGTCAAATGAGAATTATGAACGTAAACAATAGTTCCAGCTCCTCAAATACTAAGTGCAGCCGACAAAAACATTAAAAGCTTTGGTATAAACATATCGTAGGTAGAGAAAAGGACTGCAATGGGGAAAACAATTTTTTACTACTAAATTCAGTCTCTTTGCTTCTTTCCTTCGCCTTTAGACCTTCCCTTCTCTTTTTTTTCTTCTTTCAGAGCCTCCTCAAAGTTATCACTGGGAAACCTTTAGCTAGTAGTCAACAAAGATGCCATCATTTCAACTATTCTCAATTGTCACTTCAAATATTCAGTTTTGGTGCCAATACATATTTAACCAAAGATGATACCAAAATGTACTTTGAATTATTTAGTTTACTTAAGGGAATGGTAAAATTCCCAGATTTAAAAAAAATGACCTCTCATACATGTTATCTTTCAACTTACTTGATGCTTCGCAAGAACGATTTGTGTATCACTATGGCACAACATCCTTAGGTTTAATGATTAAGAAGAAAATATTTCAGTGTGTAAGCCAGAATGATCACTTGTTGGAAAAGAGAAGGAAGATTCCTGAACCCTCTGTGTTCCTAATAGGAGTGTGGTACAAGGCCAAAGAAGAGAGACAACACTTCCAAGAAAAACAATTAGCAGCAGGCAAAATCAGAAAGGCATTAACAAAGGAAAAATCACAAATACGGAGATATATACAGTAGACTGAGGAATTTTAAGGGAAGTTTGTATACCTACATAAAAACATATAGAGATGTAGTGAGTACTCCCAAGCAAAATAATTAATTCCCTAGGCTTGAGAGAAGATGGTGGGTATTAATAGAAAGAAGGGAGAAAATGTTGGCTTTTTAAGGGCAATAAAAATGGCCTCTGTGTTAGTTTGCTGCGACTGTTGTAATGACACATCACAGATTGGATGGCTTTAGCTACAGATACGTATTTTCTCTAGTTCTGGAGGCTAGAAGTCCAAGGTGTTGGCAGGGTTAATTTTGTCTGAGTCCTCTCTCCTTGGCTTATAGATGCCCATCATCTCCTGTGTCTTCACATCATCTCCCCGTGTGTGTCTATGTCCTGATCTCCTCTTAAAAGGACACCAGTCATACTGGATTAAGGCTTACCCTAGTGACCTCATTTTAATATAATTACTTCCTTAAAGACCCTGTATTCAAACATGGTTGCATTCTGAGGTATTGGGTTAGAATTTCAACATATTAATTTTTTTTTGGGGGGGAGACAATTAGGCCCACAATAGTCTGTTACAATGGTGCATCTTTTAGTATCATCAAAATACGCTCCACCTATGTAAAAATAGCTATGAACCTGGAGTCTTAGATGAATTTTGACTCTTCAGTTTGGGAATATCAAAATAGCTATCAAAATTACTCTAGTTTTAGCTTTCACCCACCCCATCCTGCTCCTGTCACTTTGTCCAACAGAAGTCTTGGCATAATAGCAGTTTGGTTCCCACAGATAGATTTCAGGGCAGGGATAGCATCCAAGAGTTAATTTACTACAGTCAAGCATTAGACAGCCCAGCAATGCTAGAAGATTAATTTCTTGCCAACAAACTCACAAAAGTGCTATCATGATGACTTGTCTTATGGAGCATGATAAAAATTCATGGTCATGTACACTTGTGCTATTCACTGTCAGAGGGGGGTAGAAGGAAATAGAATATAAACCATCTGGTACTCTGCAAAGGACCCTGGAGACTCCCAGTGAGGTTTTCTCATGTGCCAGGGAATGTGTAAAGCTTCTGACACACAAGTACCCCATTTAATCCATACAGTAACCTTTTAAATTTGACACTTTATGGATGAGTAAACTCAAGCTTTAGTAACTTGTCCAAGGTCATATAGATTTTTAAAACAGCTTTATTAAGGTAAAATGACATAAAATAAAGTATATGTATTCAAAGTATATAATCTGTATGTATCCAGAGTATATAATCTAATATATTTTGACATGTATGTATGTCTCTGAAACCACTAGCCTAATCAATGTACTGAACATATCACCCCAAAAGTTCCCTTATGCTCCTCTGTAATCCCTCCCTCCTTTATTCCCCTGCAACCACTAATCCTTGACATATTCCCAGGCAACCACTGATCTGTGCTCTGTCACTACATTAGTATGCATTTCCTAGAATTTTTTCAAATGGAATCATACAGTATGTATTATTTTTTATATTGTTTGGCTTCTTTCACTCAAGGTAACTATCTTGAAATTAATTCCTTTATACCATATATCAATAGTTTATTCCTTTTTATTGCAGTGTAGCATTCCATTATATAGCTATACTATAATTTGTGTATTCACTCATCTGTTGTTAGACATTTGTGTTGTTTCCAGTTTGGGGTTGTTACAAATAAAGCTGGTATAAACATTTTTTTATACAAGACTTCGTGTGGATATATGGTTTTACTTCCTTTGAGAAAATATCTGGAAGTGGAATGGCTGGATTGTGTGGTAGGTATTATATAGTTGGGTCTTGCTTTTTTGACTTATCTGACAATTTCTGTGATTAATTGGAGTGCTTAGACCATTTACACTTAATGTGGTTATCGATATGGTTAGGTTTAAGTCTATGATCTTGCTCTTTGTTTTCTATTTGTCTCTGAACTTTGTTCCCTTTCCTTCTTTTTCTGTCTTCTTTTGGAATAACTGAGTATTCTTTTTTTTTAAATTTTATTTTATTATGTTATGTTAGTCACCATACATCATTATTTTTTGATGTAGTGTTCCATGATGCATTGTTTTTGTATAATACCCAGTGCTCCACGCAGTACGTGCCCCTCCTTAATACTCATCACTGGGCTAACCCATCCCCCCACCCCCTCCCCTCTAGAACCCTCAGTTTGTTTCTCAGAGTCCATAGTCTCTCATGGTTCGTCTCTCCCTCCGATTTCCCCCCTTCATTTTTCCTTTCCTTCTCCTAATGTCCTCCATGTTAATCCTTATGTTCCAGAAATAAATGAAACCATATGATAATTGACTTTTTCTGCTTGACTTATTTCACTTAGCATAATCTCCTCCAGTCCCATCCATGTTGATGTAAAAGTTGGGTATTCATCCTTTCTGATGGCTGAGTAATATTCCATTGTATATATGGACCACATCTTCTTTATCCATTCATCTGTTGAAAGGCATCTCGGCTCTTTCCACAGTTTGGCTTTATTATTTAGTTTTATCTCCTTTGTTGTCTTATTACCTATACCAGGGCAAGAGTAAGGTTTACTTCATTTCTTCTCCATGTGTCTTGTTTTGCCTGATGCCCTGTGTCATGAAAACTATTTTTTTTCATATGTTTTGTTTGGTTTTAATGGTTGTTTCAGGTAGGACAGGAAACCCAGACCCTGTTATTCTATCTTGGCTGGAAGATTCTTATGTCTATCTGTTAAATAGATTTTAAGCAGCAGATTAGAACTAGAAGCTGTCTCTTTTATCCATTACATTATACTGACAACCAGAGCCAAGGAACCCAGAGTTCCACTCCAGTGTCTCTCAGGTCACCTTTCTGTAGTTTGTAGTCCCCCAAAACTGGCTCCTAGTTTATTACTGTCCTCTATGTATATATATTTATATACAGTATTTTTTTTGCCCTATCTTCTGTAAGAAGAGCCCTGGTTAAATGTTGAGTGATTAATACATAAGTGACAGGTATATTAAAATGAAAAACAAACAGAGACCAGGCTTGAAAATCCCCTGAGCAGACAAAAACAATTTAGTCATACAAACAAAGATCAATTTAGCTTATTTGCAAGACTAATTTGACCTGGGTCACTTCTTGCTTATGCCTCTGAAAATCATAAGTAAAACTTAAACTGTTTCCCAAGGTTGATATGAGGTAACCATTGACCAATTCCCTATCAGTTAAGAAAATTCTAATAATATAACCAATAACTGTGAAGAATAAACAGTTCTGTGTTCTCACTATATAAGCTGCTTTATAAAATAGATCTCTGAGCCTTATTCCATGTTTTGATTCCATGTTTTGGTTTCAGTGCTCCCAGTTTGTAAACTGTCTTTTTGGTGTGTGCACAATAAACATTTACTAATTACTACTTTGGTGAGTCACTGGCTTTAATTCTGTGATTTCTGAACTTTTGACAGGTGTTTGTTAGGAATTCATGTCATTTTATGACTCTCCTAAGGGTCTAATTAATGCAAAGAAAATAAGAATAAAAGTTCTTATAACATGGAGTTAACAAATCATCCAAAAAATTTCCTAAAGAAGAATGCTATGTGAGAAATTGATTAAAATTTATGAGTTATCAAACATACTCTGCAAAAATATCTATAACAAATCAGAATTTATTACATAAATATGTGGAATAATTCTTAAGGTGAGATATAATTTTTTTAGGATATTTATTATTTTTCATTGGATTTTATTTATTATTATTTATTTTTTAGTATTAACATATAATGTATTATTTGTTTCAGGGGTACAGGTCTTGATTCATCAGCCTTACACAATTCACAGCGCTCACCATAGCACATATTCTCCCCAATGTCCATCACCCAGCCACCCCATTCCCCTACCCCCCTCCCTCCAGCAACCCTCAGTTTGTTTCCTGAGATTAAGAGTCTCTTATGATTTTTCTCCCTCTCTGGTTTCATCTTGTTTCATTTTTTCCTCTCTTCCCCTATGATCCTCTGACTCGTTTCTTAAATTCCACATATCAGTGAGATCATATAATTGTCTTTCTCTGATTGACTTATTTTGCTTAGCATAATACCCTCTAGTTCCATCCACATCATTGCAAATGGCAAGATTTCATTTTTTGATGGCTGTGTAATATTCCATTGTGTGTGTGTGTGTGAGTGTGTGTGTGTGTGTGTGTGTGTGTGTGTGTGTGTGTACACCACATTTTCTTTATCCATTCATCTGTTGATGGACATCTGGTCTCTTTACATAGTATGACTATCATGGACATTGCTGCTATAAACATTGGGGTGCAGGTGCCCCTTTGGATCACTACATTTGTATCTTTGGGGTAAATACCCAGTAGTTCAATTGCTGGGTCATAGGGTAGCTCTGTTTTCAACTTTTTGAGGAACCTCCATACTGTTTTGCAGAGTGGCTGCACCAGCTTGCATTCCGACCAAAAGTGTAGGAGGGTTCCCCTTTCTCTGCATCCTCGCCAACATCTGTCCTTTCCCGACTTTTTAATTTTAGCCATTCTGACTGGTGTGAGGTGATATCTCATTGTGGTTTTGATTTGGATTTCCCTGATGCCAAGCGATGTTGAGCACTTTTTCATGTGTCTGTTGGCCATTTGGATGTCTTCTTTGGAGAAATGTCTGTTCATGTCTTCTCCCCATTTCTTGATTGGATTATTTGTTCTTTGGATGTTGAGTTTGATAAGTTCTTCATAGATTTTGGATACTAGCCTTTTATCTGGTATGTTATTTGGAAATATCTTCTCCCATTCTGTTGGTTGTCTTTTAGTTTTGTTAACTGTTTCCTTTGGTGTGCAAAAACTTTTTATCTTGATGAAGTCCCAATAGTTCATTTTTGCCTTTGTTTCGCTTACCTTTGGCAATGTACCTAGGCAGAAGTTGCTGCGGCTGAGTTTGAAGAGGTTGCTGCCTGTGTTCTCCTCAAGGATTTTGATGGATTCCTGTCTCACATTTAGGTCTCTCAACCATTTTGAGTCTATCTTTGTGTGTGATGTAAGGAAATGGTCCAGTTTCATTCTTCTGCATGTGGCTGTCCAATTTTCTCAATACCAATTCTTGAAGAGACTGTCTTTTTTTCCATTGGATATTCTTTCCTGCTTTGTTGAAGATTAGTTGACCATAGAGTTGAGGGACCATTTCTGAGTTCTCTATTCTGTTATAATTGCACCCAAAACCATAAGATAACTGGAATAAATCTTACCAAAGAGGCAAAGGATCTGTACTCAGAAAATTGTAGAATACTCATGAAAGAAATTGAGGAAGACACAAAGAAATGGAAAAACGTTCCATGCTCATGGATTGGAAGAACAAATATTGTGAAGATATCAATGCTACCTAGAGCAATCTACACATTCAATGCAATCCCTATTAAATACCATCAACTTTTTTTTTCACAGAACTGGAACAAATCCCCAAATTTGTATGGAACCAGAAAAGACCCTGAATAGCCAGAGGAATGTTGAAAAAAAACCCCAAAGCTGGTGGCATCACAATTCTGGACTTCAAGCTCTATTACAAAGCTGTAATCCTCAAGACAGTGTGGTACTGGCACAAAAACAGACACATAGATCAAGAGATATAATTCTGACAGACTTGAGGATTTATTTTTACTTTTCATTGAAGGGTTAACAGAGCTCCTCTTTTTCTAAGGGGAAAAACACAACTATATTAAGAATCCTTTCATCATTTTATTTCCACATATCTCTATAAGTGCATTTAAAAAAAATGCTAAGTTACTCTATTTCCATAGAAACCCAACAACAGGTACATCTGAGCACAGGCTATCATCTCTGGTCACTCAGATTTTTACATGTCCATAGAGCTGGGAAGCATTTACAAATACCATTACCTCTTTCAGGAGATCACTCTTATTTAAGGCAATAATGAGATGACAGAGAAGCTTGATATTACAGCCATCACTGATTCCTTCACACAAGTTGCTAAGGACTTATCTTTGAAAAACATGTATCTTTATCTCCACTAGAATAATTGAAACTTTTAGTTTTAGAAAAACAAAGGACAAAAACAAAACAAAACAAAACAACTAAATGAGCAAGTGTTCATTAGACGAACTACATGTTTACACTATTTGAAAGACCTACATGGCCACAATACAGTTATATGGCGAACAGGGTTTGTAATGAAAGAAGAGCTTAGCTGTTGGTCACTCACTAGCTTTTAACCTTAGGCAATCACTAAGCATCTTTAAACCTCCATGTTGACAGGAGGATAAAATGAAGTTAACAGATATGAAGGCATTTTCAAAGCTGTTAATTATGACAGAAGATAAAGGAATTTTATTAGAAATCACCTTTTTCTCAGTTCAGTTAACAGCAATTACATGGTAAAAATATGACTCACTACCCAGATGTCTCATTCATCTCCCCCAATAAATTTTCCATTTTTTAAACCCTAATTTAGTGTGTGTATGTGTCTCTCTGTCTTTATAAATCAAAAGATGTATTTATTGGTGGATTGATGTGGACTTCAACTCAAGTTAATTCTGTAAAAAATCATTTTGACCTGACCTCTTTCTTTCCTATTGGCCATGCATACTTCTTCCTCTATGCCTTTTTGCTTGTTGTTGCCACTTTTTGTAACAGTCTCTACCCTTCCCACTTTTCAGCTGCCTTTATAAAGATTTTACCTACCCTACAAAACTGACTGAATTTCCACTTCTATAGTGAAAATTGTTTTTACATTTCTGGTTAATGATAAGCTTTTCCTTCTTTGAATCCCTTACAGGCTTAGGCTCCATGCAACTCAGTTTTGCACACAGTATTTATTTGCTACTTCTTTTTTTCTCTCCAACTAGATTACCCAGACAATTCTCTTGAGAAGCATATAAATATATCAGCTACTGGACAACACCACTCAGAAGTCCCATAGACACTTTAAACTCAGTGAGAGCACATAAAGTTTCCAAATCTATTTTTCTTCTTTATTCCCTTTTGCAGTGACACATGTCCAGCTAGTTTTGCAAACCAAGAAACCTCAGAGACATGCTTGTCTCCATGATTTTACCTCTCCATTTCAAGATAAAAGTTGATAATTTTTAGCATGTCATGCACTTTATGACCTGAACTCGGCTTCTCTCCACAAATCTTTCTTGACTCCATATTCCCTCTACTTACTGCTGTACCACTGTTCTACCCTCGTAGATCAAACTCCTCAAAATGTTTTTCTTTCCCTTCATCTTTACTTTCTCATCTCTCACTCAAACATCTTTTTCCCATATTGATTTCCATATCTAAGATACAACTGAAATAGCCCTTGACAAGATATAATTGCCATGTTAGCAAATCAAGCAGATGCTTTTCAGTTCTGATTTTATTTGCATTCTCATCAGATTCAATGGATCACTGCACTCTTTCTGAAATATTATCTGACTCTAACTTCCATGACAACACTTCACCCTGGATTTCATTATACCTCACTTAGTTGTTCCTTGTCTATTTCTTCTCCCAACTCATCTTTTCTTACTTGAGTTCTGGAAGATTTTCAAGGCTCTTTTCAAAGCCGTCTTCTGTTTTTATCCAATATTCCCCTCCCCCGCCCAGGTGACTTGGCCCATCCCCCCTTTTTTGAAAAGATTTTATTTATTTATTTGAGAGAGAGAGCACAGGCGGGCAGGGGTGGGGGGCAAGGGGCAGAGGGAGAGGAAGAGGGAGAAGCAGACTCCCCACTGAGCAGGAAGCCTGAAGCAAGCCTGGATCCCAGGACCGTGAGATCATGACCTGAGCCAAAGGCAGACGTTTAACTGACAGAGCCACCCAGGCACCCCTAATCCATTCCCTTTTATAATCTTACTGTCCCAAGTTTATTTCTTCAGGATACAATCTTCTTTCAGTTCTCTGCCCACCCGTCCAAACAGCCTACTCAACATTCCTACCTGAATATCTTAAATACAATTCAACTTAATACATCTAACATCAAGTCATTGATTTTCCTCCGAGTCCTCTCTATGTCTAGTATTCCACATTTCAACAAAGGACGAATGACCTGTTTATTGGAGTCAAACCTGAAAGTAAACACAAAATACTTCTCTCTTTCTCACTATTCAATCAACCATTGAACATTGTTGACGCAACTTCCAAAATATTTTAAAAATCTTTCTACTTATTTCCAACTGTATGGCCACCCTCCTAGCACAAGGCTTTACTTACCAACATAGCCTTCTAAATAGTGCCCATATTCCCCTCGACCCGACTACAATCTATTCACCACATTGTGACCAAGGGATCTTTATGATATTGCAAATTATATCATGTCACTTCTCCAGTGAAAAATCATCCGTGTGGGACACCTCGGTGGCTCAGTCTGTTAAGCATCTGCCTTCAGTTCAGGTCATGATCCCAGGGTCCTGGAATTGAGTCCCACATAGGGCTCCTTGCTCAGCAGGGAGCCCGCTTCTCCCTCTGCCTGCAGCTCCCCCTGTTTGTTCTCTCTCTCTCTCTCTCTGACAAATAAATAAAATCATTAAAAAAATAAAAAATAAAAATCCTCTGTGACTTCCAGTGTGCTCTTAGAATTATGCCAAAGCCTTAATATAATCTATAAGACTTTGCATGGGATGCTCAGTCCTTCCCCACTCGTTTCCTCTTCTCTTAGCTAACTCTTGCTCATTCTAAATTAATTACCTTTTTTCAGTAATTCCACACCACTTTAGTCACCCCTCTTAATTAGATACCTTTAAAATAGCTTGTACTTTTTCCTTTGTTGCATATATCATCATTATAAACAATTATTGATTTCTATAATTACTTATCTAAATTTTATTTGACCTGATGTGTTTTAAATTTCATAAAGTCAGGGATTCTCTGGTTCACCACTGTATCTCCAGCATTAGCAAAGGTGTTGGCTCACAGTCACTTCTCAATATACATTTCTTGAACGAATGAATAAATACATGGATGTATAAATCTCATCTGCTGCCATTTCTACCTCTCACTCTCAAGCCCAGCCACACATATAAATTTGCTAGTTCTGGACTATATCATGTTTCCTCTAACCTTGGCACCTTTGTACCAACTATTCTCTGTGTGTGGATGCTCCTGTGACCATCATTGACTGATTGACTCCATCTTTCAACACCCAGCCCAACTGTCAATCCATGAGGAGGTTTTCACTGACTGTCCACCAACTGGACCTTGTATTTCCCTCACCCCACAGCACCCACATTCTGATGTAACTCTGCCACCAGAGTCACACTGCTAACTTCTGCCCTAGTCACTTTCACTGTTTTATGTTTATTTACCTGTGCTTTGTGTTTTTCTCTCTTGAGGTTTAAGCTTTTAGACCTGCATCTTCAGAGGCTAATACTATGCCTGGCATTTAGACAATGACCAACCTACAACTATAATGATACTTTTTGAATAAATAACTCCTTCACAGCTGGGACAATGTGTTTGACATCTTTAACATCTACCACTGGGTTTGTGCAATTCTAAATAAGAGATGGTAGTTAATATTAAATAGCTAATTATCCATTATTTCATTTAATGCCTGTGACAATTTCTATTCCTTACTCTCTGCACCTTTCTCTTTTGTGTTGCCTCCTATATTGTAAAGCTCTTTAAGCAATGAAAACATTTTGCAGGAAGAGAAGTACCAACGGTAAAAAAAAAAAAAAATGTAGCCACTAGAAATATACAGACTTACATCCTTAACAATTTCTCTATTAAAACAACTAAGTGATATATCAAAGCTAGGCAGACATTTGAGGTATACTTATACATTTCATTTTATCTGAAAATGTATCATTTTTGTTTGATAAAACTTTTATCTGATAAACTCAGTAATTTAAATACAAAACTAGAAATGTCTATTTTTTCATGTCCACATATATTTTCATGGAAAATCTTAGTTCCCTCTATTAGTCTCAATTTTATCTCCCTTTCCATTTGGAAAAACAAAAACAAAACAACAGTATACCTGGGTCATGAGGTTTTAGCTATAAACGTACTGCTTCCATTTTAGTTATAGCAATTATATACATGTGAATTATATACATTTATAATACTTTAAAAGTCATTTGAAACTCCAAGCACTATGTATTTAGACCTCTTTGCAGAAATACTTGAAATCAATAGAAAACGGATCTTGAGAAAACACATATTTGTACACCAGTGTTTCTTCTTTTATGATATATTACTACTATACATTGTTTAGCTTGGTTTTTGAAAACATTCTCAGATACATATTATCTTCCTTAATATTTTTAACAGAGTTTTAAAAAGTTCCAAAATCTTCTGAAAGATGGCCTAAAGCTAGCTTATGTTCTTGCCTCTCATAATTTGTGTAAGGTTTAGTGACCATTTGTGATGGCTAAGAAGATCTAGCATTCACCCCTTGAAAATAAAAGTTGCTGATAATATAATGTTAAGTCCTTAGGTGTTTGATCATACATGTAATTGTATAGCAAAACATGGAAATTAATTGCTTTTGAAACTATCGACTCAAACTGAGAGCTTTTCCTCTAATATCAGGAACAAGATGAGGATGTCCACTCTTATTACTTTTATTCATCGGACTGGAAATCCTAACTGTAGCAATAAGACAAGGAAAAGAAATAAAAGGCCTTTAAATTGGAAAAGAAGATGTAAAATTATCTCTGTTTGCAGATGACACGATACTATATATAGAAAACCCTAATGACTCCACCAAAAACTACTAGAAATAATAAATTAATTGAATAAAGTTGGAGGCAGGATACAAAATCAATATACAGAAGTTGGTTGCATTTCTATATACTAATAATGAAGTAGAAGGAAAAAATTAAGAAAACAATTTACATTGCACCATTTACAATTGCACCAAAAAGAATAAATACCTTGGAATAAACTTAACCAAGGAGATGAAATACCTGTATTCTGAAAACTATTAAAACACTGATGAAAGAAAATGAATATGACACAATGACACAAACAAATGGCAAGATATTCCATGCTTATGGATTGGAAGAACGAATATTGTTAAAATGTCCATATTATCCAAAACAATCTACAGATTTCATGCAATCCTTATCAAAATGCCAATAGCATTTTTCACAGAACTAGAACAAATAACACTAAAATTTGTATGGAACCACAAAAGACCCCAAATAGCCAAAGCAATCTTGAGAAAGAACAACGAAGCTGGAGGTATCACCATCCCAAATTTCAAGATATATTGTCCTAATCAAAACAGTATGGTATTGGCACAAAAATAGATATATATACCAAGAGAAGAGAATGGAGAGCCCAGAAATAAACCCATGCTTATATGGCCAATTAATCAATGACAAAGGAAGCAAGAATATACAATGGGAAGAAGATAGTTTCTTCAACAAATGGTGTTGGTAAAACTGGACAGCTACATGCAAAAGAATGAAACTGGACCACCTTCTTACATCATACACAAAAATAAACTCAAAATGGATCAAGGACCTAAATGTGAGACCTGAAACCATAAAAGTCCTAGAAGAAAACATACACAGTAATTTTTTGACATTAGCCATTAAAACATTTTTCTACATATGCATCCTTGGGCAAGGGAAACAAAACCCAAAACAAACTTTTGGGACCACACCAAAATAAAAACCTTTTGCAAAGTGAAAGAAATCATCAACAAAACAACAAGGCAACCTACTGAATGGAATAAGATATTTGCAAGCGATATATCTGATAAGGGGTTAATATTCAAAATATATAAAGAACTTATATAACTCAACACCAAAAAGCCAAATAATTCAGTTAAAATGGGCAGAGGACCTGAATAGACATTTTTTCCAAAGAAAACATACAAATGGCTAACAGATACATGAAAAGATGTTCAATATCATTAATGATCAGGGAAATGCAAATCAAAACCCCAGTAAGATATTACCTCATACCTGTGAGAATGGCTAAAAACAAAATGATAAGAAATAACAAGTTTTGGGGAGAAAAACCCTCAGGCACTTTTGGTAGGGATGCAAACTGGTGCAGCCACTGTGGAAAACAAGATGGAGTTTCCTCAAAAAATTAAAAATATTATTACCATATGATTCAGTCATTGAACTATTGGGTATTTACACAAAGAAAACAAAAACACTAATTCAAAAATATCTAAGTATCCCTATGTTTTTTGCAGCATTATTTATGATAGCCAAATTGTGGAAGTAGCCCAAGTGTCCATTGATAAGTGAATGGATAAAGAAGAGGTGATATATGTATATACTCAGCCATAAAATGAATGCGATCTTGCTACTTAACAATATGAATAGACCTAGAAGGTATAATGCTAAGTGAAATAAATCAGATGGAAAAAGACAAACACCATATGATTTCACTCATATGTGGAATTTAAGAAACAAAACAAAGGAAAAAACAAAAAAGAGACAAACAAAAAAACACTCTTAAATACCGAGAGCAAACAGGTGGTTACCAGAGGGGAGGTGGGTGGGGGTTTGGGGGAAAATAGATAAAGGTGCTTAAAGGTACAGTTATCATGATGAGGACTGCTTAATGTATAGAATTGTTGAATCATTATATTGTACACTTGAAATTAACATAACACTGTATGTTAATTATACTTCAATACAAAAACAAAAATAAAAATTATAGAATCAATGAAATTGATAGATTTCAGTAAGGCCATTATTTAAAAATGCTGTTTTATAATCTGATCAACATTCATTCAGCTATGATCACTATAATTACTGATATCTTACTGATCTTTAAAGAAAGACAATTTATTTAAAATGTAAAATACAGACTTACTTGTTTTTAAAGTAACAACTTTTAAATCTATTAGGACAGTTTGTATATAAAAGTAGTTTAAAATAATAATTTCAACATTAAAACACTGAAACATTAAAAACACTAAACAGTAATAAACTTTGTCAAATCTCTCCACAACTAACAAATGAATTTGATCCCATTTGGTACCAATATAAATTGGTTGGAACATTTCTATGCATTATCAGGGATTTTCCACTGAGTGCTCTGATCTTTATCCAACTGAAAAATATAATTCCCCAAATGCAGAGGTTTTTCCTGTCTTGTTTCCTACTTCATACAAAAATCCAAATGGAATGCTTGTCCCAGATGGTCCCTGCTGATATTTCACATAAGGCTAGCCCTGTAGGTTTGGAATAGCTCCTGAATGAACATAATTGTCTTGATTTTGTGTGAAATATATTAGTTTATTGAAATATATCCCCATTTGAGGCATTTTCTTTGCTAGGGAAGCTAATAATTGAGAAGGTCTACCTATTTGATATTAGCATGACATTAAATGTAGAGTCAACCTCACTCTTAGGTATTGGGTGATCCTTCACAAAGGCCCTCACAAGACTAGAAATGTAAATCGATTGGTAAGATGAGAGAAGCATGCTCCTTTCTTCTTTCCTATTAGTGGACCTCACATCTTTTGTTATTTTTACCTGGTAGGCCCAGAGACATAGTACCCTACATAAATCCACCTACAATATACAAACTATAATGGTTTTAATCAGAACAGCAAGAGATATTTATATAGAATAGAGCTATTCATTTGGGCTGAAAATAGACATATCAACATCAGATGTTTTATCCTTTCTTGGTACCAATTTTAAAATCACTTAAAACATCTTCAGAATGATCACTTCTTTAAAGAGTTCAACAAGTGAGATACCCTTTATCCTCAAGAACTGAGATTTTACTGAGGGGTAATAAATATATCAATTTAGCACATAGAATTATATGACTAAATAAGATTAAACTAATATATTGAGTAAGTTATATACTAAATATGAATGTATAAATATAACTTGGAACAATTATACACTGAGTTGCCCAGTGAGACCAAAGTGAAAGCTTCTGTACCAGAAGTACTACATAATAAAACTAAAAAGTCATACTGGAGCTCAAGGCTTCAGTGTAGAGAATGACCTTTCACTTCTATTTCTTAGGCAAGGGAAAGAACTTTAGGCAAGAGTGGTAACAAGATCAAAGTCAGATCATTCTACAGCCCTCAGCAATCTTTAAGTTCAGCAGTGACTTTGTGTTATGCTGTGGAGCAAGTTGCTTTTAATTCAAAGGGCTCTGGAAACCTCATGCAGCACTTGATAAGCCTGATCATTTCAAACTGATTTCAAAATTCAGAAGTGCCACCCTGGGATTAATAGCTCTCCTTCAGTTTTAATCTCTAGTAAGATCCCAGCAGCCTCTGCCTCTTGAAATAGATGTACACTCGAGGTGAAAATGAATGACAAGACGAAGAGTTCACATGTTACACAGCAGAAGAGGTGGAGAAGTGAAAGCAAGGGGTCAAGGTTAAGGGATGTGAGCACTGTTAACCTACTCACAATGAGAAGAGGGGAGATAAAACACGGTATATAATGACATCAAGGGATATTAAATAGAGGCCAGGGAGACAATATTTCTTCCGGACAAGGGGAAACCAAGAGTATATAATGGTCATGTGCTGCATTAGAGAATATTTAGGTCAAGCATGGAGAAAATTTCAACTTAAAGAACATTTAAACAAATATTCACTGGAGGATTGAGAAGCCATCGTTCTACTACACTTCTAAGACAGAAACTTGGCATTGTTTCCTTAAGAAAGATTAAATAATAATCCACTACATGCTGAAATGACTCTGAGGGTCTTTAAAGAAAAAAAAAAAGGACTTCTTTGACTATATTTTATTATCAATGGGATGGTTGAAGAAAGGAAGACACACACTACATAGAGCACAGTCTTAGGAACTTTCTCATAATATGATTTAGATTGTGTCATCACTAATTAAAACAGAATTCGGAAGCAGAGAGTGTGACATTGTGGAGCTTCAGTCAGCAAGAACAAAAAAATAGAACAAATGCCCAGTGAAAACATTAAAAACTGAATGAATATAAGCCTTATAATTTTCTATAACTGCTGATCTAATTTGATAGGTTCTTTTCATTCACTAGTGGTTGGATTGAATCTCAGTATGTAACTTGGGTATAGAAGACAGATCCTTTTATTTTCTATAACCACTTAATTTCTGACTTTGAATTTCAATCAGTTATTGGAAAACGCTAACCTCATTTTCTCTTGGGGCTCTTTCTCTTCCCCAGGGTTGGGCCACAATCCAGTTTTTGAGGCTTTATGCTTTGCCTCTAGTTCTGGGTCACCAGATCACACTGGGGATTACTCAATGTCCATTCTTCTGGTCTGTTCCTGTTTGCCTGACAGGATGAAATTCTCGGATACTTCCACTTACAGAGAAGGGAGGAAGTAAGGAGAGAGACTGAGGAAACCAGTCTAAGTGAATGGACTTTGTGAAGTACTTGAGTGAGGAGGATTACAGCCTTACTGAGAAACCGAAAGAAGGTCAAGATGCCTAGAGCAGGAGAGGGACAGAATCACAGATAGATCTGCCACTGGGCCTGTCTGCTTACCCATCTTGCTGATTCTACCTGCTAATTCTATTGCAAAGACACTGAACCACAGCCCAAAATAATTTATTTCTAGGAATGGTGGAAGAGGTTACGCTTCCATCCACCCCTTGCTTCTCCAAGACACATTTTCTATTCTCAAGAATGCCCCATTTTTTCTTTATTTTTTTTCATAACCATTAAAATGTTTTTCTAAGGGTTTAGATGTACCATATACCTTCTCATATGATGGAGATCCATTCTAGCTGAATGGTAGGAAAGGAAAGATAAATATATTAAGAAAAAATTGTATGTCACTATCTCCAAATATCGTCCAGTACACATTTAACAGCGATGATTTAGTGCTAACAATGTGTCAGGCACTGTGCTGTGAATTCAGAGATAAGCAAGGCATTTACTGTGGCTTGGAGTTTCTCATGGTCTTGTGGGAGAATGTAAAGAAGAAAAAGGACCATTACAAGGAATGAATTTATATTCAGAGTATATTTTTCTGTAGTCTCATTTAGATTTATGAATTTTAGGACTAACTAGAGTCAAACAGATAGAAACCCCTCAGACCTTAATTTCACAGAATCATAAATGCCAAATGGGACTGTATCTCAGAGGTCACTTGCTCTATTCCTTATGTAATTTCCAAATGCCCTCGGTATCACCCATAAGTGATCATACAATCATTGCTTGAAGATTCAGTTTTGGGTAAGTTCATTCAATTTTTTTTATATGATTTCTTTTTTTTAATGATTTTATTTATTTATTTGAGAGAGAGAATGAGATAGAGAGAGCATGTGAGAGGGGAGGGTCAGAGGGAGAAGCAGATTCACTCACAGAGCAGGGAGCCCAATGCGGGACCCGATCCCGGGACTTGATCCCGGGACTCCAGGATCATGACCTGAGCCGAAGGCATTCGCCTAACCAACTGAGCCACCCAGGCGCCCAAGTTCATTCAATTTTTAACAGATTCTATTCCTTAGAAATATCTTTCTAATAAAATAAAAACCGTACTTCTTATAATTCTACTCAGTGGCCATTACTCTGCCCTCTGGAGCCAAACAAAATAAGTTTAATCACTCTGACACTGCAAAAGTCTTATGATTAATTATGGAGCTATGTTGGACACTAACATATTTCTCAAGAATTGGGTGCTTAACTAGATGGCCCCCAAAAGCAGAAATTTATCATGATGATTTGCCTAGTAATGCCTCATAATTAATGTCTAGGAAATTGGATGTAATTTATTATTCTTTTTTACATATTACTACATCAATATAATATGCATTTTGATGGATGCTCTGAATTAATATCATTAACATATTCACATATGAAAGAACAGCTTTATTTGTAGCCAGAAATTCACCATCATATTTGTAATATTTATGCTTTTCAAAACCCAAGTATATTTTATTTACTATACTGGGAGGTATAAAGACTCTAATATATTTTTAAAAATATTTTAAGAGAAAATGCACTAAACTGTTTCATCTCTTAAAAATGTTAAAGAAAGAAGTCAACTAAACTGCTAAACCAGGGACTCTTAAGGTGGTGATAAACCTGATATAATCATCGGGGCACAGGACACAGGGAGTGGCCCTAAACTTTGCTGTGCTAGAAACATAAATTTGCTAATTAATCCAAAATTGAATAACACCTGGAAACGGACTTTCATTAACCAAACTCTCAATATGTGCAATGATATATGTATGGTTCAGAGACCATAGTCTAGGAAAATTTGTTTCTAGAAATGATGGGATCAGTTAAGCCCCCGTGAGCCCCTTGCTTCTCCAAGATACATTTTCTATCCCAAGAACCCCCTTTCTCCTCTTTACTTCCTCTACAACCTTTAAAATATATTTTTAAGGGCCTACATGATTCCACATACCTCCTTGGGGTCAATGTAATAGAAATCCAGCTTTTAAATGGCAGAAAAGAAAAGAGGGAAATTAGATTTTTGTAACATTAGAGATTCTCAGTGCCTAGTAGGGTACTGCCTTTTCTCTCTTAGAGCACCTAGAAAGCCAAACAATAACCAGAATACAACTTAATTCGAGAAAACCATTTATTCATCATCTTATCAGCTACTTGCTGAAAACTAAGGTAAACATTCATTAATTCTCCTTGTTATTTATTAAATTATTCCTCTCTAGTGTTTTATGTCTAACAGGTACATTCACCAGGTTCTCTGGACATTGCTGGATTATACATTAATACATTCTTACCATTCAGTCATTTATTTTTGTGTTCTCCATGAGAACTGCCTCCCTACTTTAGCTCATCATAGTATTAAGCAGGTAACAACACAGCTTCCTTTTCCCATGGTTAAATTGTAGTCTTGAGAATATATTCTGGTCACCTTAATTAGACTGAGGCACTTTGGGTTTTTGTTAGGCACAAGAGATGGCTTGATGGTTTTGCAAAAAGGCTTGCTGAGTCTCATTAATACCCCTTTCAAATACCATCTTATAGATGGCTGAGCCTATTCATTTTATATTGATTTTATTAGGTTATATTTCAAAGAGTGAGCTTTCTGACCTGACCTTGTCACTAAATTAAACATACGATTGCACAGTCTCTCTGGAAATCCTAGTAAGGATCAACAATAATTGTTAAAAACCTAGACGGTCATTGAAAATTTTTCGAAGTCAGTGAAGTTTATATTTAGACTAATCAGACTTATTATTCCCATTCTTTTTTTATACTTTTTTCTTGAAATCCCATCAAAGATTAATGTAATTATTTATCTTGAGATTCACATAACAAGTAGTAATAATCAAAATTTTAAAAGTGGCATGATTAAGATTATCAAGTGCTATAATAGACATTATTTCTTTTGATCATCACAGCACTAGTAGATGATGACATTTAATGACTTTTACTTTTAGATTAGAGTAGTGGTTCTTAGAATGTGGTGCTTGTACCAGCAGCATCAATATCACCTGGGAGCTTGAGAGAAATGGAAACCTTTGGTGCTATCCAGGTGTGCCAAATCAGAACTCTGTTTTTTGTTTGTTTATTTTGATATCAAAATGTTTTTCCTCAACATGATGTATTCAAATCTTTGAGGCATAGGGGTGGGAGGTTCCCCATCAAGTTATCTTCCCATATATAGAGGATATTTATTGTATTTGCTACTCAGCATTCATTTACCATCTACTTTCCCCAATTTCCTTCTGTGAGATATCCCTAGCCTCATTTGCCTACATTCCAAAACAGCCCTACCTACTGGCTTAGGGGTAATCATTTATGTAACTTGAGTTGGTCATTATATTCCCCAATACAGCGATTAGTACAGGCATGGGGCATATGGCCAAATAAAGTCCAAAGCATAAGGAATTTTGCTGGATTGTGCTCCTAAATATATGTGCTAGGAAAATTTTCTTACATAAGAGGCCATGTATAAGGATGTTTATTGCAGCAATGTCCTTTATTCACTGATGTGTCTCATATGCCTAAAACAGTGACTGGTGCATGGTAAGGGCCCAAGATTTTTGCCAGTAAATAAGTTATTTGTGGCATAAGTTATGTGGGGACAGCCTGAATGTCTATCCCTGAGAGAGATAGGGAAAATATGGTCGATGTGCATTTGGGGTATTATATAGCAGATAGACTAAATGGGTACATGCACAATAGTAACACAATGGGAATTTAAAAACAGTGGTTGGTAAAAAATAGGATACGTAAGATCCATTTAGTTCAGTTAAAACAGTTACACAAAATAGTACATATTTTGCAAGAACACAATAAAATAAAAAGGTATACATTAAACAAATCAACAGGAATGGCCTTACTGGATAGTGATGGTGGGATATCAGATTGACGGGGAGTTATTTTTTATTATTACTGGTAGTATTAATTTCCAAGTTACTCTGTTAACCCTCTGTGATTCACATTTTCTTCCTCAAATAAATTATTCAATGAAATAAATTACTTTAACATAACTTCAAAGCTAAGGACTTCCAAACCTGTATTTGACTCCTCCTGAGATCCAGACATGAGTTTCTTGCTAGCACAAAGGCTGAACAATTTTAACTCTTGGCATCCACTGAAAATCTTGCCCATGCTGAGTATCTTCTCTGGCAATGGCATTACCAAGGATCCAGTTTCAACAGTTATACACACTAGTCATTTTTCATTCTTCCAACTTCTTCAACCTTCTCTACCTCCTCTCACCCGGGCAAATGTATCAGTAGCCTGGTACTAAAGATTCTACTCTATTTCTTTATGAGACTGTCCTTTTGTCCACTCCTCATACCATTGTACTAATTTAAACCTCACCTTTAAACATTTCCTGAAAAGACCCAAAAGGAAACTCATCTTCTACTGCATCCTTTCGTGAACTGTAGAATTCAATCATGTTAAATTTATTGTCATTCTAGAAAAGATAATGAAAGTCCAAGACTATGACTTTTTAAATACTATGTCTTGGGCCCGGATTGTTGTACTTCCCTTTATTTATAAGAACCCTCCCCAATTCTTTAAGGTTCAAATCAAGTATACGGTTTCCTTTATGGCTTCTCCAAACCATCTAGTCACAAAGAATAACTTCTTCACTTACAATTCCATAGCACCTTCCTTCTGCTCCCCTTAGCACTTACTCAAGTTAACCTCGTAATATGGCTTCTCTCCTTCACATATATCCTCACCCTAGCCTCATGAGAACCAGATTCCTTTGAAGTTTTCATCTCTGCTTTTAGAATTCCATTTTCCAAGATATACTACCTACTATCCCTCCTTCTTGCAGCCATCCTCAGGATGATACTGGGATTGCTTCAGGATTTTAGCTTCTGGATATCTTGTCATTCCTTCTTACACAGTACATTTTATAACTCATAATGATTTCAATATCTGTGTAGATACTTCTTTCATATGTTTGGTTTTCTCTGTCTCTTGGCCTCCTGTTCTCCAGTGGTCTTCTTGGCCTTGCCGCTGTCCCCTATTATTAAGGTCATACCTCAGGTTGTTTCACTAGCAAACAATGTATTAACTCTATGTTCTTATTTCAAACACCTCACTCGTCCACTACCTCCTACATTTGTAGCTCACAGCTTCTATTATCCCAATTGCAAGAACATTATATAACTGAGACATAAAATTCAATGATCCTATCAACTTACTATTATTATTGCATGGTTCATCTTTCTGAGCACACCCCTGCTTATGACTTCAACTATCTTGCTTCCCTATTTCTCTTTCACACTCACTTGGAAAAGTACTAGTGCTGCTCAAGTCCAATTCTCCTCATACTCTGCCAACCACTTGAGAAGTAAAAATGGTTGCAGAAAATCAAGCAACCATGCTGATTAGTCTTAGTTAAATTCATGAACATTAGCTTCAACTGTACTCTTTGTGCTGCCTTGCAATTCTACATTTCACCGTCTATTGACACCCTTCCTAACCTAGATGGGGTATTATATGCCTTCTTTCTTCAAAACTCCAAAACACCACCTCTGCCCCCTCCTGTCCTTACTCATAATTCACTGAGAAATATAGGCAATCAAAAAAGATTTTCCAAATACCACCACCATATACCCTTGTTGTCTCCTGCTAGTCTGAATAAATTTTACTTGCATTCTATGACTTTGACTTTTTAATGATATCCCTTTACTTTTGTCCCCCCTTTATCTTTAGCATTATCAATGTTTTACTCGCTACTGAATCATTGCCTCAGAATATAAACATGAACATGTTGCAATATCTCCTATTTTAAAGCTCACAATATCTCCTGTTTTAAAAACCCACATCCCTTTCAGCTATAGCCCCTTGAAAGGGTTCTCTATATTTGTTGTCTCCTATCTCCTTTCCTTCCATTCTCCCTTGAACCTGCTCTGATCAAGCTTTCATTCTGGTAATTGTCCCAATTCAGTTGTCTAGATCACCAGTGATTTCAACATAGCTTTATCTAATGGTCATTAGTTCCCTGTTCTTGTTTTATGTGACTTGTCAACAGCATATCATATCTTCTTGAAAGATATGAAAGCTTGAAAGCTTCTTGTTTAAGCTTTATGGCTTATTCCCTTACCTTGTTTCAGATCTCTCTGCTCAAATGTTACAATTACCATATATCATTGAAGCTTTCCCTCATAGAGGTACATGGAATAGCAATCTCTCCTTTTTTTTTAAGATTTATTTTATTTTATTTATTTGACATAGAGAGAGACAGAGAGAGAGGGAACACAGGCAGGGGGAGTAGGAGAGGGAGAAGCAGGTTTCCTGCTGAGCAGGGAGCCTGATGCGGGGCTCGATCCCAGGACGCTGGGATCATGACCTGAGCTGAAGGCAGACGCTTAACCGTCTGAGCCACCCAGGCACCCAAGTAATCTCTCCTTCTTAAACACTATCCTTTCCCTCTTATACTACTTTACTTTTATTACTATATGGCAGAGTACATAAAGAAATTTCTCCTTGTTAATTTCCTGCCTCTATAAGAAAGAGATTTGCTCATATTGTCACTGCTGTGTCCCCAGCACCCTGAGTAGTAAGTATATGGTAGGTGTTTTAAGAATAAATAAATGAATGAATAAATGAGATACAATCTCCAAAAACTTTAATTAGGAACTGTGTCATGTTAAGAGAAGATGTAGCATCCTTTTTTTTCCTGACCTGTATCATGGCAGAAGTGATGTGGTTTTATGCTCAGGAGCAAAAACAGCATTCAGAGTCTTCAACACTTTTTAGTGGTGTCCTTGTGATAGAGGATTCCAGAGCATGAGCGGTATTCTTCAAAACTTAGTCTAGAGCCTATTCCTCTACAATCTTGCATTCATCTAATTTCTATTAAACCCCTCCTACCTTGGACTGACTAGAATGAATTCTGTTGTCTGTCTGCTAGTGAAATTTAAGTGATATAATAATTGCTTCATGAAGTGGTTGCAGGTAATCAACATTTAAAAAATGCAAATCTGGGCACCTGGGTGGCTCAGTCGTTAAGCGTCTGCCTTCGGCTCAGGTCATGATTCCAGGGTCATGGGATCGAGTCCCACATCAGGCTCCTTGCTCAGCGGGAGGCCTGCTTCTCCCTCTCCCACTCCCCCTGCTTGTGTTCCTGCTCTCACTATGTCTCTGTCAAATAAATAAATAAAATCTTTAAAAAAAATGCAAATCTTTGTTTGGCTATGTGACCAAGGTCCAATTATTAGAAGATGGGATATATTCCCATGATGAGTGATACATTCCCATAACCAGTGGTAAAACAGCTGTTTAAATTATCTCTTACATTGATCCTAGAATGAAGTCCTATTGAAGACAAAGTTATTCAGATTGAGTGACTGTTTGGATAATTCATTAATGTTGGTTCGAGCATAAAAGGACTGCGTGAGTGGAATGGCTAACTCTAACTGCAATGTAGAGCTTCAAATGCCTCAAAATATCACCAGGGAACCAAAGAATTTCTATGGCTGTTTTAAGATGGTATCTTGTCTTTTATATCAGCAGAGTTGAAGTAGCAAAACATCAGAAGCGTTCTGGTTTCCCAGTGTTATATAAAATGAGCCAAAGATGGCCTCTGTATATTGGCCCTGTGTTGTTTACTTGTTTGTTAGCAAGAAGAATGATTCCTGTTAGCTCAAACCCTGTCATCACTAATCTCAAATTATTACACATCCAATTGTTTTAATCAGAGCCCAGGTGAATATATTTTCAGCTATAGAAAGCCTGTCTGCTTTCCATACCTCATGAAACTATACCCAACATCTGCTAGCCATAGATAAGTCTTCTAGGTGTAAAAGATGCCATGCTGCTGCCCTTCAAAGCTCTCTGACCCAGATTCCCAGTTGGACTGTTGAGTGACATTATATAAAGACACAAACCTCCTCCTTCTCTGATCTCTCTTTGCCCTGGGAGTTTTCTTATCCTCCTATCTTTCTGAATAGTGGTCCCTGTGCCATAGCCTCTGGACAGTTTCATGACTTCTCCCACGTGCAAGTCTGCCAATGTGTTATCTAGATAAAGCTCATTGTGTGTTACTGTCACCTTATTATAATTTCTTTTCATCAGCCCCCGAGTCCCTCATGCTCACTGTACCAGAATAGCTGAGCTGTACTGTAGGTAGAACTCACAGCCATACCAGATCTCTTCAGTGAAAATTAAGGCAATGCTTGGAAATGAGAAGAACTTGAATTGTTGGTCAGTGACATTTGGTGAACTGAATAACTGAATTCCTTGATCCCCTTAACTCTAATCTGCCTCCTGGGCCAGGAGAAGTAACCTTTCCGTCTCTGGCTCATGTGTCTGGTTCTTTTTTCCATGATAACCCAGTAAATGCCTCACATGAAATAGTAATCTTACAAGGGAATGCCATTCTTCTCATTTCAATATATCTACTTCCACTCTTTGCTCAAGGCCAGTAAGTGGAGTTGGGTTTCAGCATGCCCTAGGGAGCCAATTACAAAGTAAACCAGGAGAAAGAAAAACAAAAACAAAAAACCCAAGTAAACCAGGAGAAATAAGGCTTCCATATCAAAATAATTGCAAGGTATTTTTAATGTGTAAAGCAAAAATGGGACATTTATGGAAATGTACTCTGAAGTTCTAGATAAGAATGGGAAGGATGTCATTTTTAGATAGGCTTGGTATTGTTAATATGGGTTTATATAACTAGAATTTACTTGATTTAGAGTTCTAGTTTGAACAGCTAGGAGTGCTTCTAAATATTTTCTCACTGAATTCATTAAAACCTGGACTCAATATTGGCCTACGATGAAATAAATTGGGATGTCAGAATTTCCTTAGTATAACATAGAAAAAAAATCCAAAGTCCTAGGGAAATAGGATTGCTAACATGGATTATTTTTATAGGCAATCAGCTCAGTCATCTCTTAATAATGTCTTCTGAGAGGTCCCAGTTTATACTCCCCTCACCACAGAACTGAGAAATATATCAGTTTAGATAAATACATTAGCCAAAACCCTGTAATGTCTGTTCTCTGTCGGACACACATGAAGGTAGTGGTGACACTGAAATAGACTCTCCAATTTCAGTGGGATTATGGAATCCCTGAGCAACAGAGGCAAAGTAGCAGCACTTAATAAAAAGGGACAAGATTGTAATAGTTGCTTTAACAGGCAGCAGAGCCAAAGTGATAATAAAAGTGCTTTGATCTTCAGTTATTTTTGGTGGTAACTAGTTGTACATGGCATTTCTAGAATTGAAATAGATGAGCAATCCATTAATTCCTTACTTGATCTATATTACCAGAGGCCAAAAAGTTTATCTATGTTAGGAAGGTCAAAGTGGAAGGCTTTGCAACTGGATAGATTGTCAGAAATAGAGGTCTATGGTGATTCATGAACAAGGAAGAATTTCTTGGACCAGAAGGACAGGGATTTGGAAAGAAGGTTTTAAGATTGGTGACAAGAAGCTTCAGGGAGTAGATCATAGATGGAATTTGAAATAGGACCAGATGGAAGATGTAAATCACCATCAATGGACCCCTAGTCTGATATTCCCATTCAAGTAAACCATAATTCACACTCTGGATTCCACTGTCTTTCTTCAACAATTCCAGTTCATGCCCACTGGGCTCATGAACAAAGTGAACATAATGGCAGGGGCTCAACATTTCCTCTTACTGATGATTTTATCTGACTGCTTATACTGCAGTGTGCCAGATATGGCATTAGTAGAGGACAATGGTGAGCCCCTAGGATAGCAGCATATTTTAGGCTGACTAACCAGCCACCTGGGGGCAGGTGAACCTATCTCATTATATAAGGGGTAGATATTTTTTCATCCTAGAATTGACTCATATTCTACAAATGGGTATAACTACTGAATACATCTAACAAATACCATAAAACATTCCATAAATTACTATATGAGGATAATTTATATTATCCCCACAAATCTAATGAGCATTATTGTATGGGTCAAAGTTATCACTTTATTTAACATTAAATCAAAGTCTAAGAACTAGAGTGAATAGAAGTTGAACATTGCTTAACACATTGGAACGTGCTTGCTGAGGACTATCCTTTAATTCTTTGTAATGAAGCTTGGGATCTGTAATAGTCAGACTAGTGTGGGTTATACTGCCATAAAATACAACCCCAAATCTCAGTGCCTTAAAATAATCGACATTTCTTGCTCGTGCTACTTGACAAATGCACATTACCAGGTACTCATCATGGGCACACAGGTACACAGGCTAAATTGAACCGTCTACAGTTTGAATATTGCCTATTGTGTTAGAGGGAAAAGACCACCCTGGAGAGTCTCACTGCAGTCCAGAAGTGAAATACTTCACTTTTGTTCATGCATTATTTGCCAGACTAGTTACATGGCCCCAGACCACCATAAACAGGAAATACAGTCTTATAACAAACCTGGGGCAAGGAGGACCAGAACAATGCTGCTTCTGTCAAATTTTTCTCAAGACATTGATATTATTCTGGGAAGACATCTAATAGATAGCTTTCAAATTTTGAGGACTGACATATTCATTTATTCTATATTCTAAGGATTTTCTTGGAGATTTACTGCCTCACTTGATTTTCCTTGTTTTTTTTAAATTTTTCTCTGTTTTCCTTTTTTTTCTCTCTCTCTCTGTTTTCCTTTTCCCTTTTGTCTTGGGCAGGCATTCCCAAGACTAAAAATTCAAGGGCTTAAAGAAGAGGATTCTTCAATGTACTTTATTGGAGAATGAAGAGTATTGCTTAAAATTTAATTCTATTCCAGCTCTCTCAAAGTACTTCAAGAATAGTGAATTAGAAGATGTGGTAATAGAGTGACTGTGGAGGAAAATGTGGCCTCCATTATCCACTTAGCAATAGTTCAAATGGAGAGGTGGATATTAGAACCTAGTTTTGTATATTGCATTATAAAATGCTAGCCAGGCCACCTCAATTATTTCAAAGTGCCATGGATCTCTTTGCTTCCATCTGACATCCAGATGGACAGGAAGGGCTGTGCAGATGGGATGGTAAGTGAGGATTATTTTATAGTCTGTTTCTTGGGAGGGTGAGTGAGGGGACAGAGTCCTAAGGAATACAATCCTGCCATAGATGCTAGAATGCCTAGATACCATAAAGCAAACTAGATTAAGGATATTTTACCTACATATAACTTCATTAGTATTAACTTTCCTATTAATACTATTGTTTGAAAAGCCTTCAAATTAACGTTATATCTAATTGATGACTTAACTGGTATTTATTGCTTGTTACACACATAGCACACCACGATGGTCAAATATGTTTCAGCTTGAAGTAGAAGTTCTCCATGAACTACACCAAATCTAACAACTTCATAGACATGCTGCAAAGGTGATCACATATTGGGGAATTGTGTTTACTGAGTTGTAACAGGGAAAAAGCCTAGATGTGTTTTCACTATTAAGAAAAGAACAATGGGAATTTAAAGAAGAATGCAAACCTTACATGAAGCAGGGTGGAAGTGAATGACGTGATTTTCCCAAGAGATCTTAAAAGCAATGGATTCCGAACTGTTAAAATGGGTTGTTTTTCCCTGAATATGTATACCAGATGGAATCTTGAAACCCTGAACCCTGTCACGACTCAATCACACATTTCTAGACTTACACAGCATCTCTCATCTAATGAACTCAAGCACATCCTTCCTTTTATTAATGTTTACTCACAATATTCTCAGGAACCACAAAGGGGGACATCTGATCTTCAAGTCAAAGGCAGAGAAACTGAGACAACATGAGAGCTAGTGACATGCCCAAGATCATGAGAGCACCACCTGAACGTGAAATAGAATTAACCTCTGTCTTCCCTACCAGCAATCTTCCCTTCGATCACATTGTCTGTACAGTTCCCAAGTGACTCACTCTGTTGATAAACTGAAATAATGCTGAATTCCATATAATTATGCTAACCAAGCAAGATTTAATGACTATGTGATATCTGTCCCTCCAGAAATGTGACAGACATGTCATTAACATTCTTTAGCATATTACTAAGCAGTAATTCAAAAGGAGTGTAACTCGAAATGCCATACTTTGGAGTTGATACTATGAATTCTGTAGTACAATTTTCACTTTCTGCTTCCCAAAAGATAACTGACATGAGAAGGAAAAGGGTTGCCAAAACAGTCTGCAAACTGATTAAAACAACAGTTTTAATGAAAAAGTCTGAAATGAAAATTGGCTTTTAAAATTAAAGTCAAACTAATGCTCAAACCAATAAGTAAAAACAATTTATAATTAGTGCTCTTTGTAGTGTACACTGAATATTGCACTCTTTTTTTTTTTTTTTTTTTTGAGAGAGAGAGAGAGAGGATGCACTTGAGTCAGGGGAAGGGCAGAGGGAGAGAGAGAATCCTCAAGCAGACTCCCTGCTGAGTGGGGAGCCTGACATGGGACTTGATCTCACGACCCTGAGATCATGACCTGAGCCGAAACCAAACATCCAACGCTTAACTGACTGAGCTGCCCATGCATGTCTTAATATTGTGCTCTTAACGAAGGTAGAAAATTGGTTTCCCTTGCTAGACACTGAATTACTTCTACACAAACTACTTGTTTGATAGTGAGAAATAGAAGTGTTTGAACCTTCACCCACATTAAATCACAGGAATAAGCTTAGTGAATGGCCTGACAGTTCTTGGAGAGTATCTGATCATCAGATGGAATGTGCGGACACATTTGGATAGATTTTAAATTATCAGTAGTTTGTGATTATACAGTAGGGTGAATTATAGTTAGAAGACATATGGAAGTCCACCATTCACTGGAGATCTTAATTCAATGACAAAAGTCATTAAACCTGGAATGACTTGTAAAGAATCTACACAGAAAAGAGGAATTTGTTATCACAAATGTAAAAGCCAAGCTTCGGCTAATTTCAGATGTGTTGTGGTGTACAAATAAATATTTTATGATTATTACCCACTAAAAAGCAGTTGGTAAATGCTTCAGAATGTGGGTGGCATCTCTAAGCCTGTAAAAGTAAACTGAAATTAGTAAACTTTAAGCTTAAATTAATGAACTTTGAGCTGAAAGTAGTAATTTTACATATTCATAGAAAGATGAAAAATTATCCATGCCCTTTTAATGACAGCAAAATGCCTGAAAGGTGAGGTGGGGAAACAGAAAGAATACAGAAACAGAAGACAGGAAACTGGAATACTACTTGGCTGGACACGTGACCTGCCCTGCCCCCGCATAGAATGTTGATAACAGGTATAACCATTGTCAGTGAAAATAATAAATGTATAAAATGCTATGCAAACTTAAAACATGATTATGTCAGGAAAATTTAGTTTCCCATTAGCACATGTAGTTATATCATAATTATTTAGATTGATGTTTGTTTGTAATTTTCTCTGAATTATAATTACAATTGTTTTATCTGTTTTCAAAAATATTCCCCAAAAGAAACATATTGTTTTCCAACAGTTGATGTATTTTTTTAAATTTTTTATTGTTATGTTAATCACCATATATTACATCATTTGTTTTGGTGTAGTGTTCCATGATTCATTGTTTGTTCATAACACCCAGTGCTCCATGCAGAATGTGCCCTCTTTAATACCCATCACCAGGCTAACCCATCCCCCTACCCTCCTCCCCTCTAGAAACCTCAGTTTGTTTTTCAGAGTCCATCATCTCTCCTGGTTCGTCTCCCCTCTGACTTACTCCCCTTCATTCTTCCTCTCCTGCTATCTTCTTCTTTTTCTTTTTTCTTAAAATATGTTGCGTTATTTGTTTCAGAAGTACAGATCTGTGATTCAACAGTCTTACACAATTATCGATATATCTCAAAAGACACTGTTTGGAAGATACAGACTGTTAGATGACTTAGTTGTATCCACCCACATCTTCTATATGGCACACTGAAGTGTTACTACTCGCTTAAGTCCTAGCAAGCATATCAATTTGCTGTTTGGTGAAAAACACTGGTACAGGTAAATTTTGCATTTCTTATGCATATTATCCTACAGTACTATGGGAATTTGGACTGGCGTTTAGTAAATTGTTCCCAATAAGTGTTTTTAAATTTTCAATTATAAATAAAAGTTTCTGATTGATGAAGCACGAGTATGTAGTCATGCGATTTATGGGTCATGTCACTTATTCATATATCTGGAAGTGACTGATTTATTCATCCAGGGAGTTGTTTCCAAGTCATGCAACTGCTTTGAGAACATGACTGATTTATAATCTCAGGAAATGGTGAATGGTTCAGGCACTTGATTTATAAGATGCATTATTGACTTATAATTCCTCTGGCTGAGGCAGAAGTTAGTGCCTTATACTTGGGATATAAACATCTGTTTTTTAAATAAAACAAGAGTGATTTATTTTACTTATTTGTGTACACAGACTTTAAATTCTAGCTATAGTCATGCCTTAAATCCATTTGATTCTCCAACGGGTCTCTTCTCTAAGGTACAGATTACAGTTTAGTTTATGGAAACATCTATTGCATGCTGCACTACATTCTCTCGGAACAAGCTCTGACCAAGATGAAGTTTTGCTTATTTCTTTTTCTTTTTAGGGCCCAGTACACAAGTCTTTGCCTGTTTTGCCTGTCACCTTATTCTGTGTTCTCATCATTTCTCTTCTTTTAGCATATACAACACAGCTGGCGCTGTGGGGTCATAGATCCACTTCAGGAATCAAAGTCGGGCTTTATGGTGACCTTACGAGTGTTATTGCTAATTATTGGGTTGTCTCCTGAAGGAAGTGGTCCCAGTCCCTTGGGAGACACATGGCTAGCAAGCAGTACAGAGTGAGCTGGAAATGGATGGGTCAGGGACAGAGTAAAGGGACCTGGTTGCAGACATTTACCCTGAAGAGAGCAATAGGAGCCTGGGCCAAGAATTTAAAAGGACCCAAGTCTGAATTTTGTTTCCAAAATTCTTGGAATGGAGGGTATCCAAACTCATGACTAAAGCATAGCATGTGTAGCAGCTTAGAATTTATATTGTGATCAGATTATTAGAAGTCGGGTGTTGACAATTCTGAGAAATAATAGAGGTTAATACTTATTGAGTGCTTACTGTATGCAGACACTGTTCTAGGAGATATACATATATAAACTCAATTCTCACAACAGTCTTTTGAGGTAAATACCAATAAGACCATTTTTCGAGGACAGAGACCTAGAAATATTACATATATTACCTAAGTTCACGCAACGAGAAAGTGACAGAGCCAGGAATCAAATACAGCCTGTTCTCTGCTGTCCCTCCTGAGGACAGAGAAGGTGAGAAGCTGGCCTCAGAGCCAGGAAAGAGAGGTTGAAAGAAAGAACAAGAGTGAGAACTTCAGAATATCAGAATTTCTGCAAAATACGTTGCTGTTTAAGGTGGAGGTTAATTCCTGAGGGTGGTGGAGAGCTTGAATTGTGCTCCAGAAAACCAATTAGAACTAAGGAAAAGAACTATAGACTGTTACTGAGATGTGGGAAATTGGCAGCAGGCTAGGAGTGAGAAGGGCTAGAGAAGAATTTCAGTATCAGAGTTCATTCAGAAGATGACTCACTTCTGCATTAAAGCGCACCAAGGACTGGAACAGAGTTGACTCAATAAAACGTTATTGAATAAACACTGCTGAAAGAAAAAGATGGAGGGAGAGACTACAATGTATTCCAGGTATTTTGAAGCCCCATGAAATTTGTGAATGTAGGCTCTTTGTATACCTGTGCATTGGCTGAGAGCTAGGAAAAGTAGAGGAAATGAGTTAGGGCAAATATTTACCATAAATAATTTGAGAAATACACATATTATAATGTTCTTGTCATAAACCTATTGGATAAATGTTAGCTTTTTAAATTGATCATTTAAATTCTGAAATCAATTTATTATTATGCTAAAAATAAATGTCAATGTTTAAATATAGGACTTTTCCGTTCCCATCATAGAATAGTTGGGCTTGGACTTAACCTCTCATCATAAACAGCTAGAGAACAACCAAATATATGAAATATCTGTTTACAGACATTGGACTTCAGGGAGAAAGATCTCTGGTCACTGTGAGAAGGGAGACATATGTGAGTTAAACTTTCTGTCTGAAGGCTCTGTCTAGATCTCAAGCCAAGCACAGTGTCCCTGTGGAATTGTAGAGACAGAGATTGGAGACAGAGATGACTTGAAGTTGCAGGACAAATTAACAAGATAGATGGGAGGTAAGCAGAGAAAGAATCATTTTGAATCTTTGCCCAAATTCTGTCTGAGCATGGGTAGGATGTTGCTTAACAACTATTAACTAAAATCAACATAAAACAAAATAAATCAAAATCAAGAACAGTGGAGCGTGAGGCTGAGGGTTGTCTCCTCAATAGACAGTCATGATTCTTCACTTTGTTCTCATACCTGAGCCAGTTTTCACATCCGGAACCCATTGACTAAAGAGATGGCTGGGTCTCTGGGAGGAAAGACCCTGAAAGACTATGGCAAATGTATACCACCACAATTCCTCCAGTCCCTCCCCAGAGGGACCTATGGCCATTTACCTGGATGCTTGTCTGCTTTGGGGAGGATTATTGGGCACAGAGTTTGAAGTGACACTGATACACGGAGATTAAAATCATCATCACAGTATCCCTTCAAACTGGGGGCTTATGGGAGCCAGGTAATAGAATTATGACTCAAGTCCAGCTCACAGTGGGCCCACTGCAATTCTTTGCCTAGTTTCTGAGTGTATATTGGAATTTCTGTATTTGGCAGTTGGTGTAACACCAATATTAAGTCCCTGGTCTCTGGAGTAAATTCTATCATACATAGTGTGGAAGACATAGCTGTGGTCATGGCTACTTCATTTTCAAGTAAGAGATGATCTTCAATCACTTCCCAGGATCTGTTTTCTGCTACAGCCAGCCTGGCAAATTAAATAGAGTTTTGACTGGGGCCACCAGTCCTGCCTTCTTTGGTATTTAATGGTGATACCAGTCTCTGCCACAACCCTACCCTCACTCTGGGATACAATGTTGTTTTTGAGAACTACATTACATCGACATCATGCTGACTGGACAGGAAAAGTAAGAGGTGGTGGTGGCCTCAGTAAGACACTCCAGAGTGTGGGAGATAGATCCTACATAGATTCAGGGAATGACCACCTCAGTGAAAGTTTTAAGGGCTATGCTGTAATATCTCTTCTAAAGTCAAAGACAAACTGTTGCATCTTGTATCTCCTACTACAAAATAGCCTGATAGCCCCCTTTGGGTTCTGGAAGCAACCTATTCCATACCTAGAAATATTAACCCAACCCATAAACCAGGTGGCATGGGCAGCTATTAGCTTTGTGGGGGCCACAAGGAGATCCAGGCTGCCACGCAATCACCCTACTGCTTGGGATATACAACCTTCAGACGTTACACTGTTGAAAGTATCAATGGTAGGAAAAGATGCAGCATAGAAATTATGGCAAACTCTAGTGGAAGTAACACAAGGCTGGCCTCTAGAATCCTGGAGCTATCCAGAGTCTTCCTGTTTATAGGACCCTCTAGTAGAGAGAGATATTTGAATAGGGAAAATCAAATGACATACTGTTAAGAGACAAGTCTCCATGTGTCTCTCGCAGTTCTGCATATTAGAAGCAGAGGCACCAACTCTCTTCGTTCTGGACTGTCTTTTCAAGGATGTTTTTATAGCAAAGAGCCTTGGAAAATAGAGAGCTCTCTCTCTCATACAGAAGACAGATTTGTTTATTGTCTAGTATAATGAAGATAATATTTCTTTTGAAGGCAAATGTCAGGCAGAATCACTACACATTACAAAATATTTAGATGGTTTAAGCTCAGAATCCCTCTCTTGTAATGCAGTCCTCTGCCATATGCTGGCGTGACCTGGCCTTCTTCACATTTCGCTGTGAAAACCGGGGTTCAGGAAGCCAGCATAAATGTTGATACTCTGGCTCCTGATACCATTGTGAGTAAAAATGTCCTTTGCCTCTTACCCAGGAATCTCATGTACTCTGCCAGAACCTGTGAGTCGGTGGCAGGATAACTTGTTAATATACATATAGAGTAAAATCTCATTTTCTTCCCAATTTTTGACAGCCTTGACATCTAAGTACTCATTTGTTGTTTATTCTTGAGTACATTAATTAATATTGACTCATAATGTATGCTTCAAGTTTTAGGGATCTCTGGTTTTTATGAACAACTCACGTTTAATTAGGCCATCTTTTAGGGCATGAGATCTTTAAGGTCATGTCATCTTGATAGTAGAGATTTTTATGTTATCTTTTCACACATCTCTTGGTTACATTCACTCCTCTCCCCGCCAAGAATTGTAAAAAGTAAGGTTTCACACCACATAGGTCATGAAAATGTGTCACCAAGACTCTAGAAGGTGGGAGAGTTTTATTTCTCTCACTCTGGGGCAGACCTTTTCTGTTCAGGGCTTACATAACCCTGAGTCTCATTTTTGTTCTGTGATTCCTACCAAATGAAGAATTCATGGAAAAGATGAATTAATGTAATCAATGTCTATTAGGTTTGAATTTTGTTGAAGATCTTAGCAAAGATATTTTGTTGAATGCTTACTGGAAATGAACAGATAATTTGGAAATACTATCTCACAATTTATGAATTTTAATCATATACTAGTATGTGCATTATATTTAATTCTGTTGTATCTTAATAAGTATTGATGTAAATTGAAACGTAGATATGAAGGAATAGTGAGAATAAAGAACAGAGTTTTCTGGCAGAACAAATTATAATAAGCACTAAAAACTTCAGAGATATACTTAAAACTAAAATTCCTTTGCTATTTACCAAAGAGAAATGAAATATATGGTCTCAGAAAGACTTCATATGTATGTTTGAAGCTGCATTATTCATAATAGCCCCATATTAGAAACAGTCAAATATCTGTCCATAGGTGAATGGATAAACAAATTGTGGTTTGCCCATACAATGGAATAGCATCAGCAATAAAACAAAATAAAATATTAACACATGCCACAACATGGAAAAATCTCAAAAATATTACACTGCATGAAAGAGGGCAGATAAAAAATATGTATATGATTATTTCATTCATGTGAATCTCTAGAACAGGCAGAACTAATCTCTGGTAACTGAAAACAGACCACTAACTGCGGATTTGGAGTGGTAATTGCAAAGGGACAAGAGTGACCTTTCTAAAATGATGCAGATGTTCTATAACTTGATTGTGACAGCTGTCACAAGTTTATATGTGCTTGTCAAATCACCAAACTTTATACTTAAAATAGATACAGCTCACTGTGGGTAAATTAGATCTCAATGAAACTGTTCCAGAAGAAAGCCGCTAGGATTGTGAAAAAAAAATTAATGATGTGAACTGTCTTTATTTAAAATGTTAATATACTTGGAATTAGAATTATATTTTGTATTATGCACAAAAAGATTCTGAGATGGGTGCTGGACAGAACTGTGGTAACTATGATGGAAATAAGGAGGTAGGTCTATAGCAACTGAATTTCAATGAGTTGAAACACGTGCTTAAGGACCCAGACTATTCAGTGATGCAAACAGCATTTATAGATATGTAATTACTTCTACTTTGTAAATTTACATTTTTCCTATGGAAACTTGTTTTTACATTAAAAATGTTAGTGCCAGTGCTTCAGAAACAGTGCTGTCACCTATGTTTGCCCAGGTTGTGCACTGCCCAACTCACAAACACTACGACATAATTTTACCACAATTTTACTTGGTCTTAAAAGTCCTTTCCAAGTATCTGTAAGATAAAGACTGTCTCTGTTATTTCCTTACTTAGGGCCCGTTGGAGTCAAATGCTTTTATAGGCTTTCTTAAAGTATGACCCCAGACTTTTTGCAAGAAAGCTCTCAGCTTACTTGTCACCTGAGGGGGCATTCCACTTGTTCTTCTAATGTTCTTCTTTTTTGTCATAAACTGAAAAAAAAAAAAAAGAGAGAGAGAGGTAGTATGAGAAGAGCTCCCCTCTGATTTATTTCACATCTTCTCTTGTAATTTTTATAGTATGGAGGGAGAGATGGTTCATTGCATGTGACTCGTTTATTTTAAAGTCCTTCACTCCTTTCTGATCAATAACTGAATTCTGCATATAATGTTTAAATTCACTAAATACTAAGTAGCTGTAGATTCCCTGAGCCTTTTATGTCTGGGTCTCTGAGGGAGACCATAGAGCCAATGTTCTTTGCCCATCAGACATACTAATTCAATCTCATTTTAGTACAAAAGGATAAAGGCAATTTTCCCACATATATATTAATGTAAAGCAAACCAAAACATAGTTTTGGAATTTCAAGATTTCATGATAATCAATTTCCCTGGTACTGTCTCTAATAGTAATAGAAAATGTTACATATTTTGTGTTTTGTTTTTCATAAATAGTAGGTCACAGCTTAGCCAACCTCTTCTTAAAGGGCTAAGTAGTGTTTTAAGCTTGTGGCCATATGATCTCTGTTGCAACTAATCAATTCTGTCACCAAAGCTGGAAAGCAACCATATACACTGCTTAAAGAAATGGAAGTGTTCAGGTTCCAATAAAACTTTATCTACAAAAATAGGTGGTTGACCCATGGGCCATAGTTCACAGACCACTGGATTAAATATTTAAATTCCCCTAATAGTATAACATATGTTGACTCTACTTTAGTAAGCTAGTAAATATTCTAAAAATATTGCTATCTGGCTTGATAACAAAAGTTCCTTATCAGAAAACTGGAATTAGAAATTTATAAGCTAAGATTTTGCATGACACATCATTTAGCATTTAAGATTGTTTTAGAAACAAAAATTTCAATTTCTTATCTCTCTCACTATGTGAGAGATGTATTAAATATGTTTCTTTAATAGGAATTAAGAATGGGTATATTCAGATTAAATGAGCTTGAAGTGCAAGGTGTATTTTAAGAAGGCTTTGATCAAGAGCCACGTTATATTATAAAGGAAAGATGCTATCATGAGTAATTTATGAAAGAAGAACTTAATACTTAAGCATGTCAAATTTAGGGCATAACCCACTTGACATTGTCACAGCATATAAGTAACCTTTCCAGGGTGGTATTTCCTTGATAAAGTATTATGAAAATATGTTCTGTTCTTTATAAAATGCAAATTCATTTCAAAGTACATTAAACTTGAATAAATAAATTTTTAATGAAACGGAGAGTTGTTTTTGAAATTCACTGTTCTCCAACAGACTCTAAATGGCTTCATTTCTCTGTGCTTCTCCTTTTCTCATAAGGTCTAGGACTACTATTCTATGATTACTAAATTCTGGGCAGCTTCTTGTATCTCTCACGTAGTTTGAAAAAGGAATTAATGAGCAACATGCCTGTAAGTTACTTGCTCAACTTCTCCTCCTAAGACAACTCATCAGAGATCACTCACAAACAGCTGTGCTCTATAAGTCAGAAATGGGAGGTCATGTGTGGTGACTAAAGCATGACTCTCCCTCAGTATTCGTGAAGAGTTACTCGTCAGGAGTGATATTTTCAGTATGTGAAAAGTTATTTTAAAGGACTCCAGCATGGCTGAGTTATCTGAACGCTATGTACCCCTGCCAATTTTCAAATGATACTTGGACAGGAGCTCCTTCACTCCTTCAAGTCATAGAAAGATCTGTAAGCCAATGCAGGGCTCCAGGACCTCCAGGGGCAGGACTCATCTGTCCCTTAAGCCTGTTCCCCTCTTCCTAAAGGCATTGCCTTGTAAATTCCATCCAACTTCCTGATAGTGTCAGCAACCAGAAGCAGAGCTGCGTTTGCCATTCTCCACCCCAATCTTCATTAATCTTTGATTTAATGTAAGTAGATCCATCCTGCCTGAAACCTTACCTCAGGAGACTTGGAGTTAGAGCTTTCGATGGCAATGATGCTTGGCAAAATAATACTGTAAAACTGGTTTGGAAGGCTCAAGGGGAAACTCAGTCACATTTAGGACTTCTGCTACTTCCTGGTTCCAGTCAGGGCTGAAACACCCACAAACATGAACACTTTTCCAAATTGCGTTTGGCACATGTTTTTCCAGTTCCAGCTGCATTCAGGAACTGTGCCAGAAGAAAAAAAAATAATGTATTATGAGCAAGATTTTCTTTCTTTGCTTTTTCTTTTCTCTTAAAGAACCTTCAGGACACCACCAATAATGTCAAGCAGAGAGGCATGATTACTTTTTCTTGGCACACATTACATTTTTAGAGTTACACTCCTGGTGCCTTTTCTAGAACCCAGGGTCAGGATGTCAGGATGCTGCATAGAGGCAGGATGTGTGTACAGGGTAGAAGTGCTGAGCCTTAGAGCCACGGGTGGGGGTTGGAGGTTTGTAAATGGTAGCTGGCAGGCAGTGTTGTCCTTCCTTGATTTCATCCTATGTCTTCAAAGTACAAAATGTAAGGCTAGATCAGACAATACCGGGTATGTACACTTTCACATGCGATCTGTGGTTTTCCTTCCCATCAAATCTGCGCATCCTGTTTTCTCCTTAAACTGTCTAAATCATCTGCAGGACTTTGTCAAGCCAAAGGTTATCAAAGATTGGACGTTAGCAACTTAAGAAAATTTAGGCAGAATTTCAGAAAATAGAATGGCGTTTTCTTATAAAGGTAAACATACACTCACCCTATGACCCAGTAATCCCATTCCTAGCTGTTTACCCAAGACAGATGAAAACATGTGTCCACTAAAAATCCTGTGTACAGATGTTCATAGTAGCTTTAACCATAAGAGTCAAGAGCTAAAAATAACCCAAATGCACATCATTTGGTGAATAGGTAAACTGTCATATTTCCAGACAGTGGAATATACTCGGCAAGATAAAATAAAATAAAATATAAAATAAGATAAAATCAAAAAGACCTAAATGTGGATGCATGCAACAACATGGGTGAATCTCAAATGGATAATGCTAAATTGGGTAAAGTGGGCTCAGAAGGCTATGTATTGCTTGATTCCATTTATATGACATTCTAGAAAAGTCAGAACAGCAGTGGCAGCGAGCAGATCAGTGCGGATGGAGGGATGAGATAGAAAAGGGCAATGAGGGAAGTTTCAGAGGTGATGGAAATGTTTTCTATCATGGCTGTGGTGGTTACACCTCTTTGGGCTTGTCAAAAATCCTAGCACTGTATGCTATAAAGGATGAATTCTTTCAGTATGTAAATTATATCTCAATAAACACGACAAAAAAAGTTGAGCTCCACTGCAGTACTGAGAAACTTAATGTACATTTCCTGTTCTCTTCTGGTTTCCTTTGTTTAAAATCCACCTCCTTCCTCCCCTCCCCAGGCAAACCAGCAATCCCACTCCCCCACCTGTTATGACAGGCTAAGCAGACCACTAATCGTTATTGACCAGTGCTTAATTTAGTGCTTTCTAACATCTTTTAAGTGTCCACTTAATCTATTACCTTGTTTTCTTTCTCCAGCAACCCTGCTTTCTTTGAAGTGCCCCACCCTCTGAGAATCAGCAAAGGACTTACTGTTTCTTGGTTCTGGCATTGGAAGGCTCCAGAAAAGGTGGATGGGACCAAAAATAATCCTCTTTGGCCCCACAGCAGCTGTGAAATGTAGATATGGCCAATTTATTGAGTCAGTTATTCGACAAATATGTCGACACACCGGGTGCCAAACTGCTAAATGCAGGTGATCCCCATTGTGAAGGGGGGTCGATCACTGCCTTCATGCTGCCCCCTGCCTAGCATTAGAGAATCACAGAGATCATTGTGGTGCATACCAGGTGGGAAAAAGGGCCGTGCAAGTTGGTAGAGCAGGATTCACACCATTTTTCCTGTCAAGGCACACTACTAGATGTGATAGTATATGATGGTATAGGATTAGCAGCTGAGATCAGAGGGTGGGGAGGCTAATACCTCAGTTTATCAGCAACTCACATTAGGCTGCAGGACTGGTGGGAAAGCTCTGGTGTTAAGAACTCCCCCCGTCTAAACAAACTGAGGGTTGCTGGAGTGGTGGGGGGTGGGAGGGATGGGGTGGCTGAGGGATGGACATTGGGGAGGGTATGTGCTATGGTGAGCGCTATGAATTGTGTAAGACTGATGAATCACAGACCTGTACCTCTGAAACAAATAATACATAATATGTTTTAAAAAAAGGTAGTAGGAAGGGAAAAATGAAGGGGGAATCGGAGGGGGAGACGAACCATGAGAGACTATGGACTCTGAGAAACAAATTGAGGGTTCTAGAGGGGAGGGGGGGTGGGGGGATGGGTTAGCCTGGTGATGGGTATTAAGGAGGGCACGTTCTGCATGGAGCACTGGGTGTTATACATAAACAATGAATCATGGAACACTAAAAAAAAAAAAAAAAAGAACTCCCCCCATCTAGGACATTAGGTAAGGCTGAAACCTGAAGGACAAATCTTAGCAATAATGGTAGCAGTGTTCTTGGTGGTGATGATGGTGGTAAGAGTTATAGTAACAGTAGTAACAGTAGCAGTGGTAGTAGTAATAGAGGGAAGCTATGTAGAGTTAGCGTTCAGTCACCAAGTATTAAGTGGGGGCTGTCCTAAGGTAAATAAGTAGTATTATAATAAAAAAAATTGATGGGGGCATATTATATAAAAATTAATATGTAAATATGTAACTCTTTACAAATTAGAAAAGTTTGAGTAGATTGGATTTTGTACTGACAATTTTTTATTTTTACTCAAATCACATTATTACATATATGACAACTTGCATGTTTTGTATAGACACTTCCTGCTATGAAGGCATTAATTTACAGGGAAAAATAGAGACACACACAAAGGAATAAATTAGAAAATAGGATAAGGCAGAATTACTCACCAACTAAAACAATTGATAAAGTAAATAGGAAAGCATTAACTCCGTGTGAAGGGCCAAGAATGGCTCTGTGACAGGATGGAGGCTGTGAGACTCGTTTCTGTCTGGCCAGGTGAGGCGGAGTGCAGACCTTTCTAGTCACAGGGTTCTCCTGGAGCAAACCCGGAGATTCAAGGGAGACATTTATAAGGGAAAGCAGGAACATATTTGTTGACATCATTAAGATAAATTACTTGTCTGCTATTTCAAAGTGGATTTGTCCCAAATACCATGCTCCATTCCCATTAGAATCAATATGCTGCTTCTTGTCATTAGCTCTTGCTCCACTGGGGGAAGAAAGCGTGATTCTCCCATTATGTATGCTCTTCATCATCTCACCATAAAACGTGCTAGATGCTGTAATGAAATTTGCAAGATTAACATCTGTAGCATTAAAAGGTACATTAGCATGTTTGCACTTTCTGCTCAGACCGCCTGCGAGGAACACATCTGAAAGGTGTTTTGTCCTGGGCTGTTCAGTATTTCTTTCTCATTCTGCCAAAGAAGATTGGAAGCCTCTCCAGGAATCTTTCCTGAGTCGTGGGGTTGGTTCCATGTCTGAGATGAGCTCAGGGTTGATGGTCTTTAGAACTTTTACTCTTTGGGCATGAGACCCAGGAAGTGCAGGGAAGGGTAAAGCTCAAACTTCAGTGAATCTAGAGTTTGTGGTCAAGGTCAGAAATCATTTTCAAAGAGTTAACAAAATCAACAACAGAACCCAAAGCACCAATAATGAGAAAAAAAAACAGCTCTCTGACTCAGTGCTTCCTTGGTGAGTTCACCAAATAATAAATTTCTTTTTTTTTAAGATTTTATTTATTTATTTGACAGAGAGAGAGACAGCGAGAGAGGGAACACAAGCAGGGGGAGTGGGAGAGGGAGAGGCAGGCTTCCCGCGGAACAGGGAGCCCGATGTGGGGCTTGATCCCAGGACCCTGGGATTACGACCTGAGCCGAAGGCAGACGCTTAACGACTGAGCCACCCAGGCGCCCCAAATAATAAGTTTCTGATTTTTCCTAGTACATTAAGGATCTCTTCTCAAAAGACTATGACTCTGGGATTCTAGTCATACCATCCTCTTAGCAAAGTTGCCATACCTAGCTGGTCACTACGCAGAACTACCACACTGTGTGAACATTCAAAATGCAAAGAATATATAAATGCATAGTAACAAGGCCAGTCCAAATTTAGTCTGGTTTGGCAAATGTTAACCTATAAATTAGACTCTTGGTATCTTATAACCCTTTTTAATTCATGTTTATTTCAACCTCAGCTCTTAGGAAGCTCTTATAGCTCTGGTATAAAGTCTTTTTCTAAAAATCATTGACCTCAATTGCTTTTTTTTTTTTTTTAAAAGATTTATTTATTTTAGAGAGAAAGAGAGGGAGAGAGAGAGCATGAGTGGGGTAGGGGGAGGGACAGAAGGAGAGGGAGAGGGGGAATCTTAAGCACACTCCACGCTGAGTGAGGAGCCTGATGTGGGGCAGGATCCCACAACCCTGAGATCAGGACCTGAGCCAAAATCAGGAGGCTGGTGCCTTACCAACTGAGCCACCCAGGCCCCAGGGTTCAATTCCTTCTTCATTGCAGGTTTTTAATTCTCACAGGCTTCTAAATACTTGGTCACCAATTTAGTATATGTTTCAGTTCAGTTCACTGAATCTGATTTCAACTCAGCAAAACTGTATTGGATACCTCACACGACCTTGGCCTTTGAGGACCGCAGAGATGACTGATTCTCTTTGCCTTCTTGGAGTAGGAAAATCTTTTCCTTTACCCTCTTATGTTTGTGTCTTGGGTTCCTGCAAATTAAACCGACAAAAGATAGATTAGCAAGAGAAAAGACAGATTTATATTCATCTAAGTACACAAGAGAGTTCACAGAAAAATGTGACTCAAAGAGGTGATTAGAATTTAGGGCTTACAGACCATCTTAATAGCAGAAAAGTGGGGGGGGGTGGGCAGAAAGTCTCTTACGGGAAAGTGAATGACTTCTTAATAGGGGAATGGGAGGAGGAGGGAAAGGGCACTTATGGAAAAATAAATGACTTTTAGGGAAAAGAAGTGGGCTCTTAGAATAATAGATGGAATATGGTTTTGTGACAATGTTTGTTTAGGTGTGGCCTGAGGACTTTTGTCTCTGGTAATAAGAATCAATCATTCCTGGTTGCTCTTCGGGGCAGGGGATTTAAGCCAACTGAGTTCTTTAGGGAGGCTCTACTTTTAAGTGGATAGATTTCAGAAACTCAAAAGTCTTCTCAAAATAATTTTTATGCCCTGGTGGTGTATGGTGGACCCCTTTACTTCAGTCTACTGGTGGAGAAACACACAAACCACTGTGTCACAAGAAAGCCACAAGTACAGTATGAGAACAGGGGGGAGAAAGATGAATTATGACCGAAAGTGTTTTAGAACATACCTTGTGAGAGTCATGGGATTTCTGAACAGCCCCTAAAATATTGAGTAGAATAGAGGAAGTTGAGGACATGAGTCAAAAGGAAGAACAAGAGGGAAGGGAGTCTGGTGGCTTCCTTGGATTAAAGGCTCTTTTGAAGTATACTATCTCTCTGATACTAATTTACATAATTATTTGTACTCCATCCCTTTGGTTTTATCTATTTTTTGTTGTTTTTGCTGTTTTGTCCTCATTTGTAATTCACACTATCAAGTCCAGTTTTCTTCTCAATCCTCTTTTTTTTTGTAGTAACAATGAACCTGGCACTTAAGCAATTCTCTCAAAATTGTGGATCAATTAACAGCATAGTGCCTCCCACCTAGAGCACGCAGAGTACACGAAAGCAAAAAATTCACTGCCACTCACATTTCCACACTTCAATGTCTGATTCCCTTTGTAAACATCTACATATCTAATAATATTTCATTTACATTATGATTTTGTCTCCGTTCCAACTGATTTCAATATACTTTGTGTTGTAAATATAAGCTTTTGTAGCCAGTTGGGATAAGAAATCAGAAAAACAATTAAGATGATTGAGTCCAAATTATGAAGTTTTTTTTTTTTTTTTTTAAGATTTATTTATTTATTTGACAGAGAGAGAGAGATAGCACAAGCAGGCCGTGCGGGAGAGAGAAAAGCAGGCTTCCCGCAGAGCAGGGAGCCCGATGTGGGGCTCCATCCCAGGACCCTGGGATCATGACCTGAGCCGAAGGCAGACGCTTACCCGACTGAGTCACCCAGGCACCCCCCAAATTATGAAGTGTTAAAGAGAATGGCAGACTGGCCGGAGACACGTCCAGCGCTGAGGCTACTTTGAAAGCGGCTTTTCATGCTACCTCTTTTTCTAGAGGAAGTCGGGTCAGCAGCCCCAGCATTTGGATGAGACTGTTCTAAAATATAAACCACAGATTGTTCTAACTCAGGCCTCGAACTGCAATCACACACTCAACACACAGGGGTTTCCAGTGTGGAAAACCACTGCAGTCTCATGTTCTAATTTCCCAGCTCATTCGCTGTGTGAGTTTGACCCCAACTTAGAGTTGGAAAGTCTAAAGTCTTAAAATAAATCTGATCTGGGAAAAATTTTTCCATATGGCTCAGGACAAAAATAATTCTTTAGAACCTAGACAGTACTGAGTTATTTCTAATGTAGAATGCTACAATTGCCTTTATACAGTTTTTTGTTTTGTTTTTTAAACCTAGGACTTCCCTTTCCTAGATGAGAGGAGTTTTTGTTCCAGAATTGCCTTTCACTCCAGAAGCAGGATGCCCCTGCCTGCATGGGCATGAATAGAAAGAGGAAATGAGTACAATTGGCTTTGTGCTGCTTTTTGGTCACCTTAACACACCCTGTGAAAATAACATCCAGATACTAGCAGTGTTTGCTCAGGGATGACTTCCCTGAGGTAAAACATAGCTTCCCCAAATCAATTCAAATGTTTTAATGCATTACCCTCCCCTTAGTACATATCAAGATATTTAACACTGTATTGGGTACCTACTATGGATAAGCTACATTTACCACTGTTTGGCTTAAATATGTCTAAATATTTACATGTTGAACCTTTGCAAAATGACAAGTGGTCAGCCTAACGATCTTTTCCTCTTTCAGAGTTAATCGATATTACGAAAAACCCTTTACACATGCTAACATCCGCTAAGTAAAACCACGCACGTGAGTTAGGGCAACAAAAAGACGGTGGATAAGAACAGAAATAGTCGATTGGGCACTAAGTATCAAGGCTACCCATCGTGCTTCTTTTTGATGCTGCTGGCTAGGATCTTAGCACCATCCACTCCAAATAGTTAGTGCAGATTCAGGCCATTAGTTGGTGACAGCTCTTCATCCAACATGCTTACTAATCGGCTCACTTGTGTTATCCTCTCTCTTCGTTTGGCAAGTGATATGCAATCCTTCCCATACACATTATTTTTAGCTACTAGAGGTTGCCTGGAGCCAAGGGGATGTGAATATCAGCAGAATTGGGACCCGATATGACCCCTTAGTGAAAATAATAAAACAAGTTTATACTTTCATTAAAAAGAAAATATTTTTATTCATTAAGAAGGTTCTTTTTTTCCCCAACAAGTCTTTCTCATATTTGCATTATTTGTGTCTACTATGGTCTACAACTGAGCTAAAGACATTTGTTGAACTAAAAGTAAAAGGAAGAGAGCCTGAGTGTTCTATGAAGCATCTGACAGTGCAAGTCAGGGAAGGAGAGGCAAGATTGTGGATGTATGGGTATGTGTGGCTGTGCAAGGTACACACACAAATGGATGTGTATGTGGAGGTAGGAGGGTGGATTAAAAACAGTCTATAATTAGAGCTCCCTATTCTTCCTTATGATATAAAACAGTGAAAGCAGAGTATCTTTACTTTTCCCATTTTAGCAATGAATATTCAGAGAGGAACTTGTACAGTACATTGTAAAAGTGATGCTAATACATTATAATCATAAAAATGATATATTATATTAAATGCCAACTGGGACACACATAGTGGTTAAGGGTCAACTATCAGTTTAGATCCTGCCATTACCATCTACTTTTTGTGAGACACTGGACCAATCACTTTCTTCTTTTGACTCCTGACTTCTGTATTTGTATAATGGAAATAATAATAATAATACCTGTTTATTGGAGCAGTAATGAAATTAAATGTGATGATTCATATATAGCATGTAGCATAGTCCCAGCACATTGTAAGTGCTCAATAAGTGTTAGATTAATTTTTTGTGTGTGAAATCAGGCAAATTAATTATCTTTGGTTTTCATTTCACTTGCATGAGATGCCTACTTCCTGGATACTGAAGAGGCTCCAAATACTTTTCAGATACTTGAGTATCAGGAAGATCATCAATATTAATAGAGTTTTCTAGGAAATCTTAAGTTTTTTTTCTCTCTCTCTCTCTCTCTTTTTTCTTTTTCTTTTTTAATCTGAGGATTTCCTGAGTATTACCTGGCCTTTGAACAGGAGCTCACTTCCCATTAGGTACAGCGGGCCCAGTGCCGGGGCCCCATAGTCACTTTAAAGGAACCCAAAAATATTTCAGTCTCTTTTAAAATCATAAGAAATATATAAACTTTTAGGTAAAACATGTTTCAATATATAATATCAATATATTCACCTTTATACCAATGCAGTCCTAAAATAACATTTATGATATATTTTTTTAATGGGTAAAGGGGCCCTAGAAAGCAAAACTACTGAAGGCCTATGAAAATCATAATTCAACTTGCTTAGGCTGGGATACCAGACTGCAGGTAATAAAATTTTCCCTCGGTGATGTAGTGAGTCAGCTGAAAACGGGAAGAGCAGTTTCCTTGGTTGCTTTTCTGCTTGATTGTTGGTGGAGGGAGGTGGGGTGCGGTGGTGGCTAGGTGGAGTGGTGGACTTCTCTTGCTAGAGTGTACCACGCACATTTTTCTCAGGCCAATATTGACACGTATCATCACGGTAACATTGGCATATGAAAGGACAGAGTAGAAAGAAATGTAGGTGAATAAGGCCAGGGTGAGTAGTTCAGGAAATAGGGAAAGAGTAATAGAGACAGAAATGATTTTTACTGTTCTTCAGATAGGAGGACAGCACCTCATTAAAATCATACAAATAATTTTAAAGCCCACTGGAGAGCTGGAATATAAAGTCATAGAAACATGTGTTGCTACAAATATTACAATAGTCCCCGTGCTCAAGAGGAACTAAGTTATATTTAAAACATGCTGACAGGCAAGTACAATGTCTGAGCAAAAAGAATCTGAACTTGTTGCTAAGGCAAGCCCCGTGCTTAATCCTTTGGTAGTTATTTGAGTTCACTATCTGATGTCTCATAAGATAATTTTGGACATATCAGAACACCAGTCAGGAACAGCCTTTCCTTTCTTGTTGCTTGGTTTTGTGGTATTGTACAAAATTGCATTTACAAATTGCTTTCAAGACTAGTTTGGAGTTATTTAACAAGTTATTTAACAAGTTGTGAAGTGCCAGAAATCTCCGAAATATTATGTGTAAAACATAATAATTTCCCCAAGAGACAGAGATTTAAAAATCAGTGGTATCTCTTATACACCAAAACAGACTTTTTTTTTTTTAAGATTTTTATTTATTTATTGAGAGAGAGAGAATGGTAGAGAGAGAGCATGAGAGGGAAGAAGTTCAGAGGGAGAGGCAGACTCCCCGCTGAGCACGGAGCCCGATGCGGGACTCGATCCCGGGGCTCCAGGATCATGACCTGAGCCGAAGGCAGTCGCCCAACCAACTGAGCCACCCAGGCGCCCCAAAACACACGTTTTGATTGGAGTTTATAACATGAAACTTGTAAGCAATCTTCAGAATACTGTTTTGAATACATCGCATAACCCGTAGTTTAGAGGATCTTACTCGGAGCCTGTAATAAAAAATTAAAGAACTCCAGGGGCACCTGGGTGGCTCAGTCGTTAAGCGTCTGCCTTCAGCTTGGGTCATGATTCCAGGTCCTGGGATCGAACCCCGCATCGGGCTCCCCGCTCGGCAAGGAGCCTGCTTCTCCCTCTCCCACTCCCACTGCTTGTATTCCCTCTTTCACTGTGTCTTTCTCTGTCAAATAAATAAATAAAATCTTAAAAAAAATAAAGACCTCCAGTGTAGGTGACACTGTTCGGCTCTGGAAATCTTGATCAGCCCTGCCAATTACAGTCCAGCTGAAAGAGCTCCAAATTACTTGAGGAAATAATTTCACTTCTCTTAACCTCAGTTTCCTTATCTATGTACTAGAAGTAATAGTTCCTGCTTTATAAATTTATTGTGAGGATCAAGTCAGACAATGCCTATAAAAGTGCTTTGGAAACTGAAAATATAAGATATGGTTATTACTGTCCTTTGGGCTCAGTTTTGATACCATGGCAATTAATTATGATTATTTTATAAGAGTGGTATGGGATTTGGGGTTGATTTGTGGGCTAAAAAATATATGTATGTGCAATTTAAGGTTTAGTTCAATGGCAAAGTCCTGAGCCATGGTATTTCTCTTAGGACTTAACAAAAGCAAACACCCCTAACTAGCAACAAACTCAGTTGCTCTTTGTGGCCTCCTTAGCCAGTGATTTGTTTTGCTCTTTGCAAACGTGTTAGTTCTCAGAGTCTCCAGTGGAAATTGGCAATGGAAATAATGAACGTGCACTGACAACAAATTTATTCAGAATCTTTGACTTCTGTGACAAATCAGTAGCAAATCTGTCCCTATTCAATTGGAATGCATCCCTTTGAAGCCACGGTTATAAGACCTTCACACCTAAAATTATATCCCTAAAATTAAGAACTAGATGTCTAATTTTTCAGTCATAGGAACTACATTATTTATGCCCATTAGCTTTATGACATTTGTAGATGACAAAGGCAAAACTAAGTAGATGGCTTTGGAAACTGCTTTGTAGCTCCAACTTCCACCTGTCTGTTGTTTACTTTCTACCTTTCGACTAACATTTATTATCTACTATACAGAGAGTGTTACTACATTTATCATTTCATGTAAATTTCATAGAAATTCCATTTTGAAAACTAAGGAAGCCCAACTTCATAGAACCTAAAAATCTGTCCAAGATGACACAGTCGTAAGTGATGGCACCTCCTACTTACTAAGTCCAAGACCAGCATTCTTTCAAAAACAAAACAATTGATCATCCAAATCTATACACTAGGCAGCGGATGTTCTCATATTCTCTCTGTCCTTCTAATCAAAACTTGATCTCAGGAAAGATTTTGACAAACGGATTCACAATAAGGTGGTAGTACATAAATGATTCATAAGGCTTCAATTCATATCTAACACAAGGAGATGTATATTTTACCAGGGGAAAAACTATTCATAATCTTATGTCAAATGCTTGAAGCTCTTTTTGAAATTTCAGACATCAGGGTGTGAGTAGGTTAGAGGAACTAATCCGTACTCTGAAATCATATCACATGAGTGATTCTTCCCAATTAAGCAAGTGGCACCCAGAACTGGAACTGTGACAGAGGACTGATGCTTCATTCTTTCATTTAAGGCTTGTATTTAGGCTTGTAATTCCTTCTGATGGCCTTTGCTCATCAGAAAAAGTCACCTGTGGTGGTACTGGCAATTTACATAGAATATTTCTCCTGCTCCTCCAAAAGTCACAACAAAGATGATATAACACATATGTTTTTTTAAAACATGGCTACACTCATATGTGGAATATAATCAACAGAGCAGAGGACCATAGGAGAAGGGAGGGAAAATCGAATGGGAAGAAATTAGAGAGGGAGAAAAACCATTAGAGACTCTTAACTCTAGGAAACGGTTGCTGAGGGTTGCTGGAGGGGAGGTGAGTGGGGGAAGGGTTAGTAATTGGGTGATGGGCATTAAGGAGGGGACGTGATGTGATGAGCACTGGGTGTTATACACTACTGATAAATTATGGAACACTACATCTGAAACTAATATGTTGGCTAATTGAATTAAAAAACAAAACAAAACAAAACAAAAAACATGGCTACAACCCAAAGCAATGTAAACATATCTGAAGACCAGAAGCAGAATACAAACATGTAGCAGTAATTGTGGTTAGGATTGTAAGAAGAAATTAATAAATCCACAATCATAGTGGGAAACTTTAAATATATTTAAACTTTAAAATATTCTCCAAGAGGCTTACTAAGCAAAAAATATTATCAAGTCTCTTGGGCACCTGGGTGGCTCAGTTGGCTAAGCGACTGCCTTCGGCTCGGGTCATGATCCTGGAGTCCCGGGATCGAGTCCCACATCGGGCTCCCTGCTCAGCAGGGAGTCTGCTTCTCCCTCTGACCCTGTCCCCTCTCGTGCTCTCTGTCTGTCATTCTCTCTCTCTCTCAAATAAATAAATAAAATCTTTAAAAAATATTATCAAGTCTCAGAGACAAACCAAGAAACAGACTCTTAACTGCAGAGGACAAACTGATGGTTATCAGAGGGGAGGGGGGTGGGGGATGGGTAAAATAGGTGATGGGATTAAGGGGTGCACTTGTGAGGAGCAGCACCGGGTGATGAATGGAATTGTTGGATCACTGTGTTTTATACCTGAAACTAATATAACACTGTATGTTAACTATACTGGAATTTTGTAAAAAGTGTTAAAAAATAGGTATTATTGAGGCTTTATAAAATATGAGCAATACAGTCAACAGCTTACTCTTTCTTTTTTTTTTAATCTATCTCTGTCTACCTACCTACCTGTTAAACTCTACTCAAGAAAGATACTGTACATTCTTTCCAGTACACATAAGACCAATAAAAAAATTGATCAGTGTAAGCCATAGGGGAAATCTCAACAACAACAAAAAATCAGTTTGTATTATCTGACTACAAAGCAATACAAAGAAAATAATGACAAAAAGATGGTGAACAAACACACAGTCATATACATGGAAATAAACATACACACACACCATAAATCACTCTTGCATTAAAGAAATCACAACAAAAAGTCCAAAGTATTTAAAAATGAATAGAAGCAAAATAAATAAATAAATAAATAAATAAGAAATAAATAGAAGAAAAAATTGCATATCAAAATATGTAGAATATGGTTAGAGTAGTAATTAGCATACATTTATTGGCATACATTCATACGTTAGAAAAAAGAAAATTTAAAAATATAGGAACTATGTAGTTATTGTAAGAGGATTAAGCAAAAGTAAAACATAAGGGAAGTATATTTAATAAATAAAAGGAAAGAAGTTATAAAGCTAAGAACAAAAATATAGTAATAAGATAACAAACAAGGAAATGAAAGAGATCTGAAAACCAGAAGCTGGTTCTTTGAAAAAATAAATAAATAAAATATTTCCAATCCAGGCTATCTAAGAGAAGACAGAGAAGCCCAAATAATCAAATTAGAAAATGAAAACAAGGGACTACTTTTTGAGTTATAGTGATGATTTAAGAATCAGAAGGAAAAATTAGACAACTTAATGCCAAAAGGAGAACATTTTGAAAATATTTACATTACAAACATGAATCAAGAAGAAACAGAAAATGTGCAGACAATATCATTAAAAAATTGATTCACCCTCTCTCTTTTCCCTTCTCACCCACAGAAAAGGAAAAGATGACAAACCCAGAAGATTAAATAGGTAAGTTTGTCATATTATCTCTACCTAATGAAAACTGTTTTAAAAATTTAAAAAAAAACCTAAATCACCTTGTAAGAGCAATATGATCCTAATAGAAAAATCCAACATGAAAGTAGGAGAAAACAGGGGCGCCTGGGTGGCTCAGTCGACTGTTAAGCATCTGCCTTCGGCTCAGGTCATGATCCCAGCGTCCTGGGATCAAGCCCCGCATCGGGCTCCCTGCTCTGCGGGAAGCCTGCTTCTCCCTCTCCCACTTCCCCTGCTTGTGTTCCCTCTCTCTGTCAAATAAATAAATAAAATATCTTAAAAAAAAAGTAGGAGAAAACAAATTTACTCACCAATCTTATGGATGAACATTGATAAGATACCAACAAATGAACCTGAGCTATGCATTAAATATTGATTTGTCCTGATAAATTAGGATCATTTCAGAGCAATGTGTCAATATAATCTATTAACGAATTTTTAAAAAGCAGATAAAATCTACCACAGGCTCAAAATTGTAAAATCTTAACAGATTTGGGTAGATTCTTATTTCATGGCAGATAATGACAAATAAACCAATGCAAAATCATACTTATTATTATTATTTTTTAAGATTTTTATTTATTTATTTGACAAGAGAGAGAGCACAAGCAGGGGTAGCAGCAGAGGGAGAGGGAGAAGCAGGCTCCCCATGAGCAGGGAGCCCCACGTGGGGTTTGATCCCGGGAACCTGGAACCATGACTTGAGCCAAAGGCAGACGCTTGACCGACTGAGCCACCCAGGCATCCACATCATACTTATTTTTAAATATTTAGAAATTTCTTTTTCTAAGGTCAGTTTTAAGGGCGCCTGGGTGGCTCAGTCAGTTAAGCCTCTGAATCTTGATTTCAGCTCAGGTCATGACCTCAGAGTCCTGGGATCAGCCCTATGTCAGGCTCAGTGCCGAGCGTGGAGTTTGCTTGTCCCTCTCCCTCTGCTCCTCCCCCTGCTTGTTCTCTCTCTCTCTCTCTCTAAAATAGATAAGTAAAACCTTTAAAAAAATAAAGTCAATTTTGGCTTTTAAAATTGCACACAATATGATTGGGCTGATAGAAGCTTCAAGGAAATCCACAGAAAAACTCTTAAAATGAATTAAGATATTTTATTAAGTGAATTGGAATCTTGATATTAAAATCAATAGTATTTCTATATATCAGCCATACTTAGAAAATATAATGAAATATCCTACTAATAATAAAAATATAGGATTCAGAATAAATCTGATATGTAATATTCTATTTTAAGAAAATTAAAAATAATAAAAATATAAAAAGTGAATAAAGGAGAATATGTATCATGTTAATGAATACAAAAAATATCTTAATTTCTTCAACCAATTTATCTATAAAGTCATAGTAATTGGTCAAGTCTTAGATTCTGACAAAAAATATTTTCAGTCAATTTTTTAGAATGGGAAAACGAAGAGGAAGAACTTGATTCATCCCCTATCATATTTTAAAGCCATAATATTAAATATTCAATTGGGACAAGAGTCAGCAAAAAAGGCCTAGAAAGAAGAGACCCAAACCCACATGGGAAGACAATGTGTAACAGAGGTGACAATACAAATAATAATGAAAGGATGAGCTCTACAGTAATTGGTACTAGGTCAACTGGCTTTGCGTATTTGCAGATTGGCAATGTGTTGTAGAGTTGAAAATGCTCCTACCTGTACCTTAGCGATTATCCTAAGACATGTACATACCAACAACTTCCTGCATGACATGAGGATAGAAATAAGGATGTTTACTATAAAATAATTTGTAATAGTGAAATGTCAGAAGTTAAAAAATCAATATCAAAAGGGGGATGAATAAATAAAATCTATTTTTTATAAGTGACGTGCCAACATGAATAAATCTCGAAAATACAGTATTGAATGAAAAAGAAAAAACAAGTTGCAAATGTTAGCACACAGTGAGAACATTTATGGGAATTTAAAATATACAATGTTTTGGTAGTGACAATATATACAATAGTCCTCCCTTATCTGCAGAGGATACATTTCATTACCCCCAGTAGACGCCTGAGACCATGGATGCACCGAACCCAGTGTATACTACATTTTTTCCTATACCATACATACCTGTGATAAAGTTTAATTTATAAATTAGGCACAGTAAGAGATTAAGAACAACAATTGTAAAATAGAACAATTATAACAATATATTGTAATAAAAGCCATGTGAATGTGGTCTCTCAAAATATCTTATCGTACTGTACTCAGGCTCCTTGTGATGATGTGAGATTACAGAATGTCTTTGTGAGGAGATGAAGCGAGGTGAATGACGTAGGCATTGTGATGTGGTGTTAGGTTACTGATGACCTTCTGACCATATGTCAGAAGGAGGATCATCTGCTTTCGGACCGTGGTTGACCGCGGATAAATGAAACACAGACAGTAAAACCACGGAGGAGGGGATCTACTGTATAGGAGATGGAAGTGGAAAAGCACCAAATGCCTGAATCACAAGGTTATGATGGCCATGGCCTCTGGATAGTTACGGGATAAGTAGAACAATGGAGGACAGCAAAGGAGACCCACTTTATCCATAATAATTGCATTTATTTTATGAACACATGTCTGAAGCTAATATGACAAAGAATAAATACTTGTCATCTTGGGTAGTGGATACATGTGTGTTATTTTCTTAACTTTTCTGACTTTTAAATTTTTTCAAAAGATGAAATAATAAACCAAACCTACCAGTGTATTTGCAAGATGGTGTGCTTGTAGTTAGAGCACTCTGTAGTTGGATCTCATGCCTTCCTTGAGTGAGATCTTTTATTTATTAGAGGAAAATACTTTTTTCTTTATTCCTTTGGTTTGGAAAAAGAGGAATTTTCCCTAAATGTTCCTGTTTTTTGTTTTGTTTTGTTTTTGTTTTGTCCCAACCTTTACTACATCTCTCTTGATTATAATTCAACTCCTCTTTCTTTGGAGTCACTGGTTTGCCTGGGAAAATGCATTATATGCTCTCCCTACATTCATTCTCTGTTTTTGAGATTGTTAAAGCTGCCTTTAAGTTTTTATCCTACATAAGAATATTTCCTTTCAGGTCTATTATCAGAAATTTTATATTAATAAGGAGGAATGGTAGCACAATGGCTATTTGATTTCATGTTTTCTTTAACTCTCAGACGTTTTGTTGGCCTGCACAGAACCTGAGTGTTGCACATAAAATGAAGAAAATAGCCACACATTCAGGAAGGGGTGTATGGATACTTGTGTTAAACATAATTTGTATTCAGTTCCAAAAAGGGGTCTTAATGCAACTAGAAAGGGATAAGAGGATACCTGGGCTTAAAAAATACATATATATTTTTTTCCCGATTTATGAAGAATATCTATCCATGTTGTAGGTTTTAGCAGGTTTTGAAGATTGTAGTAACTCATGTTTCTATGCATTTTGATTAGCACAAATGGAGATAGTCAAGACTTATGTAATAATAACAGCCCATGCACTATGGAATGACTTTTTCTAAAGAAATGCATTTGATTTTGTAACATTCTTCTAAAAAGTCAAAAAAGTGGCGAATATTGGAAAGAATATTTTCTAGCAACTAGATTTGATCTAAATATTTTGATATGCCAGATTTTGAGATGATATTTAGAGATATTCTAATGAATGCACAAGATTTTTGTCATTTTTTTTATCTGTTTATGGTAATGTAAGAAATGACTAAAGCAGTGGAATTGTTTTAAAAACAGAATTCATTCCAGAAAATTAAAGATATATTTCTATTTAACTCTAGTTCTGGAATAATATCATTTGGGGATTTCCATATTAGTTTTGTCCCCCCATTAACAAAGTCAAAGCCTATAGCTTTCATACTCTCATTCATGCAGAAGTGATTAGATAAGCTACCAGAATCCTTTGCCACACAATACAGATGATCAGCCTGAAGGTAAACACCTTCAGTAGAACATATAGTTCTTTCTTTTACCTCAACTATTGCTCTTTTCTGCAAGATAGCAACATATAAGCCAGTGGTATTTTTCAACTGTGACATACACAAATGTTAACACTGATGAAAAGAAACATGGACATGTGGTGTATTTTCAACCACCCCACTGTCCCCCCTCTCAGAGTCTTCGGGTAAGACTGCCCTCCAGTGCTTCAGTAATGTCTGAAAAGCACTGCACTGGGGAGAGGGTGCCCTTGGAGAGCCTGGTGCTCCCTGAGCCAGTTTTCTTCTGCTTATCCTCAGGGGCCAGGTTCTGGCCATGACTGAGGAGCAGACACACAGGGCTCTGCATGGCACTGCAAGCCCCATCCATTCCGTACTCTCAAACCCTCCCTAAGTGGGGTCTAAATCTTCATTCCCACGAAGCTCTATACATCTCCTACTCTAACCCAGTCTTATACCCTCCCAATCTGTCAAACCCCTACTTTGTTCCCTGAAACTTGAGTAAGTTATCAACTTGCCCTTTGTGTTCAACCTTTTGTAAATTCTTCATTCCTTTATTTAACATAAAAATGTCCCACCCTTGAGGACACGGCTTTCCCTGCAACTCTTTTTCAAGTGATGATTGTTGGCTTTATTTCTTTTTTTCACCTTCTTCATGACCTTTCCAGAATGTTCGCTCTTCATTCTTCCTAAAAATTCCAAGCATCTGTGAAGGTTATGATATCAAACAATGCCCTTCCCCTATTTCATTCTCATTCTTTAACATTTTAACTACCTGCATTGCAATTTTAATTGCATTTTCTTCAACGTTACTCCTGGACCACACTCCTGCCTCCTTTGCTGGTGCTCTTGCCAAGCTCCCAATCTGGCTGGAGTCCAAATTGAACATCAGGGCCTGCATACTCTATCGCCTGTATATATTATGACCTATCTATACCCTACTGCCCCCCCTTCCAGGCTTGGATGGATTGCTGCTCTGTTTAATATACATATCGGAACACAGTTCCTATAGGGTCAACTCCCTATTACATGAACCTTGACCAGTGGGATAAAGGAGATGAAAGAGAACAGGGTACATTAATATCCCTTCATCTCTCCCTTTCGTGGACTGCTCCAATTTATGTTTTCTCCTTGCAAACGTTCCAGAGAAGCCCCACATACTGAGGGAAAACACCTGCTGAGTGACTTACATTGTCTCTTTATAAGGTACACTTCTTAACACTGCTTCTCGTTATATCATTTGCATTTTTCCTTGCCTCATCTCTCTTAATTTCTTCATTTTCACTGTGCTAGACTTTTAGCTACTAATAAAATACAGGTGCTTTAATCTTTGTCTCATGTTCTATTTTCTGGAAGCCTAGAGCAAAGATAAATAATTAACATCTGTGAATATATTCTGTGGAGACCAGAAGGAAACCAATAAGAAACTTCCAAGGTGAAAGAAGAGATCATATCAGTGGGCCCTTCACTCTTAGTCCCGAGTTTAAGAAAAATGATGCTCAATCAATGCTTAATGAGCCATAAGCCAACAGCTTTTCTCTGCTGTTTTTCCCAGGGGACATTCTGTTATTTTTTTTCACTTGGGATTACATTTTATTATTTGTTGTTTTTCTTAACAAAAAATGGAGTAAGTCTCACATGAAATGGATCAGTGTAAGGTTGTTCACTGGGGTCCCTCTGCTTCCTGTTGTCAAACCAGCATCGATTTCGATGGAGCCATTTAATGATTGAAGGTTTTTCTTCAGGTCACAGAAGCCACCCTACTTTAGGTACTTTAGACCAGTGATGCCCAATAGAAATTTTGTTGGTGATGGATATGTTCTGTTCAATACCGAAGCCACCGACCACAGATGGTTTTTGGACACTTGGAAGGTACCTAGTGAGACTGAGGAATGACATTTTTAACTTTTATAAACATTTAATTCAAATGTAAATAGCCTTCCTTAGCTAGTGGCTATCATATGGAGCCAAACAGTTCTAAACTGGCAGAAGTGATGCTTTTGTAACCTAAGAAACACAGCCTAAATTCACCTCTTCTAAGACCAGCTCGGAAGAAAGCCTGTCCGTTGCTCTTTCTGGCACATGGCATGCACCAAACAACTGAATGATGAGAGAAATCTCTAATATTGGTGGGAAAACATGATTGCCCTCATGATAAAACTATTTTGTAGAAATTTTCTCTATCAAAAGTTGCTGCAAAATTAATGTGCCTAATACCTGCAATTATTTAATGTGCTTTGGTAATACAATTTTTTTAAGGTATCCTGCTCATTAAACTTTCTACTATACAAATTAAAATAAGACAACTGACTAATCAAAACCTCCTAAACAACAGTTAATTTTTGTATTTCTCAATAGTGTCAAAGTCATGTTCTTAGGAAAGTCTTATGTGGAATCCCTTCCCTCTTCTTTTTGAGCCCAGAGCCTTTTTTTTTTAACATGCTATCACAATATCATGTCCATTTCATTCAGTTCACTTGTCTTTTCATAATTACACATTCATGACTGTAATTATTTTATTAAAATTTGTCTCTTCTACCAGATTCTCAGCTCTGTATAAGCAGGAGCATGGTTCTTTTACATACCTGGCACAATGTCTGACATGTATTATGTGATCAATAAAGTGTTGAATGCGTGATCAGAGCTTATTCACTCTTTGTGGGAAAAAAATTCAGTTTAACTTCTCTTCCAGTATGTAAAATACTCTGAATGTTTCCCAGTGATTCTTTTCAATAATATTCATTGCCAGTTAGCTATGTTTGCATTTGTACCACCTTTCCCTTTTACCTTACATGACAGGTAAACTAACCCTCTTCAAACCCACTGATAATTAACGGGAAACTTAAGAAATATAAATTAATTAAAAACTTTAAGGCAGCTATGTTTAGAAACATGAATGATTTTTAAGCATTAGCTTTATAAAAATTGTTCACTAATTAGCTTCAGAAATTTGAAATTTCATAATAGTTTCTTGTTGTTGTAATTCTTGTGACCTTAATCTACCCACACATGCTGGAAAGGGACCACAGACTAGATTAATATTCTGTGAACTTTCCCTTTGTTCCTTAATCTACCCACTCATGCTGGAAAGGGACCACAGACTAGATTAAGATTTTGTGAACTTTCCATTTGTCCATTTATACCTCCTCGCTTTATCATACTGTACAGTATTTTGTCACTGAAATATTTTAAAGTGCGAGTACAAATTCTTCCCAAATGGAAAAGTTTCTAAATTCTGTTGGAGTGAGTTGCTATGTATACTTTCTTAGCCAAAATTCCTCATTTTTTTCCTTCCTCATAATATTTTTTCAAATGCTCTCAGAAGCTGAATATGCCTACATATATGTCCCATTGACAAAATCAATATTAGCTAAGAATACTCAACATTTCAGGGCTGTAATTTTATAGATCTTCAAAAATGAGGCCAAACTGGATGACTTAGGTTGAGATCTATTTTCAAGTGCTGGTTGCTAGTAGTCACTTGAAATAGGCATTGCTGCAATATATATTCACATACCTCTTACTCTACCAAATGCATTCTTCATTAAAATTTTAATGATTGCCTACTATGCCAAGCTCTGTGTTGTCCACATGAGATAGAGAGATAAATAGGAAACAATCCATAAACTTATAATAAGGGATAATGGCACAGACTGCTAAGGGCCAACCCAATATTCATTTTGCCTTTGATAGTCTTCATTTAGACAATAAGTTACTGAGCAAAAAGAATATATTCTCCAGCCTTACTTGTAGCTAAGCATGGCCATGTGATTATTTTTCAGCCAACGACATGCATGCAAAAATATCTTATAGGACTACCCGAAATGCTCTGCATAGAAGGCTGGGAAATATGTCCATTTTCATCATCATTCTCTCTCTCCCTGCAACCAGAAAAACAGACATAATAAGTAGAGCTCCAGCTATCTTCTTGTACCAACAGGTGAAATAGACAATGAAAGCCATACTGAAGAAGTCAGAATAGAAAGATGAAAGACTTATTGGTTTACTAGAGATACTTGAAGCCACCACATAGCCTTAAGCATTTATCCTAAGAAACATATTTCTGTTCAATTCCATGTTTTAAGGTTTTCCTTTATATGTAAATTGAGATAATATTAACTGGTGTATGTTAGAAAATTGTAGATATAGACTTTCATAGCTGTGCAAAGAAAATGTTGGGAAGAGAGTGATTATATCTGCTTCATGAGGCCAGGGATATTCAGAAACATAGCCATTTGAATTAAGTCTTGAAGGCTGAGTAGGAGCTTACCAGGTAGAGAAGAAAAGAAAGGGCATTACGAATAAAGGAAAGAGCACATGGTAAAACACACAGATTAAATAAAGTATGGTTCATTTAGATAACTATAAGTAGTTTAGTAATGCTTGGCTTAATAACTCATTTACATAGCTAATTTGGGTCAATCAATGATCTTGCACATTAAGGAATTCTATCTCTAGGTTATGAGAAGTTTTTAAGTCAGAAGTGTGACATGATTAGTTTTAGATTTTATAATGATGGATTAGAGGTATATTAAACCAGAAACTAGGATAATGCTTAGATGACTAGTTAGTAAAATACTAGGGCAATATACTAGGAGAGATTATGACATCTGAATTAATGTATTCTCTATGGAAATGGAGAGTGAGGTGGAAAGGATGACTTAAATCATTAAATCACTTACTTTAGGGGTTGTCAAGTATCGGAGTTGGAGGAATGGATTTCAATATTCATTCATTTTATTTCTATAAAGCATCAATAAACAATTGGAAAATAAAAATGTAAAATGCTACTATTTTAATAGCCAAAAATAACATGAAATCTCCAGAAAAAATAGAGTAAAATACGTATAAGAGTTCGACATGAAAAGTAACTAAATTTTATTGATAAAAAGAAGTGAAGGGATATAACATATTCATAGTTTGAAGAAGCTATTGAAAAGATGTCCATTTTCCCTGGGTTGATTTACGGATTCAATACAATCACAATAAAAATCCCAGTGCTTTTTTAGAAATTAATAAGTTTATTCAAAAATTATCTAATATAATTTTTAATAAAGATTTATACTATCGATATCAAGATATATTATACAGCAACGATAGTTAATGCATTATGTTTTTGGCATAAGAGGAGACAAATAAACCAGAATAGAGATGAAACATATTGTTATATGATCATCACAAATGAGATGTTATAGTATAGTGGGGGAAATAACAGTCTTTTCAAAAATGGTACTAGATCAATTAGATATCCATATGAAAAAAAATGATTCTTGATCTCTATACTTATACCATGCAAAAAGATCAAATATGAAAGATATAACAATTAAAACTTCTGGAAGATAATATAGGAAAGGATCCTCATAAACTTAAAGACTTCTTTTTTTTTTAAGATTTTATTTATTTATTTGACACAGAGAGAGAGAGAACACAAGCAAGGGAAGTGGCAGGCAGAGGGAGAAACAGGCTTCTGCTGAGCAGGGAGCCCAAAGAGTGGCTCGATCCCAAGACTCTGAGATCATGACCTGAGCTGAAGGCAGACACTTAATTGACTGAGCCACCCAGGTGCCCCATGACTTCTTAAAAAGAGTACAAAGCATTAACCCTAAGGACAAAGATAAATTTGGTTACATTAAAATTGAGAACTTATATTTATCAAAAGAGTAAAAGGGCAAGCTGTGAGTGGGAAAGGATATTTACAATGTAAAATATATAGGACTTATATCCAAAATATATAAATAACTCCTACAGATAATAAAAAGGAAGAAAATTCAATATGGGCAAAGATATAAGCAGGCACTTCCCAAAGTGTCTAGTAAACCTATACAGAGATATTCAACCTCATTACTTGTCAGATAAATGCAAACTAAAATCCCAATTTGTTGTTACACACTAAATGGAACGACTAAAGTAAAAAAAAAAAAAATGATAATACTGATTGTTGATATGGATCTGGAGCAATGGAAACTCTGAAACGCTGCCGCTGAGAGTGTAAATTGATAGATTTATTTAGAAAATGGCAGTTATCTGTAGCTAAACATATGCTTGTTCCATGATCCAGCCACTCCAGGAATAAGTGTATACCCAACCAAAATATGTACAAATGTGCACCAAAAGAGGTATACAAGAATTTTCACAGTGGTTTTGTAAGTTCTGCAAACTAGAAACAAATTAGACATTTAATTTAAGTGGAAGAGGTTAAAAAAGTACCAATTAATATAATAAAATACATCAATGAAAATGAATACATTATTGCTACACACAACAATACATAAAAGATTTATGAACACAATGTTGAGGCAAAAAGTCAGAAGGTCCAAAATGGTCCCATTTATACAAATTTCGAGAGCAGACTAAACAGATCTATGCTGCTAGAAATTAGAATAGTGTTTACCTCTGGGGCAAGATGGTGAGTAAGGGGATAAAAGGAGGGTCATCTGGGGCTATAGTAATATTCTATTTTTTCTTTGTGGTGTGGTTAAACAGGTATGCTTACACTGTGAAAATTCTTTGAGCTTCACATTTGTCTTTTTTTCATAAAAGAAAAACTAATTCTGCTTTATTTGAGGTATCTGAATTAGGTATTTCCCCATGGTGGAATTGATTCAGAGACAAAAGTAAAATGCAACTAAGTCATAAACAATTTAAGAATTAATATGGGAACAAATACTTCCAACTCTTTGGATCCTTACATATATTATTTTCTTTTCCCCCTTAGATTTGCTAGACTCAAAGTGCTACATTGTTGAATAATATCATACTGTTTTATTTCTTTCTCAACATGAAAAAGCCCCACTGCTTAATATAAAGGTATTAAATATTGCAATGGCTGTTCCAAGGTAGCAGTGGATTATTTTTTCACTCAAACTTTATTACTTCTTTATGTTAAAAAATGAGAGAGGGGAAATAATGTAAATGTAAATTCTTCTTTTATCACAGGGTCATACTATTTTTCTTAACCAAGTATGTGTAAAAATACAACAATGAAAGTCTTGTGTGAATTTGGTATTTTTCATATTTTATGTTAAATTAATAATTCCTAGGATGTTAAATAGAAACTCTTCTAGAAGGATGAAAACCAAAATCTTGTTATGACTCATAATAGATGACAGTTTTCCTATTTGTGGAATTCTTCTTTATGGAACTACATTGTTATTAATGGTTTTACCCCTCTAGTTCACAAGAACTCTTACTGAACATCAAGTATTTGAAATATATTTTTCAATTAATACATGAAGGTAGGGTGGAGTGGATGGTTAGTTCTGTAGCTTTCCTGCACCAAATATAGAAAAAGTTGCCTCCCAGCTGTTATAATGACTGATTAATCTTTGATTAAGTCTGTACAAATAGGCATAGACCAAGAGAAAAAGATGACACTCCTATAGGAAATAACTGTGGAACCAGACAATACAAAAAGCAACACTCTAAGGTGCAACTGTCTGAAAGAGAGTGAAGAGAAGTAAAAATACTTTGCTGGGAAGTGGGAGGTCTAAAGTAAATTTCTCTCTCCATGGCTTTCACTTAAGTCTGGTGCTAAGTGCCATCCCTGTGGTGGGCAGAACTAGGGCTGGGCACATGTGGAAAAAAACAACAATCTTTCTGGTTTGGGAATCAGAAATCCGAAGCTTGAAAGTTGTGAATGTTGAAGAGAGTAGGGGATTCCCAGAAGAGAATGCGTCAAATAGTGAATTCCCAAGTCCTGCTTACCCCGTTTCTTCGACCCCTGAACTACCTATATGTGGGACAGAGGTAAGCGGTTGCACTGAATAAAAAATATCCAAACAGAAGGGAGTTTCTGCCCGAGAAATAAAGTTGGCAGTTCAAGCTAAGTCAAGAATACTTACTACTAAAACAAAGGAAACAACGCATCAGTAAAAAAAAATAACAGAATTCAGAATCCCTAAAATTTAACATTGACAATATCCAGGATACAATGCAAAATTATCCAACATAAGCAAAACCAAAAAAAATTCGCAGTCTCAAAAAGAAGAAATGGATCGAGCCAAACCTCAAAATGAAACATGTTGGACCTAACAGACAAGGTTTTCAAAATGGCTATCATTATCATCAATAAAGTAAAAACTAAACATATTTATAATGAATGAAAATGTCTGAAATGGAAATTTTAGAACTAAAGAATGAATTTTCTGAAATTAAAAAAAAAAAATGTCTGGATGGATTTAATAGCCAAATGGACATATTGGGTGAAAGAGTAAATGAACTTGAAAAAACAACAGAAATTACTCAAGATTATAAAAAACTAACAACACATAGAGAAAAAAAGATTTTTAAAAAGGTAAAAGTGTCTCAAAGACCTATTTCAGAAGTCAGCAAACTATGGCCCATGGGCCAAATCAGCCTGTAAGGTAAGAATCGTTGTTACACTTCTGAAGTTCTAAAGTATTATTTTTTTGAAAAAGAAGAAAAAACATTCATGTTGATAGCAGCATTATTCACAATAATCAAAGGTGGAAGCAACCCAGGTGCCCATCAATGGATGAATGGATTTAAAAAAATGTGACATTTGCATATAATGGAATATTATTCAGCCTTAAAAAGAAAGGAAATTCTGATACATGCCACAACATGGATGAAATTTAAGGATATCAAAAGAGTTTTGGAGATGAATGGTGGTGATGGTTGCACAACAATGTGAATGTACTTATTACCACTGAACTGGACCCTTAAAAATGATTCAGGTGGTAAATTTTATGTATATTTTACCACAATTAAGAATTTTAAAAAGGGGGAGCCCAGCTGGCTCAGTTGGTGGAGCACACGACTCTTGATCTCAGGGTTTTGAGTTCCAGTCCCATGTTGGGAGTAGAGATTGCTTAAAAAAATAAAAGAGAAAAGAAGAATATTAGCGAGATATGTGGCCTGCAAATTCTACATTATTTATTATCTGGCTCTTTATGGAAAGAGTTTGCTGACCTTTGATGGTCAAATGCATTGATTCCAGAAAGAGAGAAAAAAGGGAATGAAGGGGAAAATATTGGAAGAAATAATGTATAAAAATTTCCAAAATTTAATAAGAAAGCAAAATTTGAAGCTACAAGATGCTAGAGGAAAACCAAGGAGGATAAACACAAAGAAGATCAGCTAAGACTGATCTTAGTCAAACTGTTGAAAGACAAAAAAAAAAAAAAAAAAAAGAGCAACTCTAACAAGTAGCAAGAAAAAAATGACATATTACATTAAGAGGCCACAAATATCTAATTTTTCACTGGACCATGGAGACCAGAAGAAAGGAGAACAACATCTTTAAAATGCTGACAGAAAATAGTCCATGCAGAATTCTATATCCAAATAATCACTCAAAAATGAAAATGAAATCAAGACATTTTTAGATAAAACCAAACTAGAAGCAGTGGTTCTGTACCACAAGGAATATTAAAGGAAGAGGAAGTTCTTTAAGATGAATCACAAAGACACAAGAATGAAAACTTGGAACTTTGGAAAAGAACAAAGAACATTGGAAATGCTATCTATCTGGGTAAACGCAAAAGTCAATATTTTTATTTCCTTTTGCCATTTTCCTCTATTTCTATGTGTATAGATGTAGTACATATAATAATTATAACACAAAGGACAGGAAGACTACAGCCCTATATGGTGGTCAGATTTCCTTATTTTGCGTGAAATAGCACATTGCAGCATTGAACATGGACTAGAGAAGTTAAGCATGAATACTCTAATACCTAGATCAACCACTACTGCCACCACCAAAAACCCCAAGAAATTATGATTTTAACCAACAAGAAGATTAACATGAGATTCTAAAAATTATTCAAATAGTTTTAAGAAGTAAAAAGAAAAAACAAAGAAGATAATCATATCATTATCCTCCTTTTTCTACCATCTCATCCCCCTCACTGTAGCTGGGAAAGGTTCTCACTTTTTTTTTTTTAGATTTTTTTATTATTTATTTATTTGACAGAGAGAGAGAGAGAGAGAGAGACAGCGAGAGAGGGAACACAAGCAGGGGGAGTGGAAGAGGGAGAAGCAGGCTTCCCGCGGAGCAGGGAGCCTGATGCCGGGCCAGATCCCAGGACCCCGAGATCATGACCTGAGATGAAGGCAGAAGCTTAATGAGTGAGCCACGCAGGCGGCCCAGTTTTTCCGTTTTAAAAGCAAATGTGAGTAGGTTGGGCCCACCCAGATAATCCAGGATAATCTCCTAATCTCAAGGTCCTAACCTTAATCAATGTCCCCTTTGCAATGTAAACTAACAAAATCATGATTCTGGGGATTTGGAAATGGAAATGTTTGGTAGCCATTATTCTGCCTAACACAGTGTCCTCCAGCTTCCATATATTCCTGTCCACCTGATGTGCAAAATATATTCATCTCATCCCAAGATCTCCCCAAATCTTAAACCATTACAACATCAACTCAAAGTCTAAATTCTGATCTAAATGTCATCATCTTAAAAACCCCAAATCTTATCATCAAAATCATCTAAATTACATATGAGTGAAGTTCTGGGTATGATCCACCCTAGGACACAATTCCTCTCCCTCTTTGGGTCCTTCAGTGTTGGGCTAGATTTCTCTTCCTCCAGAAATCCTTCTTGACCTGTTAGGGTTAATCTTAAGTGTCAACTTGACTGGGCCCTATGGTGCCCAGACATTTTGTTAAACATTTTTCTGGGTGTGTCGGTGAGGGTGTTCCTCGATGAAATTAACATCTGAATGGGTAGAGCAGAGTAAAGCAGATTGCCATCCAGAATGTGGGTGGACCTCACCCAATCAACTGAAGACCTGAATAGAACAAAAAGACTGAGTAAGGGGGAGCTGACTGGTTGAGACCTCACTGGTTGAGCTGAGACATTGGTTTTCTCCTGCCCTTCGACTGGAGCTACCCCATTGACTCTCAGTTCCAGCTTGCCAACTGCAGATCTTAGGACTTCCCAGCCTCGATAACCATGTGAGCCAATTCTTTATAATAAACCTCTCTTTCTCTTTCTCTCTCCCTCTCTCTTGGATCTCTTAATCCTTAGTATGGTGCCTGACACCTAGCGTATAATGAATACTATTTGTTGAATAAATGAAAAAAAAATAGGTCAAGTTTCTAATCAGAGAAATATATAGATTGCTTTCATTATGTAAGCCATTTCTCTATCAGTTTCAGCTATAATTGGCCCATAGATAACTTATACTCTGGTAGACATTACTCAGTGTGATTCTTAAGTCATTAAACCCTTCAGTCTATGTATATAGCAATTTGTTGTTTTGTTTCCCTGTTCAGCTTATAATGTCTAAAGGAAAATGGCATTTTGATACACATTCTCTTTAAAAAACTAGACATTCTAATGGATTTGCTTGTTTCCATTCCTGATTTGGTATAAAACCAACCAGATTCCAAGCATGGAAAAAGACCATCACATGGATGTCCTTTTTCCAATCTACTCAGCCATTTGTTCAAAGTGAGACAATCATCTTCCCATAATAATTAAAAGCAGAGAAGGCTATAAGTAAATAGTTATCATGGTTGAAAATTCCTGATCTTAAAATAATTCCAATTAGAGCTCTTTCATAATTGCATTCATTGCCTAAGAGAAAATAATAAACTTAAGTTAGGAAATGTTTTGGCATGTCATGTAGATATACATACATCAAGATTGTTTCTTTTGTTGGGGTATGTGTATTAAGAACAGAATGGAACTTCTAGAAAAGTAGGTCAATGATGGTTAAAATTACCATTTGCTTCTCTATTCCTTCTGTTAAAAATTTTTTAAACAATACTTAAAGCCAAATGTCTAGGTTTTCTACACATCAATAGAAAATACAAACAAGAAACAGAACACAAGAGACCACTATCGATCCCTCTATACACAGAAGGAGTTATTTTCTTTGGTATTGGCTTTAAAAAGTGGTGTCTCCCCCCACATCACCTCCCCCCTTCAATAAAGAAGCCAGCAATTCATTGTGCCTGAGCTGGAGCTGCAAGGAATTATTGAAAAAGAAAACAAAAAACAAAAAACAAAAAACATTATACCATTATGCCAAAGAGAGAAACACATTTCAAGTCAGGCTTATCTACTCTCTTGGATTTAGGTGCTTGCATCTTTTCCTGTGTGCAGAATGAGTGAGGGTGAATATAAGCCTGTTGATGGTGCTTTGCACCCAACCACATTACTAAAATCCATGTTCCTTTCCTTTTATTCCCTGCATTGTTGTACCATAAATACCTAGTTTAAACTAACATGCAATGCCATTTTAGTAAGCCTCCGAAAAGCCATTCATTTAAGTACGTGAGATCGCAAGGGGAACAGGCTGGTTCCCATTATGCTAGCATACTTCCCCATGTAAACAATGACATATTCCTGTCGAAAGCTGATATTTACAATTCTAAATTTTAAACTAAACTTGTAAGAAATAAGCTGTCCTTTTTTCCCCAAAAACTAATACAGTGTCTCCAATTTGCCTATGAAAGTATCATTAATGCATTTTTCTAAAAAAGTTACTTATGGTACACATTTATCACAATGCAATTCAATTTTTTTTTAAAGCTCAAGACTCAACTCCCAACTAGTACTTTTTGCTATTTTCCTTTATTGTCCATTTTAAATAGAGAGAGTTTTATAGTCAGTCTTTTTCACTTAAAACAGTATCATAAATATTTAACTCTGCTGTTACATGTGTTTCTGAATATCCCGTTGCAAGGATGTGCATAATTACCATAATCATTCCAGCTATTTACGTTTGTTCTGTTATAAATCACACTGTACTAAATCTATTTGTATATGTAAGTTTTCATAATATAAGTAAGATAAATTCTTAGGAATCGAATGCTCTTTTAATGACCTTCTTTCCTGAGTGTAAGAAATTGAATCAGTACCCCAAATTTAATCACTTCCTTTCCAGAATGGACAAATAAGGATCCAATCCTCCTTTTACACAATTACAAAATAGGCTAATAATTCAGATTTGGGATTAGTAGGCTAAGGTCTCAATTCTATCTCCAATACTTGTGTGATATTTGGGAAGAGACTTACCTCCTACAGTTCTTAGTTCTCTCATCCTAAAATGGGAACAGTGACTTCTTGTTTCTGGTCCAGCATGTAAAGAGCTTAGAAGTCACTACTCTATCCTAAGAACTTGAAAAAGCTGAAGAAACTGAGAAATCAACTCTTCTTAGATATGTCAGAAAAGTGATGGCACAAGGCAACTGTTGAGAGTCACAACCTAGCAGAGCAAAAACCCACAAGCACCATGGGAACCACTGCTTGGGTGGGAAAATCTGAACTGTAAGTAATGAATTGCTGAAAGGTCAGTGTGCACAACTCTGAGAGTTAAAAACTCCTGTGAGACCCCATCATTGTTGGTGAGGAGCACACTGTTGTGAGTTTTACTTTCAGAAGCTCAACCAGATCCATATGGGGAAAATGTAAGGAAAGATTCCCTCCATCTTTGGCAAGAGGAGGGGAAATGGAACCATTTTGAAATGCACCAGAACATTCTGTTCTTAACAAGGACTGCCTTCAGAAGTTTTATATATGTAAATACATATATAAATATATATGTATATATTTTTATTTATTATTTGAGAGAGAGAGAGAGAGTGGGGAGGTCAGACAGAGGGAAAGGGAGAGAGTCTCAAGCAGACTACTCTCTGAGCCCAGCTCCCCCTGAGCAGGCCTCTACCTCACAATACCGAGATCACAACCTGAGCCCAAATCAAGAGTTGGGCGCTCAACTGGACTAGGTCACCCAGGCGCCCCCAGGAGAAATTATTTTATCAGAGCCTAATCTGCTGGGTTTGACTGTTTTAAAAATCTAAAAATGTGTTTAGAAGATTCTTAGAGCAGTGAAAAACACTGATACTATAATGGTGGATACATGTCACACAGAGTGAACACTAATGAAAACCGTGGACTCTGGCTGATAATGATGTGTCAATATAGGTTCATGGATTGTAACAAATGTACCACTCTGGTGAAGGATGTTGATAACATGGGAGGCTGTGCATGTGGGAGGGCCAAGGGTATATGGCAACTTTCTGCTCAGTTTTGCTGTGAAGCTGAAACTTCTCTAAAGAAACGAAGCTTATTAATTATTTAAAAAATGGGAGTAGAAATGCTTATTTGCCAATACAGGTGATTATGCATATTAGAAAATGTGAGATCTATCTATCTATCTATAAATTATTATGTTGCTATATATTCAAAATAATCATAACATTTCACAAATTAGTAAACACTTAAGTAACGTAGGAAAGAAGTTCCATGACAGAAGAGAATGTTACTGCAACTGGATTTCATTTAAAACCAGCTAAAAAATGAGATGATCATGTGCTGGTGATAGTTATACAGTTGTTCTGGTTGAAAAACAACTGGAGTTTTTATGAACTACTTTTGACTTTTGGAAAATGGATGCTTCCAATTTAGAAAAAGTATTACTAGAAAAAGATGTCAATAAAAAGCAGCTCACTAATCTTTAAATTGTGTTTTTGGTTACCCTAGGGCAATAGTTTCTGAAATCCTGACATCCCAGGTTTTTCTTTATGGATTCAGAATATCTCTGGAAGAACCAAGAATCAGGAGCATTCTAGAGAGCTAAAAGGCTGTAGCCTCTGTGTTTAAGGCAGGTGTCTCTTCTAATTACTTCCAAACTTTCCTTTCTTCTCTACTTTGAAATGGGACCAGGTTCTAACACTTAAAATACATATACAGTTCTATCTGTTGTAAGACAATGTTAAATACAAATAATCCTTTTTCAAAAGTGAAGGATTTTACTGTATCTTTTTTCACTTTTAATTGTTCAACTTTATTATATCAAATGGTTTTTATATTGAGAATTAGCGATTAATGAACAATCATTTGGAATATGTTTTATGACCATTAAACACGCTACAGATATGATATGGTATTTATATCTATATGCCTTTCCACAGAAAGTTTGTGTTTCTATTTTATTGTCTGAAATAACTGCTTATTTTAATTAAAATAAATTGACTCTGTGACAGGTGGCCAAACGCAGTATTTCTAGGAGCTTGAGGAGAGTGGGGGATGGGAGGTTTGGATGATAAATACGTAGTGGCCTGACTGTACTACTTTGGTGGAATAAAAGCCATTTAACTTAGTTTTTATTCTGGCAAACAAGAATAACTGAGTTCCCACTGTTCAAAGATAAAATGAGCTGCATTAAATATGTTAAGATCTACTTGAGCAAACATTTATCTGAACTGGGCAACACTCAACCAGAAGTGGTTAGGAGAGCTGGGGAAAGACTTGGATAGAGAAAAGGTGGAAGGAAAGCAAAGAAATTGTGGCTTGGTTGTAGATTAATGCCCAGTTGGCTCTTTGTGATTGGTCGTCCTTAGGTTTCAGTGTCATAATCTTGAGGCATTTACAGGCTTAGATTTTGGTTTGCTTATGTAGGGCTCCACAGCAAGAGTCACCTCCGTCTAATGGCCTTATTTGTTTAATTGAATGCCACATTTATCAAAGTCATGTGGGATTGTTGGTTATTTTCCATTTTACGTCTGAGGAATCAAAAGATAATTTCAGAGTTTAATGGAATCCCTCTGTTGTTGGCACATAATGGGAAATAAAAAAAATGAGCAAAAAGATGAAAAGAATCAGAAATATGGAATTGTGTTTGAGAAAACATATGAATAAAAAGTGGTTGTCAATTTGGTTGGAAGGATATGTAATATCAGGATTGTTCAAACAAAAGGCAGTGTAGAAGAAATCAGAGAAGACTGCTGCTCAGTTGATTATTTATGGATAATCATATATACAACCAGCAAAAAGTTCAGGGAATGAAATGAAGGCTGTAATTGGGTTGTAGGTCTGTAGGATATGTCCACTTTGGGAATTCAGAGATGATAACAGGTTGTCTGGAGTCCTGTTTTCATGAGTACCTCATTGGCCTTCTGGGAGCATGGAGAAATATTTGGTGGCAAATAACCAGGCGCCTCAGGGCATGAGAAAGAAGAAATGACTGTGAAAATGTTATATAAAAGCACATCCTGAGGTTGGAGTGGTGTGGAGATTTTTCAGCCTGTTTTTGGCCTGAGACACTAGCCTTATAATCCATAAAAACAGCATGCAACATTGAGTTGTAGCCTTTAATTCTCTTTGACCTTATTTCTGATTACTTAATAAGCAAGATTATAAAACTAAAACTTCAGGCAGCAATCTGGAAACCTAAAGAGCTGAAGGGTTGAAAAGAAAAGCAAGCATCTCCCCACTCTGGGGCATCAGCTCTAGCCCAAGGAATGAGAAGAATGAGCTGAGGTAGTGGGAGAGTATCTGTGCATTGCAAGTGTTAACTTTAAAAAAAAATAAACCTGCCAGTTATTTCATAACAGGGAGAAATTTAGCATGTCTGACTCCATATTGCTTCTATTTACCTTGCTGCTGCGACCTACAGCTTAGAAACTTCTGCTTAGCCCTGCACGTAGGCATATTACAGATAAGATTTGCAAAAACTGCTTTTGACCCCAAACCTACCTCACCCAAGGAGATAAGGAAATACTACAGAAATGACTTGCTATGTTTAAGATTCACAGGAATGACATGACCAGATTTCTGTAGACAAAGATCAACTGACCAAGGACAAAGAAGTTACAAGGCCTTCCTTGGATGTCCACAGATGTTAGTCATCTTTTAACTCCAACCTCCTCCAGCTTCCCCCTTTTGCTAACATAAAAGAAGCTCGAATTTCATGCTGAGCAGAGATGGGTTTTTTGGAACAATAGTCAACCATCTCCTTGCTTTGCTGGCTTTCTGAATAAAGTCTCTTTTCTTACCCCAACATCTTACCTCTCAGCTTAATTGCCTTAATGACCTCAACTAATGAGCAGAATGAGGTTGAACTCGGTTACAGTTTTGCCAGCAAAAGATGGGTTTATTCAGCATAACACAGAATTGCAATCAGGGCAAGCAAGCTGTGGCAAAACCACAGACCAGTCCAGAGACTAAAGGAGAGGTTTGCCATCTTATAGAGGAAAGGGGTAAGGTGGGAAGGCTGTTACTGGGAGTTGGAGGTATAGTGGCTTCTCAATAGCTGAGTTGTGAGTCTCATTGGCTGGGCTCTTGCTAGGGGAGGAGATAAGCCTTTCTTCCTCTTGCCAGAATAGGAAAGTAGTATCCACCTTCAAGGCTGTTCTCTTCCTATTGGATCTGCAATTGATGATGAGGGGTAGGGACTGAGAGTTCTCCCTGCCAACATCCTGACTCAATTTTAGTGAGGTTTCCCTATATGAATTTTCACAAGGGCAGCAAGAGAACACCACAACAGGCTTCTTGGATAGTGAGCCTGCGAAGTGAAGAGCTAGAGGGTTCCGAGGACTTGTAAGGGGAGGATTCATAAGCAACAACACAGCCCTAAGCAACAAACAAAACATGTGCTGGAAAATTATCAAACATTTGTTGAATTGAATTAAAATAAGCAGTTAAAATGATCACCATGAGGGTTAGAATTGGTTTTATAACTTTTAATCAGGTATATTTAAAAATTTATTGTTACACTGTACCTTGACTTATCCTTTACCTTTAGAATTGGGATAGTTAATATGTCAACAGGCCCAAAGCTGGTTGACCCCTGCCCCCTTCCCACTCCAGTTCATATTGCCCCAAATCATCTCAGAAGAACCCAGTTCATAGTCCCAAAGGACCAGGGGAGACAGCTATTCTACACACCATACTAATAAAGCTCCTCAAACTTATACCTGAAAGATGAAGAGGCTGAGGGTGTAGAGAGTAGTTTTCACTGTTTTGGAAAGGCCACTGTGACAACATTAAATCAGCAATGGTTTTTCTACATGATAACAACCCAAAGGCATACTGCTATGATCATTTTCTGGACCTTATTTTGTGCAGTTCTTTAAAAAGAGACAAGTATTTGAATATTATTCTTAGAGGATTTCTTGCTAACCTGCAGAGGCTTTGAATTTTTACATATCTACCTTGAGATTTTAGCAAATTTTCCCCCAAGGTCTGTTGGCAGATAAAAACCCCTACTGTCTCTACTAGTATCCTCCACTTCTTACCAAATTAACATTTTTATGGTAAATAGTATCAGATGCTCTATTCTTGGGATAGTTCTAACAAATCAGTTTCCATTATTATGCTCTCTAAACATGGAAATACAAAGTGTTGCTAGCAGAGATAGTCCACCGGATCATTAAAACTCAGAGGTCCTAAAAGGGATGTCACTGTTTCAGCAACACTTAAAGTTTTCAGTTTTTTCCTACAATATTTAATGATTATACAAGAATGAAGGATCAGATGGAAAGAGGAAAGCTTTATCTCAAGTTGTGCAGGTGTGCATCATTTAGAAATGTTGTATAGGTTTATGTGTGTCAGGAGGTGAGGTGGGGAGGGTTGGAGTGTGATTCTCTTTAAAACAAACTGAACTGGGTTTTATCTTTATTGCCACAAAGAGATTAAAGAGGCTGTGTGAGAGGGAAAAGTCCCCAGGAAGAGTTAGGTTGCAGACCTCCCACTTCAAGGAATGTCATCTAATCAGGGTTGCTGCAAAGCAGACAAATCAGATCTGAGGCTTGCCCTACAGAGGGACTTTTCAAAGACTTGCCTTCAAACCTGTGGGACTCTTCAGATCATTTGCTGCCTGAGCAACTTCTCTGGCATCGATATTAGTGCCCTCTCTTCCTGCTGGGTGCCATACACAGCCCCGCACTGGTGCAGAAACAATAGAAAAGTAGACTCTCTAGAAGAACCACCTCCTCATTCAAAACGCACATAAAAATGCATTTACTTTTTTTCCCCAGCTTTACTGAGATATAATTGACATATAAGACCGTGTAAGTTTAAGGTGCGCTATGTGTTGATTTCATATACACATATTGTAAAATGATGACCACCAAAGCATTAGCTAACACCTCCATCATGTCTCGTAATTACCATTTCTTTTTCTGTGCCGAGAACATTGAAGATTTACTCAGTAACTTTTAAGTACATAAAACAGTATTTTAAAAAATATTTTATTTATTTATTTTAGAAAGAGAGAGTGTGGTGGGAGGGAGGGAGAGGAAGAGAGAGTCTCAAGGGGACTCCACACTGAGCACAGAGCCCCTTGTGGTGCTCAGATCCCATGATCCTGAGATCATGACCTGAGCCAAAACCGAGACTTAACTGTGCCACCCAGGTGTCTTAGATTTTATTTATTTATTTGTTTATTTTAGAGAGAGAGTGAGAGGACGTGCATGGGGGGGCGAGGAAGGGGGAGGGGCAGTGGAAGGGGTAAGGGCAGAGGCAAAGAATCTCAAGCAGACTCCCATGGGTGCACAGTTAGACTGTGGAACTCGGTTTTGGCTCAGGTCATGATCTCAGGATCATGGGATCTGAGCACCACAAGGGGCTCTGCGCTAGGTGTGGAGTCCGCTTGAGACTCTCTCTGAGCGCAGAGCCGGAAGCGGGACTTCATCTCATGAACGCCGAGATCATAACCTGAGCCAAAATCTAGAGCCAGATGCTTTAACCAACTGAGCCACCCAGGTGCCCCATAAAACAATATTTTTAATTATAATCAACATTTGTTTTCTGCTAATAGGACACCTTCCACTTGATCGTCCAGTGATGGGGAGCTCATAGACTTGAAACAAATCTCAATTTTGAATAATTACTAAATGTAAGACTATGCTCCCTGATATTTAAATGAAATTTCTTTTTAAACTTCAATACATCAAGTTATACTCTAATGTTACCAGTTATAAAGCAATTCTGTTATTGCTTTTATAAGAGCTTTCTTCTAATATTTTAGGGCAGCTTTCACATCCCCACTAAGTATTTTCAGTTCCAGAATTAACATCCTTGTTCTTCAGACTTTTCTTACAGAATATAGCTAGTTCCTTTTGTAGTCTACGCACCACTCTCAAACATTTCTACAGCTTTATTATATTTTATTTTATTATAAAATTCACACCCAGCATGGAGCCCAACATGGGGCTTGAACTCACCACCCTGAGAACAAGACCTGAGCCAAAATCAAGAGTTGGATGCTTAATTGATGAAGCCACCGAGGCGCCCCAGTTTTATCACATTTTAAAACATAACCATCTATAAATATAATACACTACATATGATCTGACCAAGATAGTACAGTAATCTAAGTATGGTCTTTCTTCTTTTCTCAGTATAAGGATTTTATGAGTGTTTTTGGCAACTCATTATACATGTTGGCTTATATTGAGCTTTAGTTAACTAAAACTTTTTCCAAGTGAACTGTTTAATTGACTTACCTGAAATATAATGCAGGTTTTTGGATTCAACCTGACTAAATTTTACCTTGAGAGTTTTGACCTGAATCTTGATTCTTATGATTCTAATTCCTTATCATCTATATATAATATGTATATATATATATATATATATGTATATATATATATATGGGAATAAAACAGGGTGAAGTAGTAAGTCTTTTGCTGTCCCATTAGAAAATGACCTATGGATTGTTGTTAATCATTTTTGCAAAGATTATTCAACTGGCTAACCCACACTGCATATGTGGTTCAAGCTTATCTTCAGGGGAGAATCCTCCAAATGCCTGTTGAAAGGACTGTTAGGTCTTTAGTAAATCCATTTGGCTTCCTGGTAAGCACCAGCATTTTTTGTTAAACATTAATATGTCATATACTTAAAGTTCTGCCCTAAATATTTCCAGCTACATATGTCAGATTTTTGGAATCTTTATCTAGAATTCAGATTTATCATTAAGAGAATATTTATCTTTTTTTGAGGCCAAAAAAAGAAATAAAAAAAAATTAACCTTCATCAAACTATCGTTAATGACTTTCCACGTTGATGTATCCAAATTCCTTTCCACATCCTGCAATATAATTCAGTTAAATTGCATAAGGCTTCCAGATCCTGAATCCTATTACAGGAGTTTAAATTTGACTGAGGTCACTCAGAATGTGTGTGATCTTAGTTAAATGACTTCTATTCTTAGGGCCTTGGTTTGTGAGGATGATGAATATGAAAACACTGGTAGCAATAGCCATCAATCTTGGATAGAAACTCCTGTTAATGATACATAATATACTCATATTCATAGTTTTTCTTAAATTCCCACAGATAATTTTATGAATATTGCTGGTTAGCATATTTCCTTTATCCCCAATTCCCTGTACTCTTGGGAATATCTACTATTAGCCACACAACTGTTTAATTAAAGGAAAATACTATTTAAATTATCAGAAATTAGCTGCACCATCTACACATAGACTCAAAATTCCTGGAAAAATTCAGACTTCAAGTCAATAAACTTCACTGGAGCCAATGGCTTATACTTTTTCTCATGCTGTTTAGTGAGGCCTGATTGTACTTTTACTTCTTTCCTCAGTCTCTCAGCACTTCCTAGAGTTTTAGTGCTTCTGCTAGCCCCAGGCATTTTCTTTTTAATTCACCTCAGTTGAATACAGTTCTTTCCTCTTTTGCCATTGGCCCCAGATCATTGTTTCTTTAGATTATCATCCCTTTTCTTGCCAAAGGTCACCTGCTACTGTAGACTATTTATGCCAATTCCAAACCTGCAATAGTTTTGTCTGCAAAAGTTCTTTCTAAGTCATCAGAAAGAGTGGACTTTAACTCTTTCAATGGCAATTACCATCGTCTATCTGATATTCCCATAGCCTTTTCTATTGGGAGAGAGGAAATCAGTCTTCCACATAACGTTTTAGCATTTAGTTACAAATCCATATAACGGCCCACCATTTTAGAGTTCTGTACTCTGCTTTGGTAGAGTTTCAAAAGAAGAAAGCATAGCTGATATTAAGATTGGTGAAGCTTTGGACAACATAACTGTAAGTAATTCCCCCAAGAATGTCATTTATTATTATTCTCATATCATTCCCTCCCAGGCTGCCAGTTCTGCCATTTTGCCAATCATCTTTCTCTTCCCTGTTGACACCTTGGGGCACTCAATTGCAACACATAGAAGGCTGAGTTTTGAAGGACAGTAATCCATATTCAGCCCCTAATCTTGGCTTGCTTTGCCTATCATTTTTTTCCTCGGAATTGTACAATCTTTGGGTTGTTCCAGAAAATATAAAAATTATCCTTGTCAGTATAGGACCCTGTCCTATATTGTTCTTGTTCAAGTTCTGCATGCAACCTTCCCCAGGTTAGAAAAATACAGATACAGAAGGATGGCAATGGCCTTATCCTACATCAGAAAGAAGAAAATTTGTTTTGTTATTTTCCTCAAAACAATTCTGTAAATTGATTGAAGTAGGGATTATTGGTGTGATGAGGGATACTATAAAGTGTGTGTCTTCAGTATAAGCCTAAAGCTTTTTAATGAAATATTATTTCAGCAAATTGAACTAGGGATTATTGGTTGTATGAAGGGCACAGTAAAGTTTTGTCTCTGTTACAAGCCTAAATCTTTTTTAATGAAGTGTTTGGACCATTATGTTTTCACATTTGCTTTTGAATAGGTAATGACTACCAATCATAGTCTTTTATGAAAAATTTTCAGTATGATCCATAAAAGCACTTGCATTAAAATTCGAGAATGAGTGGGAGTGATCTGTACCTTTAACTATTATTGTCATTAGCATTAAATGATTTCTCTTAATACTTTTTTACTTGAGTGGCTATTATAAAATTATAATTTTTCAAATGGAGATTTAAAAAATCACAGAAAAAAAATGAAATGGGGCGTACAAAGGTGGAAACTACTCATGCAGGAAGTGCTTTTCCTGCCTTGGGAGCTCTATAGTTTTCTGGGAAATATTGCCATAAAACACTTGATATTTTTAGAATACTTTTCCCATCAAAAATCTGCTACATTTTAACACTTTCTCTCTCTTCTTTAATTGCAAAGAGAAAATTCCAAGTTTCATGTGTTTTAAATAAATGATTGCCTTCACCCACCTCTTCTTCTGACTCCCACTTGCCAAGCTTGACATTATCTGGCTCTTTCCACGGCCTCTTTTGAAGCACAAAGTTGTGCCTGCCATTATCAAACAGGAGGGCCGCTAAATCACAGACACTGAATGGTGTCCCCTCAGCTGGTAATGTTGATCAGGCAAGCATATATGGTTGATCCTGGCTTTTGAACTCTATGAAGACATTCCAAATTGACATCTTTCCTGTATGTATGAAAAAATATATTTTTTTCAAAGAAAAGATAATCAACTTTAAAATAGTGGGCCTTAAAATTACAAACACAGAAAATCAGTGTCATTATTATTATAAATTGAATTTTTTTAAAGGCAATATCGAGGTCAGGAGCAAACAGGGATTTTTGGATTCTGAGAATGGAAACCCATATGGCAGGAGACAAGGCCTCTAGGGACAGTGTATGTAGATCAAAACAGTGAGAGTGGAATTTTCCCGAGTTTTACTTCTATAAATAATTAACTGAATGTCCTTACATAAATAAATATTTTCCTCTGGGAATTACAGCGTCATTAGGAATTTCTGAGTACTAATTCTAGTTTTGGCCTCTATTCTCCATTCTCATTTTTAGCATCTTTCTGTCTGCTTGTCTTTGGAGAAGAAATATCCTATTTTTTGAAGGAAACAGAAGAGGATTTGCAAAATAGTCACAACTAATGTGCACCTTTAAGAGCAAAATGGGATTACTGGGAGGGGAAGCATGACAAATGGGCAGGGAAAACATTTTTACCATTAAAAATCTCTAAACCTCTAGTGCTACAAGTCATAAGGAGTGGTGTTCTCTTTAATCCTGGCCTTTATTCCATTTCTCTTTTCTCGTTGAAGGAATGTCACTGAACCCCTAGAGGTGGTTTACATCGGTCATATTCCCTTCATTTTCCTAATTAGTTACTGTTTTTTTTAAAGTTGTAGAAAAGTCAACCTACAACTCAACTCTCAAGGAGACAAATACTCACCTCTCTTATTTCCCCATTTTCATCTCTGTATGATTCAACACACAAAAAGGATAAGTGATGTTTGAACACTTACTTCCATAAAGAAAACACTTAGCTGAAACAAAATAAGTAGGAAGACTATACTAGTTTGGGAGCAAGGCATCTAAGATAGGTAATAGTGATACAGTCATAACCTAGAAGATATTTTGATACATGTGAGACTGTTAAACGCATGAGCAGTATTTATATGTACCCCAAATCATCTATATCAATTTTATAACTTCTTTAGGGGACCACTTTGTAAGAGAGTTCTATGTGAATTCTTGCAATGTGAGTAGACACCTCTTCTGTTATGGAAGTCAAAATTTGGCAAGTCATATTTTCTTAAATCATGGAATTATCCACATCACAAAAGAGTGATATTTCTCTGAATCTTTCTCTTACTACTACTGGGGACCTAGTTTGGGAGTGGAGGTAGATTTCTGGAAAGCACTATTTAACGAGGCAACTAACTTGCCCTTCTGGATCAAGGATCTATACTTCCATACCCTAGTCTGCAGCGGGAGGCTGACCCCATGGACTTACCAAAGGCTTCCTTGCCCTCTGGCTTTCTGTCATTACTGAAGGAAGATCAGCGGGTGGGAAGAGAAGGTGAGTATTTTACAGGGTTCTTCCCTCTCAGGTTACTGGATGTTGTCTGTGTCCCTCTACCACAGGCCCCAGATCCTGTCAGGCTGTACACCCTTACAGCTACCCTCATGGGATGCTCCTTCAGTCCTAAGTGGTAACAACAACTCTGTACTGTTACTCACCCCTGAGTACTTGTTGGTTTCCTTAAACCCTGTCTTTGCCAGTGGTCCTTTATTAACCTCTTATCAAGTATTCAAGTGGACACCCCTGGTTCTTGACCACATAAAGATTTGTGATGTGGTAAAGATTAATTTTCAGTAAAGACTACAAACAGACTTCTCCTGCTAAAAATCATTCTGTCTTCTGCATCTCTCTTTCATATCCCTATCCTCAGTGGTCTTGGACTGCAGGGGAAAATGCACCTGCTAAGGCTAAAGAATGCCGATCCCTTGCTATAAACCTAAGTAAATAGGAGGTTAAAGTAGTGTCTTCCTTAAGAATTTCTCAGAGCTTCAAGAATAGGAATGAGGGCGCCTGGGTGGCTCAGTCGTTAAGCGTCTGCCTTCAGCTCAGGTCATGATCCCAGGGTCCTGGGATCGAGTCCCACATCGGGCTCCCTGCTCAGCAGGAAGCCTGCTTCTCCCTCTCCCACTCCCCCTGCTTGTGTTCCTGCTCTCACTGTCTCTCTCTGTCAAATAAATAAATAAAATCTAAAAAAAAAAAAAAAAAGAATAGGAATGAGAGACAGAGCTGCATTGTTACATTGCCATTCTCAGGTTTGAAAGATAGGTAATAATATGCTCTGATAGGCAATAAAACCACAAGGGAGGAATGAACATATCAATACAGACACCAAAACATGGGACACATGAAAGAGAACGAGAAACTGGAGAGAACTAACCCATGGCTTCATTGTTTACAGATTATTACACATTCTAATTTCATTCATTTATTTGTTCATTCATCCATATATTCATTCAATAAATATTTGAGTGCTTGACTGTGTTCCAGATACAATGATAGGTCTAAGGAATATAATTGTAAATAAGATAGAGTCTCTGCCCCTGAGGAACTTTGTAAAAAGGAACCACTGACTGAAATCAGGAGTTACTACACCCCTTCTAGTTTGTTAAAGATCATTCTCAATCAGTCTTTGGGGAGGTGTGGAGTTGCACATTTTTGAACACTCTTTAAGTATTTTCAGTGTTTCAGTCTAGCCGGGAGAGATCTTAATTCCGTCAAAAACTGCTAGTTTTTTTTTTTTTTTTAAGATTTATTTATTTAAGAGAGAGAGTGAGTGGGCATTGGGGGTAGGGGCAGAGAGGTGTGGAGAGAGAAAGGAGCCCCACTCATGGCTCGATCTCACAACCCAGAGATCATGACCTGAGCCGAAACCAAGAGTCGTACCCTTAACCTACTGCACCACCCAGGCGCCCCTACAGTTACTACTTAAAACACAGAAAAGCATGTTCCATTACAAAAGGTAAATGAAACTGGAAATAAATCTAGCCTCCCAAGTTTCCCAGGATAAACACCATGAGAAAAATGTGAAAAAAATTGAGCTGTAGTGATGTGTTCATATCTCTTTTCTTCATGTGTCTCAGAGCAGCTTTGGCACTTGTCTTGCAGAATTGCCTTGTTTTCCAGAGACCAGAAGTCTAAGCTATAGCTGGGTTTGGAACCTGGCTAGATCCAAAATAATAATGTAGGAAAGTAGATACAAAATACTTCTGGGGCTGCAACATTTGTGATGTTGCTTTTTTCAACTAGCAATTTGTATAGCCACATTTTACCTCTTCTTTTCCACACCTATTTAATCTCTTACTCTGAGGTGCAAGCTGCTCTTAGAGGAGGTAAGATTAAAACTGCATATTCGTACAGAGAACATACTTTATCCTTTGAGGCTTTCCTGTTTTGGCCGTGGTCAAATTGCCCTCCTCCCCCCGCCTCTGCTTTTTTTTTTCTTCTTAAAGCAAAGTAATCAACCACTCTACAGATTTTGGCAGCTGTATTTCGAAAGTACATACTCTAAAATTTAAAAGGATTTTCTGTACTTTTTTAGGTATATAATCAAATGATATTGAATTTTTTAACTTGGCAATGTAACCAATTCGTGCTGCTCTCATGGTAAAGAATGAAACTAGGTAACAAAATTCAAACTCGGTAAGTGTGTGTGTGTGTGGGGGGGGTCAGGGCCAAAGAAGCAACTGGAAAATAGTTATTTCCTGATGGTTGTTTTTACATACTCTGTTTTCTATCTCATCATACCAGCTTTTCTGCCATTGTACCTTTGTTATGGTACCAATTCCATGCAAGTATCCTATCTAGACTTCAAGAACTAGCTTGATGGTTTCTTAAGTATTTAATACTTTTTACATTGTGTTGTATCTCTTTGTATTCTTTTTTCCCCCTCTTCACAATAAGCTAGGAGTTCCCTGAGTATAGGATAACTCTCTAGTTTGCCTTTGCAGTCAGCAAAGCATTTGACCAAATATCAGATAATTATTTTTTAAATGCCATTAAGTCCTAAAATAAGATAGCTACGTAATCATTACTGAGAAGATTGACATAGATAGGAAAAAAATTTCAAAAACAGAACAACTTCAAATTTTATGCATCACCTAAAGAATTTGAAGAGAGAGCATGACAAATCTTGATGGAGATTTCATTGTTTAATCTATAGCCTATCTAAGCTTCTTTCCTTTTTTACTTCTTCTAGGTACTCTTTTACCACTTAGTTATTAGCTGAAACAAGTCAGATATTTCTTTTTCTTGTCATAAGCTTTCATGAAATATTTAATAAACAAAAGAATAAAAGCATCAAATAATATAATGAACAGAAATTTCTATTCCTTCTAATATAGATCTATGAATCATACAGGGAAATAATTAGTTGGGTCTTTTTTTGGTTGGTTGGTTGGTTGGTTGGTTGGTTGGTTGGTTTTTGGGTTTTTTTCCCTCTGGTCTGAGCAAAACATCCACCCAACTGGAAAAATGTAAAAATTGCAATACTAAAACAGCACTAGATTTGAAAACCATGAGTTCTATAATTGAGAATTTTTACCTTGGTCAAGTCATTTAACTTCTGAGTCTCTCCTCTCCAATGTAAACTCACATTGGGTAAGTAATTCCCAAAGTGTGTTTATCTCTAACATTCCATTTTTAATACTGAAATGAAAAGAAATGATTTAAAAACTCCCTTTTGTGTAAATTTTTCCACACATTATTTCATATTCACAAACATCCCTTGAAATGGACAAGGTTTGATAGAGAAGAAAATTAGGGCTCAAACAGGGTTATTGAGTCATTTACCCAAGGTCACATAATCTAGTTAATGCAACTCAAAAATAAGAACACATGTGAAAACACAAGTTCCTTGTCCAGTGCTTTTCCTGTGTTGGCAGTCTGCTTCTCCAAAAGTCAGACATTGCACACACATATAAGCTAACACAGACATGTATACACACAGACTCGCTTTCTTTCTTTATATGCAAAGTGAACTTGTATTGATATTGACATCGGTAAGCACACAGCTGTCTGGATCAATTACTATTTACCTTGCAGAGATCTTCAATTATTGGTTTTATGCCAATGCGTAGTCCAAAAACTCACACATGAGGGTAATTATGTGAAGAGCTATTGCATGTCTAATGTAGTGTATCTTTCCTTCTTTAGACTTCTTATATCTCAACAGTAGAAGGTAACTTCTACTACGGCAGTATGATGAACCCAAAATTGAATGTATTCCATTGTTATATATAGATGAGAACAATTTTGCACATATTGGCAGATGGAAATAAATTTAAAATGAAAGATGTCATTATTGTCTCTAAGATTTTTGCTATTTACAAATTGCTATATAACTTGGGACTAACAGCCTTTGTGACATTCTTGGATTATAATTTTATCAATTTTCTTTTACTCCATTGCTGTAAAAATCATCACTCTTGCTATTATATCAGAACATTACAGTTAAAAAAATTAAGCTTTAATATAAATACTTCAGTACAATACTGATGCTCATAATCTTGTAATCAAGAATTTTATTATTATTCCTGTCCCCTACCCTTGCTAGGGAGAAGATGACTTATAGGCATATGAAAATAAAAATGAAGAAATTAGGTTTTCCTTGATATTTTGCTTTGTTCAAATAATTTAAAGCAGTTTACATTGAGTCATAAAATACAATAATTTTTAAAATTATTTTGCATAAAATGCAAATAATATTATTGCATAAAATGCAATAATTTTTTAAAAAGTTAGGTAGAAGTTTCCAGTGGTCAATAAATAAACAAAAGGTATTCAACTACATAAAAATGAATCAACATACAACAAAAATGCCCCATTGTTTCTTAACAAAACAAGAGGGGGTTATTGTCTATAAAACAGTTATATTTGAGAGCTGTTTATCAAAGCAAAAAATTTATCTTTTATAATTAATTTGAAACCATAATTAGGAATACAGCCCATTAAATGTCATGACCAGGTTGCTCTTCTCTTTTTTAGCAACCAAAATAATATTCATAGTAAGTTGAAGGATGAAAATGAAACATCTGGGTATAAAAGAATATATGTTATGTCATGAAGATGTGCATTCATCTCATTTTAAAGGTATACATATCAAGCAATTAAAGGGAAAAGATTAAAAGATGGGTAAAGGGGCGATGGTCCAGAACCAACACCACTGAAAATCAGCAACTGATTAGTAGGATGCTACTGATAAGCGAGGGTTCTTAAATAGCAGTAATGATTAGTGGTCTATGTTGAGTTCATGTAGTTTTGCTAATTGATGCTGGTTAACATCCAAGACTGAGAGGTCAATAAAACTTTTTAACAATCATTTTGTTATGGCCAGATTTTGCTGCAAGTTTAGAATATATAATGGAATAACTATACGCCTAAAACCAACTTAATTTACATGTAAAAGATTGATCTGATAAATCTTTTTTGGCACTGAGTGACACAAGAAACAGTTACTGGGCAGATATTTTAATACATGAATCTGTTATCATTTGGGAAATTTTAAAAAAGGGAGGGGCTCTTTAAAAAACAAAGTCATTCCTGAAACTATAATACTAATTATAAAGGACTATTCTTCTAGGAATGATAAAGGTAAACAAATGAGCAATCATCAAAACCCATCATCATAAGTGGTCTTTGAACAGATCAATGCGTAGAGTATCTTCCCTGAATGCTTTATTCAGGTTTTGATCATTAGGAAGGACTGCTTCCAGAATCTAATAAGAACAGTCTGGAATCTACAAAAATAGGTGGTTAACCTTAACCTGTAATGCTAATAAGCTTCTCAGGTATAGTAGATCTAAATTGCCACAACTTCAGTTGCTAAATTCAAACTATATCATTGGTCCAGTTTATGCAAAGAAGTTGCTAATTAAATTATGCTTAGCAGCTATTTGTACAGACTTTGCCAAATAAACTCATGTTTCCCCACTTATTTCCCAGTTCTCAACAGTAAAAAGTGAAGTTTTTAAGAAGGATACATTTCTTGGGGATGGATATTAAATATAAACAAATCCTCTATTGTAGTAGAGTTAACCACCTTAGGAACACAAGAAGAGACAATGATCCAGTAGGACTGCTTCTTCAATCTGGAATTAGCATGTATAAATCACAGCAAGTGGGAAAATCCTTGATTTAGTCATTCAATGCAGTATTTCTTGGATGGCTACCCTTTTTGTTAAGAAAGAAAGAAAAACAAAATCCCAACACTTTTTAAAATGGGCTTCTTGATGCACTTGGAGAGAAGTGCACTTGGGAAAAAGCAGAGCAAGTCCCATTCCCACCAACATTGTATACAAGCGCATTTTTCTGAAGATTTTCTCTTATTTCCTGAAAGACTCCATTGGGTGCTTATCTGTCCTTACTGCTTTATAAATTTACTTTTAACAAGAAAGGCAGAATAAACTACAGAAGGTAGTAGCTGCCAGAGCAACAGCAAGCAGGAAAACAAAGTTGTGTATTTGACAGTTCTTGGCACAACAAAGGTTTCGAACTGTGAATAACTGAATCCCTGAATCTGGAGGATGTCTGCACCAAATGAATGGGCAGCTATACTCAGTGAATGAATACTGTTGTCTGACTTGTGGAAAAAAATATAAAAGAATTGCTACTGAGATGAATATTATTAAAGGTACTCAGTGACTTCAAGGTCAAAGCAAATTTAACACTGATAAAAATTTATAGATATTAAGACAAAACTGTAAGCAAATACAAGCATTTAATTTAAAATACATATAAGTTGGCATAACTTCAAAGCTTTTGGTAAGCCAAAGGGTTGAGTTGTAATCTACTGGAGCAATTACCATACACAGAAGAAGACTCTAATGCCTGTCAATGATACAAATTGGGGATGAGTCTGAAGAAAGTAGTTGTGAAGAAAGAGGGGATAATTATCAAGCAGAAATGAATGCTTCTTGCATGCCATCTTTTTTTAAAGATAGTTTTATATGGTCAGAAATTATAGCACAAAATTCATCATGATAATTGAAAGATGATTTGGAGAGACCACTACCTTTTAATAGTAAGAAGTTGGATTGCACTTTGTATTTTTGATAGACCTGTAATGTTGAACATTTTAATCACACTTGGAGGTAGGTCAGTTATCATTCCACTTTGTAAGGGTATTTAGTACTTTTTGAACTATTAGCAGCATTGACTAATAACCTACCATGTGGTGAGTACCGTGCTTGGTGCTATGGTAAAATATTTTGCTGAACATTTAATTATGTGCACAATTAATAACTTAATATACCTGGGGGGGGCTTGAAGTGTAGCACAGATACAAACTGAAGGCTGGTATGAGAGAATACCTTGTAAACAAAGAAATGAATAATTAGCAATTGAAGAGGATATGAGTTCTTTGTGGAGAGTCATTTCAGAAACCAAAATGGCCAATTTCATTAGGTCAGGTAAACAGGGATCAGTGAGGCAGTATGGGCAGGTAGGTGAATCCAAACACTTCATATCAGTAACAGAAAGTGTTCAGAATCAGAGAGTTCCCATTGAACTTCATTTCCTCCCAATAGAAAGACTCCAAACTCCGCTCTTCCTTCTCCACCCATACATGTAAGTGACCCAGAGTACTCTACGGAACATAAGGAAGGAAGGGAGAAAGGGAAGATGGAAGGTCTAGTTTGACTGAAAGCTATGTCCTTTTTTTCACACATAGCATTAACTTTTGAGAAAAAAAAAATTGTTGATTTTAGGGATTACCAATCATGTCCTAACCTCTTAAAAAAAAAAAAAAACAAACACTATTGAACTGAATTCTAAATTTACTATTTCCTTTTAATTAGTTTTGAATGAGCATTACTCTGAGATCAGCACAGTCCAATAGAAATATCCATGACAATGGAAATCTGCACACTCCAGTATGGTAGCAACTAGTGTCATGTGTCTATTGAGCATTTGAAATGCAGTTAGTTCAACAGAGGAGGTGAATTTTAATATCATTAGATTTAAACTTAACTAGTCACTTGTGGGTATAGGCCATTGTATTGGACAGCACAGCTCTACAATACAAATACTGTGAAGTCAGAACCTTTGTAAATGACTTCATCTCTCATGGCATCTTGTACAAGGTGGAGCTCATAATACTCAAAACTTGTTAATTGGCCCTGAAAAGAGTCAGTAATCATAAAACCAAAAACAAGAATGTAGCCACCAAGAAAAAGTCAGTGTAAATGTAAATGTTTCTTACCTTGACTCCTTAGAAAAATAGAATATATTCCAATCATTGTATTCACTGGCATAGCATAAAGTATTTTAACTTACTGCAAAGTTGATCAAGAAAGGCCATGAGGTTTTCTTCTTGATAGCTGTAGGTTCTGGTTTACACTTTTACTTTTCAGGGCATGAAGCCAAAAGCAGAGCCAGAATCAACCTCAATGGATTCTCTGTTAATATGTGGCCAGGAATTCTGAGTTGTAACTTGCCACACTATCACTATACATGCCAAAATGGTGAGTTTTCATCTCTCCTAGGGCTCAGATCCTTTGTTCTCTATGAATTCCTAACAACATTTTAGTACAAAGGTCTACTGCAATATTCTATTCTACTGCAAGGGTTTATTACAAGATTTTTGGGGGCAGCTCAAAAGAAACAAAGGAACACTGGCTTCTTTTATGACCATAGATTTGCCTATATTTGAATGGGAAAATAAGATGTTATTTTGAAAAAGGAAAACAAGCAAAGTGCAACTATATTTTAAAACTTCATTCTATTTACTGAGAATTGTACACTGGGTACTATGATCCTCACAATCATACCACTATAGCAATTGTAAGAAAATAAATTTTACTTCTCTCATGAAAAACCCAGATTCTTTACCTGCAATCATGATACATTATTAACAACATTAACTATTAAAATGTACTATCAATAAAGGAGGTGACAGTTAAAACTGAACAATGAAATCTGTGTCTCTGTCTTATATATTAGTCTTCCACTTAGTTTGACTTTCATGGTTTTTCAAATTCCTTTAAAGAATTTCTATATAGGTGATATTTTCATTTTTCAGTAAAAATATACAAGTATAGGCTTTAGTCCTGGAGAAATTCAGTCTCATTTATACACTACCAAAACAATATGCTTGGTGGTGCCAAGTATAAAATATTGAAGGGAACAGGACTGGCATTCTCTAGGCTATAGTGTTCACCGAGGTAGGGGTCAATTGGGCCAAATTTGGTGACCTATTGCATGACTATTGGTAAAATACAAGCTCAGAATGTGTGGGGAAAAAAATGCATGGGAAGGTTCAAAAGTTGGAAATTAAGGATGCTAACATTAGGAGGTAGGATGTTTAGAGGCCCTTAGGAAATGAGTAGTAAGCTGGTGGGGAGTATACAGTCAATCCTCATTAACTGCAGATTCTGTATTTGTGAATTCCTCTAGTTTTCTACAACTTGTTTGCAACTTCAAAATAAATACTCATGGCACTTCCACAGTCCTTCGCATTCATGTGTAGAGCTGTGAAAAATTTGAGTAGTCTGCCGCTCATGTTCCCAGCTGAGGTAACAAGGCAATGGTCTGCCTTCTGGTTTCAACTCTGATACTGTAAAGTGTCCTCTTTATGACCTATTAGGTACCCGATTTTTCTCATTTTCCTGATTTTTATTGGTGATTTCACTGCTGAAAATGGCCACATTGTGTGGTGCAGAGGTTCTGCCTAGTGTTCCTACATATAAGAAAGCTGAGATGTGCCTTATAGATTAAAAACAGTGATAGATAGGCTTTGTTCAGGCATGAGTTAGAGTGCCATTGACTGTAAATTCAATCTCAGTGTTAATGAATAAACAGTATATATTAAATAAGTTATCTTTAAACAGAAATACACATGAGACAAGGTTATATACTGATTGGTTCATGAAATTGCTGGGACCAGAATCTCACAGGAACCTAACCCAGTGGTTTCTTCAGTATTTCCTAATTCAGCATTCAAGGTGACTTTATAGAACATAAAAACTATGGATAATGAGAATCAACTGTATTGGAAGAGTAGGAAATATTAGAAACATTTTATTTCTATTTTTCAGGGAATATTACTTATGTTCATAATGGGCTCTAGGTCGTCAGCTGAATATAGGATAGGGAAGACCTGAGAGCTTCTAAGACATGTTTTCTCGATTTAGGTCTATGGATTAGTTTCAGTGAGTCCCAGACAGCGTGAAATGAAAGATTATATTGTGTATATATACACTTGTAGGCATTTTGGGGGTGGGGATATGGTCCAGGATTTCCAGTAGGTTTTCAAAAGTATCTATGACTTTAAAAAGATTAAGAATTACTGCTCTGTGGTTTGAGCCTGAGGCCTAGGGTGGTGGTGCTATATACAGAGATTCAGTTGAGTGGAGCTGGGATTTTGTTTGACAGCACCTAGCAAGGATATGACTCTGGGTATGGTAGGAGATGGAGCTTGAATGGTCCATGGAGTTCTCAAAGAAAGAAGATCATGAAATCTTCCACATCTGATGACACATGCAGACTGCTCAGCCATGAAAGACAACCTTATGATGAACTTGGGGAATTTGATCCTTCAGGTATATTTTCAGTTCACAGAAATTGTGGGGGGTCAGGAAGCTCTTGGCATAAGAAATTTCATATAGCAAATTTTTAGTTAATTGTTAGAAATTTGTGTACTTTATAGTTAAATCGGACTTCAAAGAAAAAAATACCTTGGTTTAGGAATTGGTAGCCTATAGGAATGTTTTGTGGGTGGTGACTAGTTGCATTGTGCCAATCTTCTGGAACTTAGGTCTACCTTCTTTCATCCTTGGCCTTCTGGTCTAGAGTACTTTTCATGATAAATGTATCTGTAGGGATGTGGAATACCAGCAGACTATATTTACAGATGTGGTAAGAATGGTAATGGAAATTTGGATCACACATGGGATGAAATGCTTGTAGGTACCCAAAGAGAAAAGGCAAGTCACATGGCTTTCTAGATCTCAGGAAGCCCTGTTGATACTAGAGCTGAAGGAAAGGCCCTTAGAGAACTAAATGGCAGTTCTCTAGTTGTCCTCTTCATTTCTTCCTACCTCATCATTCTACCATTGAATAACTAACAAACAATTCATGGTCTTTACCTAGCAACGTACTGGATACATCAAATGCATTAATCCTTTTGAACTAGCAGTTTCCATTTCACAGGGTACTGCCTTAGTACCTTAAATAATAACTTGCATTTGTAGAAATCTTTTTACTCTTAAAGCATGATCATATTTTAGACTAAATTTTACTATGCAGGGCAAGTACTTACATCCTAAAATGATTAGAGTAGTGATTAAGAACATTAGCTCTGAGATTGCTCTGCATTTTACTACACTAAAACATTGGGATACTGCTTCCCACCTCATACAGTTGAGAGAATTAAAGGAGATAATGCAACAAGATGACCACTTAGCCTAGTGCCTGCAGATACTTAGAGTTTGATATATGTTAACTGTCAATAGACTCTTTATTATATTACTCATTCAATGCTTTTTTTTTGACTTTTAATTATATGTTTGTGGAAACTGAGATCCAGTAAAGTTAAATAAAATACTTGCTCCAAATCACAAAACTAATTAGAGATAAATTTGGAACAAGAACCCAAGACCCTGACTTACAGTATGGTGGGTGTCTGTGTAAATCATTATCAAGTATACACATTTGTCTCAATTTGACCATTTGCTCCCTGAATTTTGATAGACCTGGAATGCTTTAATAAATTGGAGACCTTGACAAAGCCTCAGGGAAGCCAGCTTCCTGTTAATTGAAGCTGGAGTTGTTTTGAAATCAATTGGTCTTGTTTTTATTGCCAAATATATCTGTATGTCATTAACTCTATGAAAAAGACCATTGTTATAGAAATGTATAAAAGCTTGTTCCTCCTTCAGGCTAAAAATGAGGATTATGGAACACATATCAATTACATCATTTATTCTTAATCTATTTTCTTGCTCCATAAGCATAACTTTCATGCTTATAAGTCAGAAAAATTCTCATAAGGTGGAAGATCCCATGATGTTTGATACATAACTGGGCTTATTGTTATGCAACCTTAGTGGTTGCTGAGCATTGGTGCAATGGGGTAGTACATAGGTTGTCTAAATATAAAGTTATCCACTGAAACATGACATTACATTTCCAAATATACATCCTTATTGTTAATGAATTCAGATGTTGTTCTAGTGACATTAACATCATCCTCATTTTTACACATGGACAAACAGAGTAAACAACTAGCCCAAATTCATACCATACATTACTGGATAATTAGGAGTAAAAGCCAGAGTTCTTAGCTCTCATTTTAGAGTTCAGGCAATTTTCCCCACTGCTTCAATCATGATGGTAGAAAAGGAAATGAATCTCATTAAAGCAATTATTATTGGCTTTTTCCTTTCACAAAGTGTAGGATTATAGCCTTAAAGCTAAATCTACTGCTTAAGACATGGTTTCCCAAAGGCATTAGGCTAAAGAAAATAAAGTTAGATGGAAGATTTGCAGACAGTTGTAGACAGGACTGTTTTTGTTCATTGCCTACCATTTGACCCCACATTAACTGCCAATATCTTTCCCCAAAACATTGTGACAGTCAAGACAAGAGGTCTCTCCATTATCACCACCACACCCCCTCTTTTTCTCTAGAGGCCCTTTTGAGAACCACTTATTTAAATGCCCTGGAAGCAAGGAAAAGAATGCAAAGCCACTGATTTTTGTAGGCATCCTTCTTTAACAGCTCTTGAAATCAAGTTACCCCTTCCTACTAGCCTCTGTATATTTTGAGAATTTCCTGTGACCAGCCCCTATACACACAAAATTTTAGACATTTATAAAGAAAATAATATTAAAGTCCGAAGAAAATGTTATGCTTTCCAAAGACCTGAACCTTACATTCATTTATAATGAAAGGTAGCAGAACATGCAAGCCCCAAACATATCTTTTTGGCATAAGAATTATTTTGAGCTGGAGACAAATGAGAAGAAGCTCTCTGCCCTTCCCCTAGTCATCTAAAATCAGGACATAAATTTGCAAAGATGTCCTCTCTGCCCTACAGAAAAAATAGAAGTTAATCTTGAAAGATAACCCTGGACTCTTATTAGCCCAGAAATACACATAAAAAACCTTACTAAAACTAGCCTAAATCTACGATTACATCCCTACATATTTGCCTTCCTAGAATTTGTCAGTCAGTAGAAGCTCAAAGTTCTTTTCCTTTCTCTTATCACTTCTCAAAAATTTGTTGATCTTTTGTGAAGGTGCTTCGTGAACCCGTTCTAACCACCCCTTGAGTTACTCATCTGAGTGTTCCCATGTGTATGAGCAATGCACATGTTAACCAACTTCTGTTTTTCATTTGTTAATCTAATTTACAGGACCCCAGACAATAAACCTAAGGTGGATAGAGAGAAAATGCTTTTTCTTTCCTACGATACTAAAACACTAAATGCCAGTAAATTGGATAAAATGACTTGGGTGGTTAAGCAGTTTTCCTTCCTCATTTACTTTAATCTGTAGCTGTCTCCTGTGTTCCTTTAGCTTTTTCAGAGTACAAATACCTTACACTTAACATCATGCTCACGAACTAATTATATGCATGCACATTATTCTCAAAGTTTATGAAATTGGACCTTCAATACACAAAGCAAGACAAGATGCAGAAGAGCTGTTAGAAGGTGGAGGAGGGTCAGAAATGTGTCTTCCAGACTGAGAAGTCACTTTAAGACCAAAAAATGAAAGTCACTCCATACCATTCACACAGTTTGATCAGGGTAACTTACTGATGGGCAGACTAGGCGGAGAAATGATCCAGGCACTACTTGGCTATTTGCCCCATCCAGAATTCCAGCCATAGCTTTTATAAAATGAGGGGCATGGGGGTGAGGTCACAGGGTAGTTATCTAAAGTGGCACCACCTGTGCACAGTCATCTCTACTAGTTTTCTAAGTGGTGCCATCTCTGTACAGGTCATGGGCACTAGTTACCTGAAGTGGAGCTTTCTGTGCACCACTGTAGGGAGAGTCAGAGCAAGACTTCCAACATTCTAGTCAGGGCCCACATTAACCTTCAGAGGGCCTGGAACACACAGCCCAGAGGGAGGTTACGGTGTGGGCAAGAACAAGATGCTGGGCCAAAGTTGGAGTCATTGCTGTCAGCATGCCTACAAGAGCAAAAACTATAAGGACCAAAAAGAGGCCTTAAAGCAATACAAATAATGCAGGAGATGATCACCACTAAGGCTAACCCATGAGAATTCCCAGAGGATTAATGCAGTTTGTGCCAGCTGTACTGTCCAAGCATGGTGCTTCTCCCAAGTACACGAGACTTCACTGAGTCCTTTAGTATGTGAAGAAATGCTTTAAAAGCTGAAGTCAAGTCAAATTCCTACAATTTATGATTGTACCTCTTCTCATTGTGCCCTTAATCCCTTCTTTTGAAATTAAATAAAAAAGATCTTCCTTTGGAAATAATATTTTTTTAACATTCCTTTAGGAAGAAGCAATTCATCTTAGTATAAAAGAGTTCCAATTATGGAGTAAGACTGAATTTTAATTTAGTTTCCTTGGGCCTTAGATTCTTCATGTATAAACTGAAATATTAAGAGTATCCTCATTTTCATGAACATATAATAAGGTAATGTATAAAAATATTTAATATAGATCTGATGCATAGTAAAAATCAGCAAATCTGATTTTTGTATACACATACACACACGTGTACTTAACATATGTTAACTATATAGCGTTATTATATATACTTAAATTAATCTGGCTATAGTCATGACAAAACTATGTCCTATGGCAAGATCTTTTTTAATAGGTTGTCATTCACTTGTATTAATTTTTTTTTTAAGTTTTGATGTTTAGAGGAATAGCTACAATACTGAATGGCAGAGTCAATATTTAAAATTAGTTCACTAGATTTAAAAGATAGGTTAAAATCAGTGAGTTGTGTTTTGGAAGAAAGAAATAGAAAGGCCTATATATTAAATGATGAACAGGGGAGTCAAAAAGATCTGAAAGTTTTACTTCCCCCAAACTGAATACTGAGGTAGAGTAGTTAGGCAATAAATATAACCTTGAAATGAGCTCATCAGAATTTAGTTTACAAGAAAGTTACCCACTTTGGAAGTTGTTCTCTGTGCCTGTGACCTCCTACTGTGGGATTGTATTCTGTTCTGGGCTCTATGATTTAGTGGTTACATTGAAAAATGAAATAAAATACTTTACAAAATAGAGTGCCCTTTGTCATATGAGAAACAGCTAGATGAACTGCTATGATTTAACCTAAAGAAGAGATAACTTAGGGAGATCCTGCTTTCTTGTCTTCAAATATTTGAATGAATACAATGTGAACAGAAAAATTTATTACTTTTTATTAACACTTCTAATAGCTTCTAATTAAAATGCTCAGGCGCTATAATGTTTAAAGGCAAGGAAAAGGAATCTCAGAGAGGCTGAATGATTTAGAAACAGAAGTCTACAGACTCTGTCGAGGGCCAGATGATAGTACTTTAGACTTTCTGAACCATGTGGTATCAGTTGCAATACTTAACTGTCATTGTGTGAAAGCAACAGTAGACATAAATAACTAGGTGTGGCTATGTTCCAAGAAATATTATTTATAAAAATAAGCCCTGGGCTGTGGTTTGTGAACCCCTAATTTAGGGATTTAATCACATATATATAAAAGGGTGGAGGTAGAGCTATAAAATTTATTATCTTCAGTTCTAAAGAAATAACAAATCTTTTAACAAGAATTAAAAATGTATGCCTCTAACTCTGGGTATTTTCAATAGAATCTGATTATTTGTTGGGGTTACTCACTTATTCATTAACCCATTTATTCCCAAAGCATTGAGTGTCCACAGAAATTCCAGTAGACTGCTGGTTACATCTCATTGAATGTACCAAATGGCCATATCTAGCTGTAAGTGATCCTTGAAAAGCAAATATTTTACACACCAAATCCAAGTTCTCTTATCAAGAAAGAATTAGGAATAATACTGAGTGGGAAACTAACAATATGTGCCATATTGAAAAGTAGTAAGTTAAGTGATAGAAATAAATATGAAATCAAGCAGTGAGAAAAATGATCAATATTATACTGGATCTCGGGGAAGATGCCAGAGATGGTGGAAATTATTTTAAAAGGGATTCATGCATTGATAAAAATATTGAAAATATGACAGTAAAAGATTTCTAGAAATCTCATGTTTCATGATTTGGAGGATCAGCAAAATGACTGTAACACCTGGAGTTTATATGTTCAATTTATCCTTTCTTAAACTCTTTCCTGAAAGCTGTCTAATTAGACTGGTCTACTGGAAGCATTTAAACATTTCAAAAGTCATGTTTTGCCAGGAATAAACATAATTTAGCTAATCTTTCATAGTTAATTTAGAAATTTGGAAAAAAATGCTTTTCTGGCAAAAAATAACAGATTAAACACACATATATAATTGTCCTTCTAGAAACCACAATAAAATGACAGGTAAAAAGATTTTGTTTTAAAATAAAGAGTAAAACTACATAGAGTAAAACCAAAAGGGGAAAGCAGAACACTAGCATTCAGCTGCTGGGTACCTGTATGGTATCTGGCTGGAATCCATTCTGATCAGTCAGGCATTCCTTCTGATTCATCGGCCCCCACAACATACCAATTATTAAATATTTTTATATCATTCCGGTGGTAGCAACAAAATTTGGGGACTGAGAAAATGAAAGAAAAGTTCTAATTGATTAGCTCTAAAAAGGCTTAATTCTAAGTTGACTGGAACATGATTTATCTAATAGATTCAGGAAGTGACATCACTTGCTAACTCTGAAGATCAAGGGGAACATGGAATTAAAAAATAGAGGATTTGTAGAACAAGCTTAAGAAATAGTGAGACCCATATATCTACAGTTACACTCTGTACAGCTGAACAATTAGTTGTCTCTCCCCAACTATTATGAACTGGATTCCTCTCCTCCCCACTAGATTGAACTTGAAGTTAGATCATGGCATTTCCAGGGAATAGAGCACAACGAATCCAGTTGGAGCAGATCAGAAGGCTCTGAAGACTTGTTTCCAAGAAGAACTTGATACAATCCTAATAAATTTGGAATAATTCAGGGAGAGTTAGGACATAGAAAATCAAGTCAACGAAAAACCAGTACCCTTAATACCAACAAGGTATACAGAAAGTTGTTCCAGAAAGGAAAAAGAATCCTAGTGTAAAATATAGCCCAGTTAATCTTTACAAAAATATAATAATGTGAATCCTGAATATTGATCTAACTAAAGTGATATAACTGTCAAGTATGGGGTAATTTGTGCCCCATACTTGGGGAAAGGTTAGAGAGTGGAAAAAAAAAAAAAGCTAAATCCACATTTCCCATACTGGGATATAAATAAATTGATGTTTAAAACATTTTTTAAAGCACCAGTGTAACAATGTTGACAATATGGAAATAAAAACATAAACAAGTGAACTCTGGAACATAGGAAATGCAGGAATCGGGGAGGACAGGTGACTGACTCCCACTTCATTATTCTTATGGAAGTGTTTGACTCATTAAATCACATGAATATATATTATGTTTGAACATAAACACTAGATTACAAACTTAGGAACAGCTAATGGTATTTATGTTTTATTATAGTCTTTTCACTTGAATTCACCTGAGTTACATTCTGTCTTATTACTGTAAACACTAAAAGTAAATTAATCCTGGAATTTGTCACATACATTTGGGGACTGTCTTCTTTACTTATAATTAGATGCTTTCCTCTTTATTAAATGTATGTTCAAAAGTTATTTATGGTCTAGCTAGCACATGATTGCATTGCATTTAAAAAAGCCCTTTGCTTCACTAAACTCTCATCATACCAAAGGCCAGCTAAGATCAATCTGAGGCATCCATAGCTTTGCAAGACACCTCAGGATGTGCTGATGTTGCATGCAGTAGAGAGGAAGCCAGCCACCTTCATTTGCAGTACAGAGAAATGAGCGATAAGTGACTATGGGATTATATTTTCCCATCTCACTATAAAATTTGACTTCAAAAAATATTTACCAAACTTGAGACTCGCTGGCACTTTACTCACTTCTATAAAATAAATAAAATCTTTACCTGCAAGTTTCCTAAATGACTTCCGTTGCTCCTTGTTTATTTGAAGATCTGTTTCACATTTTCTTCTCTTGATTTTAAATCTCATTTGGAAAATATTTTCTTCTCACCTCATTATCGGTTTCTTTTTTTTCTTCACTTGCTTTATTATTGCTAAACACTTCACTGAGCTTTTTGACACTTAGTTTGTAGGAGATGTGATTTGCCATGTCAGTAAGTTGCTGGAATTTAGAGAACAGGAAAAAATTATAGAACTATTAAAAGATAATATTGTACAAGTTATTGGTGTAGAAAGGTTGAAGCCAAAGCCTTGCCTGTTTTCCCCAATGTTTCCCCTTCCTTTGCCTTCTTTAGTATATCCTTCCTGGGTTTCCCTACACATTGCAACTCATTAAATTCTACCACTCATCATTTTTGTTTTCTGATTAAGGAGATGACTTACTGCTCCTGTTATTTTGCGGTGAAATGAGAAATAATAAAGCAAACACTATAAAAGATCAATGAATTTAAAAAAATAATGAAATAAAAGATCAATGAATTTAAGAGGCCAACAAGAAATGACAGCTTCTGGCCCCTTCTATCCCTCTAACGCACATACATGCAGAGCCATACACTTCAGTATCACTGCATGGGCCACTGGGTAAATGCCCTATTTGCCTCTTGGGCAGTCTACATAGATACACTATATTTGATCCAAGCCCAAATTTTTCCTATATTATAATTGAATTCCAATATATGAAAAGAAAGCAACTAGGTCTTGTCAAAAGCTATGTTACCTTGAAAATAAAATTTTCACTATCAGTTTGCCAAAAAGATAACTCTAAACAAGTTGCTTTTTAGCAATTAGGAATGCTCTCGGTAACCATTGAGTGAACTCGATGGTTCAGGCATGTTTAACAAGGAAGATATAATAGGTATTGCTACTTTTTGGCATTTCTAAAAGTGCCCTCATTTTCTGCTGTCTTTTCCCTAGTGTGTGGTCTAGGGGCAGAGAAGTCAGTCTGCTGGTCCTCTTAGCAAAGAAGCGAGATGCTCTCGTCCCTCCTGATCGCTACTTCAGGCAGCGAGGGGACAGCAAATGGCTGCAGCTCAGCCAGTTGAACTGAACTGAGATCGAGTCTGAATCTTCAGCAAGTGATGCAAAGAGAGAATGGGTTCCAGAGTGTTCCCATGACCACCCGAGGCCGGTGGTTGTTTCATAGTCATCTGAAGCCTTCTTGGCCCTTCCAGTCACCAAGTCTAGTTCTATAGCCTCCCCACCTCCACTATGTATCCGTTCTTGGTATCTTTCCAGGAAACTCTCTTTTGCTTAGATTTAGCCGGCATCAGTTTCTACTGCTTACAGTCAAAAACTCCTCAGCGATACCAAGGATATTTTGCCAGAAGCCTGATTAACTGTACTATTTTTTATTGTACAAACTATCCTGTTATCACATGTGCCCTGCAAAACAAAACAAAACAAAAAAATCGTGAAAACAAAGCAACAAAAAGTTATTGCGATATTAATCTTCAGAAGGAGAAGTTAGCACTGAAATCTTTTTGGTGAGCAGAAAGTAGAGGATTGGAAGTAGTAAATCACTTTTTTTCTCAGGCTGGGCCTGATTTTGCTCTTTTTAATGATGCCCCCTCTCAAATTCATTTCTTGGATCTTCATTAACATTTATTTGTGTCTACTCCGGACGACAGAAAACGAGCTTATGTATTTCCATTCAGATTGCAGTAGTCTTAGAAATGAGCTATCAGGTAGGCTCTTGTGATTTCTGGTCCAGTGTAGTTCAGTCATTGTATATTAGCACTGCTCTGAGGGAATCAGCAGGTTTCTCTTTCTTGTATTTTCCCTAACTGTGAGGGTATGGGTTGGGGGGGGGGCATTTTTCCTTTGGGGCCTCAATGTTCACATTTCAAAATGAGTTCTAGCATTTTGTGATTCTATAATTTTGTACTTTCAGCAAGGTTATTTCAAAAAATATAAACACCTGTAATTGCAAATGTGAATGACAGTGACATCCTTTAGTCACTCTCTGCCTACAGATTTTTGCTTAATTTTATATTAATTTAATTTTAGTCATTTAAGGAGAAAAAAACATTTTATATTCCTAAGTAGTTAGTAGGTACTCACATGGTTTTAGGTGAGTGGACATATGCAGTTCTGAATTTAATAATAATAATTTAATGATGATAAAGTTCATTTTTGTAATATAATGTAATATATTTGTATTGTGCAAGACTGTAAAATACTCTAATATTTTTATTTTTGTACTAAAAAAGCTACGACCTTTTAATTATATAAGCTATAAGACGTTGCATAATAAGAATAGATATTTTAAGAAAGACTGTATTATGGGATTTCTATAAAAATCAATTACCTTGGCTGCACAAATCATTAAGTCTGTTCCTAATTGTTAAAAATGGATACATTTCAGTATAAACATTTTCTTTTATTTGACTTTTATGATTGCCAAAGTTATTTTTGCACACATGTGTAAAAGTCAAGTGGCTGTACAATTTTTAAGAAAAATAGCAATGCCCAAACCCTTCCTCCCATTTCTGTTTTCTCAGAGGTGAAATTTTTCAACTCTTTTAGCTTTTTAGCTGTCACGTTTGATAGTTTTGCTCCACTGGTATTACTAAAATAATAATATTGCTATTTCTTGCTCTTTCCATTTTAGATAGGTTGTATCTACTGACTCCTTACAACGGAAGTTGAGCGCTTACCTGTCTTTCACTCAGTAGTCCCCAGAGATCCTTCTCAGCTGTTCTAGCTTCCTTATAAAATTGTGACATAATTTTGATTAAAACTATTCAGAGTACATTATTATGGCTATGCAAGCACTATTCACAGAGAAACTACATAAAAATGATGAATACTTTTCCTTCATTAAGCAACTTTTTGTTTTGTCTGTAGCTAATGATTGTCTTACTTTGTTGCTGGCTTTATTTTCTCTGTACTAATCCTTGAAAAATGCCCAAACTCTCCCAGTTACATCAGATATTGTATCATTTTTATTTTCTTAGAGATAATCTTGCTGGGAACCTTCTAAGCTGCTCCATTCTCGTTCTTGCTGTCCAATGGCTTGCTACATTCCTGGTATAGTTCATCATCTTCATTCTGGAGTTATTCTTTGCCTTTTTCTTGAAGGAAAGAAAATACCATTTTCTGGATTCTGTGTCTTCCTTTTTCTTGGTTACTCCTTCATTTTAGTATGCCATTTCTTTAGAAGTTTCCTAAGAAAGAATGCATGGGGGGGGCGTGGAATATTTGAAGCTCTCAAATGTTCAAAATATCTGTCATTACCCTTGATTTGTCAGTTTGTCTAGGAATAGAAAACTAGAGTCAAACTCTTTTTACTTCAGAGTTCCAGTGAAGTCGTCATCATCTTTCGGCTTCTAGCAGTGCTCTTAGTCAAAACCCATCCTGTTTTTTGATCCTTTGTATGTAGCACTTTTATCTTTCTGGACGTTTTAGAATCTTTTATTGAAACTGTAGTTCTGAATTTTTACTCTAAAGTGCTCTGGAATAGATTCATCAGGTCTTCTCAATGGGCACTGGACACTTCCAATCTTCGAACTCAAGTTAGTTCAGAGAAATCTTTATTGTTTATTTCATGATTTCCTGTGCTTTTCCTATTCTTTATTCATTGAACTCATCATTCAAATCTTTTTTTTTGGGGGGTTTTTTTTTTTAATAGTTCCTTAAATTCAAACTTTTTTTCCCATTAAACTCATCTTTTTGTCACTTTATTCTACTTTTGGGAGATTTCTTTAAGTTTATATTCCAGTTGTTACACTGAGGTTTTCTTTTTTGCTATCATATTTTAATTTTCTAAGTAATTTTCTTATTCTCTGAACAACACATCATTTATGTTTCTATTCTTGCTTCATGAATGCAACATCTCTTTTTATTTTTCTGGGATTATTCGTGTGTATATATTTGAATTTTTCCTCTCCTTACATATCTATTTCCTCTTTGTGCTTTCCCCCTGTTTGTATATTCGTATATTTTGGTCCTATCATTCATGTTCAGGCTTGAATGAGGTGTCTATTGATCCTTTGTTGTCTATAAATGTGTTAAATGAGATATGAAAAATTGTTTAAAAGCTACAGGTGTGTTGAATTTAGGCTTCACTGTAGTGATTTGGTTGGAAACTTTTGTTGGGAACTGCCCAATGATGGTATCTTTTCTTCAGATCTAGTCAGATTATCTAGAGAACAGGTTTGCCTGAAGTTACAGGTTGCAAGTCTGGCCACAGCCTTCTGGAAACTGAATTGGGAAAAAGACATGGTCAGTTTCAATGTTGTATCTATATTTATATAAATACAGATATTGATTTCTATATTTATTATTTCTATATTTATATAGATATAGATGAACTTGTTTGGGGTTTTGTACCCTTCCTACTACTTTGCTTACTGAAACATCAGGGGCTTTCCATTTTACTCTCACCAGAAGATAAGCCTCTAGTCTTCTGCTGAGGTTTTAGCCCCAACTTTACCCTAACTTTCAGATATTTATGCTGTTATTATTTCTTGGGGTTTTAGGGACAAGGATGTGGAAAAAGGGTAGGAATGTTGGTACATTGCACCGTTGGTAAGAATGCAGACCAGTGCAGTCACTCTGGGAAACAATATGGAGGTTTCTCAAAAAGTTAAAAATAGAACTACCCTATGATCCAGCAATTGCACTACTAGGTATTTACCCAAAGGATACAAAGATACTAATTAAAGGGATACATGCACCCCAATGTCTGTAGCAGCATTATCTACAATAACCAAATTATGGAAATAGCCCAAATAGCCACTGATTGATCATGAATGGATAAAGAAGAGGTGATACACACACACACACACACACACACACACACACACACACACACAAGAATATTATTTAGCCCTAAAAAAGAATGAAATCTTGCCATTTGCAATGACATGGATGGAACTAAAGAGTATTATGCTAAGCTAAATAAGTCAGTCAGAGAAAGAAAAATACCATATGATTGCACTCATATGTGGAATTTAAGAAACAAACAAGAAAAGGGAAAAAAGAGAGATAGAGACAAATGAAGAAACAGACTCTTAATTATGGAGAACAGACTGATGGTTACCAGAGGGGAGGGAGATGGGTGGATGGGTTAAATAGGTGATGGGGATTAAGGAATGTACTTGCTGTGTCATCATGATGTATATGATTGTGTCATATAATGATGTACATGCTGTGTCATACATGATGTACAGAATTGTTGAATCACTATATAGTATACCTGAAACTAATATTACACTGTATGCTAACTGGAATTTAAATAAAAACTTAAGAAAAAAGAAGTTTGTGAGATGTAACATGCTTTCTCATTTCCAGAAAAAATCTACATTATCTATAGATACAGGTTGGATTTAGTATTTTTAATAAAACAATGAGAGAGATTATATTCCATATTAGAACATTTCATTTATATTCACAGTGCACACTTTTGCAAAATGTGTCAATTTACTCCCAATCTCAGTTTCCTCATATGTAAAATGAGGATAATACCTACTCCATGAATTGTTTAAAGGATTAGACATAAAAACTAAATAAATACTAGTAAAGGACTAAGAACATAATAGATTCTACAAAACTTTTAATGAGTACAAATTCAAAACCATATATAAATTTGGGAGAGGTTAGATTCACTGCATATCTTCCCTCTTGTTTTGCCAAGACTCTAATATTGGCAAGATTTCTTGTGTCTTAGGAAGATGCTTCTTCTCTAACTACAGTCCATTTTCTTGCCAGGAATAAACAAAGGAGGACTCATTTTCAGAGTGTTTCACTAATAAGTGGACTAATGTTTAAGTTTGTTTTAACAAATTTCTGTGTCTGTAACATCTAGAATAGTGACTGACAGTAGGTTCTCCACAAATGTTTACTGAGTAAATGGATGAAGCAAAAATATTGCTAAAATTAAACCACTGTTTTTTTTCTAGTTATGCTTTCAATTTATATTATCATTCTTTCCAAACTTATCTTTAGATATATAGCTCATATTAAGGCAGAGGTAGGCAAATATTTTTTTAAAGGGTTAGATAATAAATATATTAGGCTTTGTGGGCCATATGGTCTCATCTCTGTTGAAGATACTAAACTCTGTCATTGTAAACAAAAGCAGCTATAGAAAGGACATAAGCAAATGCACATGGCTGTGTTCTAATATAACTTTAATTATAAACACTAAAATGTAAGGTTTATATTATTTTCACATGTTACAAAACATTTATTTTGTTTAAGATTTTATTTCTTTATTTGAGAGAGAGCAAGCAGGAGCAGGGAGAGGAGCTCAGAGGGAGAGAGAGAAGCAGACTCCCCACTGAGCAAGGAACCCAAGAACAGAAGGCTCGATCCCAGGACCCTGAGATCATGACCTGAGCCAAAGGCAGATACTTAACCAACGGAGTCACCCACGTGCCCAAACATTCTTCTTTTGGATTTTTTTCAATCACTTAAAAATTCAAATATCATTTTTACCTTGCAAACTGTTCAAAAGCAGGAAGTGGGCCAGGTTTGTTAAACAGACTATAGTTTGCTCCCCTTTATTAAGGTGTAGTTCTTTGTTTAAAAGCATATGGAGAGAATTTCATGAATAATTTTCCTCTAGTTGGCAGTACAGTCATACAACAAATATAAGATTTTTATTAGAAATTACAGTAGGACTTCTTTTCACACTATTTTCAATAAGACTGGCATGGCAAACTGGGAATCCAGTTTGCTCAGGTATCATGGTTTCCATTTATGACAAGGATGTTTACCAGAACATTTTGCTCATCTTTCAAAATTCTCACTGGTTTCAGAAAACAAATAAGCAATTATTATTTCAATTTTTTCACCTTTCTTGAAACTTTAATCATTTTTGACTCCTCCCTTTCCCTGCATCTTTCCTCCATCCCTCAAAACCTAGCAATTCCCAAATCTTGTCAGCTTTTCTTTTCTTCAAGTCCTAAATGTGTTCTTTTCTACCCCCATTCATTGCCTAGTTCAGGACCTCATCAACAGTTATATTTTGTGAAATAAACATTTTATATACTCTATTTCTCTTCTGTCAATCACCTGTCGCCATAATCCTCTGAACTGTGAAGATGATACAAATAGGGACTCTCATTAGAAAAACTGCCACATGGTCTTCTTTCCTTACAAGGACAGGCATAGGGCATTTGTCAAAATTACAAGACAAGTAGCTTAGAAAAAAATACAAAGAAAATAGTTTTCAGTGTCATGGGTCATGACAGAAAACAAATTGCATGGCTAAGTTGCATTTAACCTGAACCACTTATTCACCGAATTTGCAACCGAGCAATTGAAAAAGAGAGAAGATCAAGATGGCAGGGAGAAAAATGACTAGCTTCAGGGATCAGAAGTAATCCTTCAGTCATCTCTCTGTTTTTAGACTTAACTCCATGGGTTTCCCTATATAAAAGTCTTCTGTTCAGACATTAATATTCAGGCACCATACATTACTTTTGAAGTTTCTGCTAATGAGTTTTCTTGAACTTCAAAAAATTATTATTATTAGATATGAATTAATGGGAAACTAGAAATTTTTTCATGTCTCATTCCAGAAAACCACAGTGGGGACTAGAAGACACAGGCAGTTGTCAGATGACTCTGACACATGGAAGTTTTAGAACAGTTCAGACATCCTCGGCGCCTCTCACACATCCTCCTATGCCAATAAAGTTAAATATTTAAGGCAGTTAACCACATTTTGAATTTTTCTTGCCCCTAAACAATAGTTGGTTTGGTATTTCCTTGACAGGACTCAAACCCAAGAATTCTCCACTTTCAGTCTTGATTTTCCTCTCTAAACCTTCTGGACTTCGTATTCATAGATGATCTTTTCAGTCTGGGGACCTTGACTTTATACAGTGGATTGGTGTTTGGTTTTCTCCTTTGCCTCTGGAGAAAAATCTGCCCTAGAGCCTGCCCAAAGATTAAATCTTCTCCACCTCACTGATGCCACTTCAAGCCCAGACCTGTACTTCTTAGCCATTTCTCAAAATGCCAAAGAAAAAGACACCCCACCACAGAATTAAGAGTTTGTAGGAACCACCTAAAGGAGCTGGAGAGAATAGCAAATAAAGCCTAAACCCAGCAGAAGAGAAATAATAAAGATCAGAGCAGAAATCAATGAAATATAAACCAAAAGAACAGTAGAACAGATCAATGAAACTAGGAGCTGGTTCTTTGAAAGAACTCACAGGATTGATAAACCCCTGGCCAGAGTTATCAAAAAGAAAAGAGAAATGACCCAAATCAACAAAATCATGAATGAAAGAGGAGAGATCACAACCAACACCAAAGAAATACAAACAATTATAAGAACATATTATGAGCAACCCTATGCAAGCAAATTAGATAATCTGGAAGCAATGGATGCATTCCTAGAGATGTAACAACTGCCAAAACTGAACCAGGAAGAAATAGAAAATCTGAACAGACCTATAACCATTAAGGAAATTGAAGCAGTCATCAAAAATGTCCCAACAAACAAAAGCCCAGGGCCAGATGGCTTCCCAGGGGAATTCTACCAAACATTTCAAGAAGAATGAATATTTATTCTTCTGAAACTGTTCCAAAAAATAGAAATGGAAGGAAAACTTCCAAACTCATTTTATGAGGCCACCATTACCTTGATCCCAAAACCAAACAAAGACCCCCATCAAAAAGGAGAATTACAAACCAATAATCTTGATGAACACGGATACAAAAATTCTCACCAAAATACTAGCCAATAGGATCCAACAGTACATTAAAAAGATTATTCACCACGACCAAGTGGGATTTATCCCTGGGCTGCAAGTTTGGTTCAACATCCACAAATCAATCAATGTGATACAATACATTAATAAAAGAAAGAACAAGAACCATATGATCCTCTCAATAGATGCAGAAAAATCATTTGATAAAGTACAGCGTCGTTTCTTGATCAAAACTCTTCAGAGTATAGGCATAGAGGGTACATACCTCAATATCATAAAAGCCATCTATGAAAAACCCACGGCAAATATCATTCTCAATGGGGAAAAACTGAGAGCTTCCCCTTAAGGTCAGGAACACTGTAGGGATGTCCACTATCACCACTGCTATTCAACATAGTATTAGAAGTCCTAGCCACAGCAATCAGACAACAAAAAGAAATCAAAGGCATCCAAATTGGCAAAGAAGAAGTCAAACTCTCACTCTTTGAAGATGATATGATACTTTGTGTGGAAAATCCAAAAGACTCCACCCCAAAACTGCTAGAATTCATACAAGAATTCAGTAAAGTGGCAGGATATAAAATCAATGCACAGAAATAAGTGGCATTCCTATACACCAACAACAAGACAGAAGAAAAAGAAATTAAGGAGTCGATCCCGTTTACAATTGCATCCAAAACCATAAGATACCTAGGAATAAATTTAACCAAAGAGAAAAGAATCTGTACTCAGAAAACTATAAAATACCCATGAAAGAAATTAAGGAAGACACAAAGAAATGGAAAAACGTTCCATGCTCATGGATTGGAAGAACAAATATTGTGAAGATGTCAATGCTACCTAGAGCAATCTACACATTCAATGCAACCCCTATCAAAATACCATCCACTTTTTTCAAAGAAATGGAACAAATAATCATAAAATTTATATGGAATAAGAAAAGACCTCGAATAGCCAGAGGAATGTTGAAAAAGAAAAGCAAAGCTGGTGGCATCACAATTCCGGACATCAAGCTCTATTACAAAGCTGTCATCATCAAGACAGTATGGTACTGGCACAAAAGCAGACACATAGATCAATGGAACAGAATCGAGAGCCCAGAAATGGACCCTCAACTCTATGGTCAACTAATCTTCGAAAAAGCAGGAAAGAATGTCCAATGGAAAAAAGTCTCTTCAACAAATGGTGTTGGGAAAATTGGACAGCCACATGCAGAAGAATGAAACTGGACCATTTCCTTACAGCACACACAAAAATAGACTCCAAATGGTTGAAAGACCTAAACATGAGACAGGAGTCCATCAGAATCCTAAAGGAGAACACAGGTAGCAACCTCTTCGACCTCAGCCGCAGCAACTTCTTCCTAGAAACATCGCCAAAGGCAAGGGAAGCAAGGGCAAAAATGAACTACTGGGACCTTATCAAGATCAAAAGCTTTTGCACAGCAAAAGAAACAGTCCACAAAACCAAAAGACAACCGACAGAATGGGAGAAAATATTTGCAAATGACATATCAGATAAAGGGCTAGTATCCAAAATCTATAAAGAACTTATCAAACTCAACACCCAAAGAACAAATAATCCAATCAAGAAATGGGCAGAAGACATGAGCAGACATTTTTCCAAGGAAGACATCCAAATGGCCAACAGACACATGAAAAAGTGCTCAACATTGCTCGGCATCAGGGAAATCCAAATGAAAACCTCAATGAGATACCACCTCACACCAGTCAGAATGGCTAAAATTAACAAGTCAGGGAACGACAGATGTTGGCAGGGATGCAGAGAAAGGGGAACTCTCCTACACTGTTGGTGGGAATGCAAGCTGGTGCAGCCACTCTGGAAAACAGTATGGAGGTTCTTCAAAAAGTTGAAAATAGAGCTACCACACAATCCAGCAATCGCACTACTGGGTATTTACCTCAAAGATACAAACGTAGGGATCCAAAGGGGTACATGCACCCCGATGTTTATAGCAGCAATGTCCACAATAGCCAAACTGTGGAAAGAGCCAAGATGTCCATCGGCAGATGAATGGATAAAGAAATTGTTGTATATATATACAATGGAATATTATGCAGCCATCAAAAGGAATGAAATCTTGCCATTTGCAACGATGTGGATGGAACTGGAGGGTATTATGCTGAGAGAAATAAGTGAATCAGAGAAAGATATGTATCATATGACCTCACTGATATGAGGAATTCTTAATCTCAGGAAACAAACTGAGGGTTGCTGGAGTGGTGGGAGGTGGGAGGGATGGGGTGGCTGCGTGATAGACATTGGGGAGGGTATTGCTATGGTGAGCGCTGTGAATTGTGTAAGACTGTTGAATCACAGACCTATACCTCTGAAGCAAATAATACATTATATGTTAAAAAAAAAAAAGAAGAAGAAGAAGAAGATAGCAGAAGGGGAAGAATGAAGGGGGGGAAGTCGGAGGGGGAGACAAACCATGAGAGACGATGGACTCTGAGAAACAAACTGAGGGTTCTAGAGGGGAGGGGGGTGGGGCGATGGTTTAGCCTGGTGATGTGTATTAAAGAGGGCATGTTCTGCATGGAGCACTGGGTGTTATATGCAAACGATGAATCATGGAACACTACATCAAAAACTAATGATGTAATGTTTGGTGATTAACATAACAATAGAAAAAGAAAAAGAAAAAGAAAGAGTTTGTAGGAACCATGTGTTGGATTTCAGTTCCTATCCATTTTCTTGATAATTACCAAGTGAGATGCCAAGAGGTAAAGCTGGAAACCAGTCTGACACTATTAATTTTTTTTGATGGTATGAATAAAATTGAAGAAAGCTTATTTATCAAATTCCCAGATGACTCAATTCTAGGTGATCTAACATAAAAGGTAACAGAATTAATTCAAAATAAATGATTGTCTTTGAATGATAGCTATGGTGGCTATTTTTATTTCCTTGCCTGAATATTTTTATATGTATCATTTTTAATAAGAAAAAGTATTTTAAAAGATTTTAAAAGTATCAGAACAGATATGAATATTGGGCTAAATAAACAAAAAAAATGATATCCAAAAGAAAGATGTAAAAATTAGTGCATTTGTATTTTATTTAAAAAATAAAAAACACAACAAACCTGTTATAAAAAAATACAAAGTAGTGGAGACATATTTTGTTAGCTGCAATGGATAGACTTATCAGCTATCAGTAAGTGAAGAATAATTGATACCTTATAGTCACACAAACTGACTTGATAACAGAAAATTAATGATCCTAACCTGAACATAGTGTGTCAATGAAAGAAACAACTGTTAGTGAAAGAAGACACCCAAATATTTTTTGCTAAGAAATATTTAAAAAAAAAGAAATATTTGAATATGAATATGAAGGTGAATGTGAATGTAGTCTAAACTTTAAACATGATAAGAGAAGTTCAAATTAAGGTTATCAAAATATATTTCACTTTTCAGATTACCAAGATCAAAGAGTCTGATATCGTAATGTATTAAGGAGGGAATGGGGAAAACACTCATATTTTTTATGAGTTTAAATTTGTAATACTTTTAGACAGAACAGTTTGGCATCTGTCAAATTTATAAATATACCTACCCATTTTGGTGAACGGTGTTGGTATTCTAAATATTTGCTTCCTCTCCCTATGGAGAGAATTATACATCCACACCATTGACATCAGATTTGACACAACGACTTTCACAGTGAACTCTAAGTAGCAGTGGCATGCATTATTTTCAAGCGGCTTTAAGAGTTATCATATGGTTAGCCATGTCCTCTTTCCCTTCTACCAAAAACAGTGTATTTTGGAAAGGGAGTTCTTCAGCCTAGGTCCTAGAATGAGGATAATGTACGAAAGAGCCAAAGCATCCTGCAATGAAGATGTAACATGAGTGAGAGAGAAACCTGTATTGTTATAAGCTACTGTGAATTTGACATCAATGTGTTATGGTAAAATTCAACCTAAATTGACTGATACAGCATTTTATTCCATGTTCCGAATTCTTGGAATTTATCCTTTAGTTATACTCATGAATATATAAAATAGATAGATAGATAGATAGATAGATAGATAGATAGATAGATAGACAGACAGAAAGATAATCTGTTGCTGTTATTATGTATAAGAATGAATGACTGGAAACACCTTAAACGTTTAAATGTTCATCAGTAGAGAACTGGCTAAATAAAGTATGATGCAATCATACAAAAATACTATGAAGCTGCAGAAAAAATGAGGAAGGTTTTATGTATTAACATAAAATGATCTCACACATATATTTACAATTATGAAGATGAGACAAAAAGAAAATAGTTATGTGTTCATGTAGGCTATCTCTGAAAGGTGGTAGGTATAAGCTTGACTCTGTTTAGAAAAACTGGATGGCAGATGAATAAGTTTGAGATGGTGATTGTTTTTATTCATGCCCCATTGTACACTTTTAATTTTGAACGTTTGTGAATGGATATAATATATTCAAAAGAAAAATAAAATTGTAAATAAAAAAGAAGGTACAGTATTTGAATTATATTTTTTAATTATAACCCTCCTTTTGTTCAACATATTAACTTTCAATTCCAGCTACAAAACAACTCTAACCATTTGTTCTATCTGAGTACAATTCCATGACATTTTGCAGTTTTGTCTTACTAACGTAGCACTCTGGGATTTTTTTCCCCTTCTCTGAATTGTAGTAAAGATAGTCAGTATCCTGCCTAGAACTACTGAATTGGTGCATCCATTTTGCAGCTATTGGCAGTGTTGGTTGGTAATGACTCACAACTTTACCCTTTTCTCGAAAATTGTCTTTGGCCAACAGGAGCCATCTTACTCCAGGATACATGGGTATCCAGTTGTAGTAGCACCCTTTCCAGAGGAGGTTTACATCCAGAACTGACTGATATAAGAATAAAACAAACAAGCCAATAAAAAACACTCAGCTCAGCTCTCATGGATCAATTTGAAACAACTTTGTGTTGCCATTCCTGGTCCAGAGTTCCCCATGGAATCAGTAGCTAAGGTCACATTTATTTAGCTTCTTCCCCTGCCCTATCCTGATTTCTTTATTTTATCACCAGTTTCTTCTGATAACTTTTGTTGGGAGGGTCCATAGGATACTATTTAAAAACATAATAAATACATTTTGTGTATGTAGGTGAATGCATGTGTGAGTGTGCACATGCACAGCATTACTGAGAAGTTCAGTGATGGCTGTCCTTTGTAGGTTGGACCTTACAGGAGAGAGCATGCTATTACAGATCTAACTTTCTTAGCAGTAATGAGAATGCTAGAATCCTGGAGTAGCAGAGGCCAGGTAACCAGCATTTAACTCTCAAAAATCAAGTAAGTGTAATTACTGTGGTGGGCAGCTGGGTCATCATGGCAGCCAGGAGGACCCGACTTACAAAGATATATTAAAAAACAGCCAATATGACATACCTTATTAAGAGTAAGGCAGATGCACAGCCAACAGGGTAGTGTTTTATAATCAAAAGATATTAAGACCAGATGAGCAGTCATAATCCCTTACTCGTTTTCCAGATCTGATTCAGAGCTTACACTCAAAATCCATTAATTGAAAGAGGGACCAGTTTCCCATGAAAAAGGGCCTTACAACATTATAGAACAAATATTTACTAGTAAGTCTCCTAGGCTTTTCATAAATAATCTATACCATTTACTTGGGTAGTCATATACTAAAAATAAGGTAATATCCAGCTATTTTGAAGACCTCTTCAAATGATCTATTTCATAGTGAATGAGTTGTAGTAGTCTATTTTTGTTTTTGTTTTTTTTTTGAGGAATTGATTTACTTCTTAAGTTGTCAAATTTATGCGTGTAGAGTTTTTTGTAGCATTCCTTTATTTCTCTTTAATGTCTGCAGGGCTTGTAATAATATCCCTATTTCATTCCTGATTGGTAATTTCTGTCTTCTCTTTCTTTTCCTTAATCAGTCTTCCTAAAGGATTGTCATTTTCATTTTTGATCTTCTCTAAAGAGCCAGATCTTTGCTTATTGATTTTTCTGTACTATTATCTGTTTTCAACGTCAGTTATTTCTGCTCTTATTTTTATTATTCCTTTTCACTGCTTGTTTTGGGTTTATTTTGATCTTCTTTTCTAGGACTTTGATATAGAGCTTAGATTATTGATTCGAAATCTTTCCTCTTGCTAATATATGCGTTGCATGTGCTATAAATTTCTTTCTCAGCACTGTTTTAGTTGCATCCTGTAAATTTTGCATGTTGATTTTAATTTTTATTCAGTTCAATCTACTACACCCCCCTCCCTTCTGTAACCCTCAGTTTATTTTCCAGAGTCCAGAGTCTCTCATGGTTTGTCTCCCTCTCTGAAGTTTTCCCTTCCTTCCCCTGTGGTCCTCCACTCTATTCCTAATGTTCCACATATGAGTGAAACCATATGATAATTGTCTTTCTCTGCTTGAGTTATTTCACTTAGCATAATCCCCTCCAGTGCCATCCATGTCGATGCAAATGGTGGGTATTCATCCTTTCTGATGGCTGAGTAATATTCCATTGTATATGTACCACATCTTCTTTATCCATTCATCTGTTGAAGGGCATGTCGGCTCCTTCCAGTTTGGCTATTTGTGGACATTGCTGCTATGAACATTGGGATGCATGTGCCCCTTCTTTTCACTACATCTGTATCTTTGGGTTAAATACCTAGTAGTGCAATTTCTGGGTTGTAGGGTAGCTCTATTTTTAACATCTTAAGGAAACTCCATACCACTTTCCAGAGTGGCACAATGTATTTTTTATCATTATATAATATCCCACTCTGCTGGTCATATTTTTCTTTGATCTGAAGTCTACTTTATTTGATAATAATTTAGATTTCTTTTTGATTGGTTTTCTATTCCTTCCCTTTCAACCTGCCTATATTGTTATATTGAGTACAGTTTTATTTTATTTTATTTATTTTATTTTATTTTATTTTATTTTATTTTATTTTATTTTATTTTATTTTATTTACTTTATTTGAGAGAGAGAAAGCATGCTCAAGAGAGCATGAGGGTAGGGATGGGCAGAAGGAGAGGGAGAGGCAGACTCCAGGCTGAGCAGGGACCCCAGCCTGGAAGCAGTGCTCAATCCCAGGACACTGAGATCATGATCTGAGTCCACGGCAGACACTTAACCAACTGAGCCACCCAGGCACCCCTTGAATAGAGGTTTTTTGTTTTGTTTTGTTTTTTTTAATAGAAAGCATATAGATGGATCATGTTTTTAAATTCACTGTGCCAATCTTTGCCTTTTAATTGGTGTATTTAGACCCTTTACATTCGATATATTCAATACTGATAGGACTTAAGTTTACTACTTTATATGTTATGTTTTCTGTTTATTGTCTGTTTTTTTGTTGTTTTGTTTCCTTTTTTTAAATATTTTATTTATTTATCTGAGAGAGAGAGAATGAGAGATAGAGAGCATGAGAGGGAAGAGGGTCAGAGGGAGAAGCAGACTCCCTGCTGAGCAGGGAGCCGATGTGGGACTCGATCCCAGGACTCCAGGATCATGACCTGAGCCGAAGGCAGTCGCTTAACCAACTGAGCCACCCAGGCGCCAGTTCTGTTTCCTTTTTACTATCTTCTTGTGTGTTCACCAAATATATTTTAAAATTCAATTTATATACATAACTTACTATAGTTTACTGGTGTCATTTTTGTCCATTCTAGTGAAATATAGGAAGCTTATCTCCTTTTATGTACTTTTACTCTTTCTCACCTATTAAATATTTCCTCTGTATTCATTTAGAGCCACATTAGACAGTTTTGTAATTTTTGCTTTAATCATCAACTATAATTTAGAAAACTCAAGAGCAGAAGGACAGCCGATTGTATCTACCTATATTTTTGCTTACTGTATTCTTTTTTCCTAATGCTTGAAAGTTCCTTCTTGGGCGCCTGGGTGGCTCAGTTGGTCAAGCAACTGCCTTCGGCTCAGGTCATGATCCTGGAGTCCCGGGATCGAGTCCCCACATCGGGCTCCCTGCTCAGCAGGGAGTCTGCTTCTCCCTCTGACCCTCTTCCCTCTCATGCTCTGTCTCTCATTCTCTCTCTCTCACATAAATAAATAAAATCTTTAAAAAAAAAGAAAGTTCTTTCTATTGTTTCCATTTTGTTTAGAAAATTTCCTTTAGTCATTCTTTTACTGTAGGTGTGTTGGTGACAAATTCCCTCAGTTTTCCTTTATGTAAGAGATTATCCCTTTATTCCAGATGGACATTTTCACTTGATATAGGGTTATGGGATTATATTTCTTGTGATGCCTCCTTCTGGCCTTTATGGCATTTGATGAGAAATCTGATGTCTTTGGAATTGGCTTTCGCTTTTAGATATGACGTTGTTTCTCTCTGGCTGCTTTCACAATTCTTATTTTGTGTTCAGTTTGGGGAAGTTTAATATGATTCATCTTCGTGTGGATATCTTTGAAATTATTCTATTTGATTGTTCAAATTTTGAATCTGTAGCTTTATAGCTCTTGTCAAATTTGATATGTTTTAGCCATTATTTCTCGGAGCACTTTTTCATCCCCACTTTTTTTCTCCTCTCTCTTCAAAACGCTAATGTTAGGTAATTTATTATGGTCCCACAGTTCACTGAGGTTCAGGTTGTTTGTTTGTTTGTTTGTTTCCCAGCCTATTTTCTCTCTGTTCAGATTGAAGGATTTATACTGTCCTATATTCTGGTTCACTGATTCTTTCCACTGCCCCTTCATCTTGATATTAAGCCCTTCTACTGAGTATTTTGTTTGCTGTCTTTTTTAGTTCTAAGATTTTTACTTTATTATTCTTTATTTCATCTATGTCTTTATTGAGACTCTATTTCTTTGCTGATATTTTCTATTTTTTATTTGTCTTAAGCATGTTCATAATTCCCTGCTAAAGCATTTTTCTTGTGGCTGATGTGAAATATTTGTCACTTAATTATAACATCTCTTGTTATCCTGGTGCTGGCATGAACTGATTATCCTTTTTTCATTCAGTCTGAGAACTTTCTGTCTCTTGATAGGAGTGATTTTTGACTGAAATGTGGAAATTTGATTGAAATTGTTGAATGATAAGACTCCAGTCTTATAATTTGTAATACTATGGATCTTATTAATTTTGTAAGACTCTAGATCTTATTTTAACCTTCTACTTTCACTAGATTTCTCTGATACCGATCCAGTGTCTGCCTCTTTACAGCCAGGTAGAGGTAAAAGTCCAGGTTCCCTACTCAGTCTCCACTGCTACCCAAGATAGGGGGGAACCTCATTAGTGCTAGATGGGATGGCAGTTCCAGCTCTCCATGTACTTTTTACTAACACCACAACGTGAATGGCTTCATTACTTCTGGGCTATAGTGAAAGTCTTGACTCTCGACTAGGTTTCCTCTGAATCCACCCCCATAAGGAATGGGAGGAGCGTCTCATTACTATTCGCTTAGGAGGAAGATTAGGCTCATGGTGTGGTCTCTACTGACACTGAGAAGTGGGCTGGCTTCACCACCACTGATGAAGGTCATGGAAGTCCCAGGTCCCTACTTGACCTCCTCTGACATGATCCTACTGGGGGTCTGGTGATACTTTATAACAGCTAGGAGAGAATGGAGTCTATATTCCCCAGTCAGCCTTTGCTGGCATAGGTAGGGATGGGGTCACAGTTTTTTCTGTTGTTTGGCTAGAGTTAGAGCAATTATTGTCAAAGAGTTTTCTGTTTTGTTAGTCTGCTTTATTCCTGGTCCTTTGGTTAGAGAGAGTACACTTTTGTTGGGCTTTTTTGTTTGTGTTTGCATCCATTGGTGGTCTGGGTTGCCAGCTTCTTCAGCTTCAAGTCTGGAATATATGGGCAAAAAAGAAAACCTGAGGAACTCACTTCTATGTTGTTCTTTGGATCCTGAGGTCAGCTGGTCAGCTTTTTTTTTTTCCTCTACTTTTTAGAATCTCTTATATTTGTTTTAAATGTAATGCCCAGAGTTGTTAGTTGTACTTAGTTGGAGGAATAGGAAAAAGCACATACACTCCATTTTTCCTGGAAGCAGAAATCTTAAGACTTTGAAAAATAAATCTTCACTGTTCTAGGATTTATGTTTCCCCTATTCAATCAAAACCAAATTTCATATTGTATTTCCCTCTAGAAACAGAAATTTTCTCACTCCTTTCTATTCCCAGAGGCTTAAAAACAAATTCTCTAGCCTTTTCCATTCCTCAAACTGATATTTCCCTATTCTGACTTTAATAAATGCTTTCATCAAGTGGCAGTTGATCAGATGGCTTGTGTGACCTGATAGGGTGACACAGAACCTCTTTTCAAACTGACAGAATATTTAAAGCCTTTACTCTTTCCACCAGTAAAGCTGCTTTGTAAATGCCAGAATCTTTTAAAATTGTATTGCTTGCCAGCGCATGTATTATTCATCTGACTGAGGTATCCCACACTTTAAGGGGGGAAATTGCAAGAAATCTATCTCTGAGCTTCTCTTTGAAGCTGTGAGAAGATTCAAAATGAGTGGACTGGAGGGTGATTGTATTTTTCCTTTACCTTCTGGTTAAACTGACAATGTCTGCCTCATGCTTTACATTACCACATGACTTGTCACCCAGGAGGATGACCCTAAGAGTTTGAGTCACCTCAAAAAAGAAAAATTAGTTGTGGGATCCAAGTGTCACTGAAGAGATACTGATGCTGACAGATGGCCACATACGTTTCTTTAGTTCTGCACATGACGTTTTCTGAATGGGACGACAACTTACTTTGTAAAGTTGCAACAGCAGCAGAAGCCGAAAGGCATCTCAGTATATTCTTCCCAGTACACAATTTTCAAGGCTAGATCTTATTAGACAGAATGGACAAAGACAAGACTAGAAAGGACTGCAGAGGTCACTGAATCATTATCCCCTTCCCCCTCGTGCCATGCTATCGGTGAGGAAATCAGATAGCTTCAGTGACTTGTCCAACCTAACCAGTGGCAAAATTAAGACTCGAACCTATACAACTGATTTTCATCCAATATTCTTTTATACATACCATGTGGTCACTAATAATGACTTTTAAAATGCTTGTTAATTATTCTGGATTAGAGCAGAAAACTATCAATATACCATAGATGTGCCATCCATGTGAACTTTGGGAACAGATTCCCATAAGAGTCAGGATTTTGATGACTAAGTCATTCAAAAACACCAGGATGCTGCAGAAAATGGACTGTGATTCATCCAGTGGGTAGACTCTTCCTTGTGACAATCTACTGCCAAGTCTTCTTTATGGTCAGCTGAAAAGTGAGCTAAACCTGGGCCCCTCTGAAGTCTCTACAAATCACAGAGTTGTAGCACAAGTTTACTTGTCTTCCAAAGTTGGTCCTGGTGGGCAATAGTTCCAGGACTCCTTTCTGATTCCATTTTGATTTCATTTTGGAGAATGACCTCCTTCTGACCTCTACTCTCCTGAAAGCTTAAATTGGATGTGGTTTCCAACTTCCTTTGCTATCCTAAATTACATAGTTCTTCTGCACAGCTGTCTCAAAGGTTGTAGATTCTATACAAAGTTATAAGACTACTACTAGTTTATAAAAGAGCTGCTTATATGTTTAAATATAACCTACATACATGTGAAGGTTTTAGTATGAGTTCTTAGAACCTAGACATGTTTTATGAAATATATTTGGTAGTAAAAGCCACTTTAGATGAATGTTTGTTACCATTCACTGTGAGAAAAAAAAAAGAGAGGAATATGAAAGCAAAAGATTCGATATTTTTCAAATAACCATATTTTTCAGAACCCCAAATCAGGGCATATAGTAAAGAAATATAATAATAATAAAACTTGAACTCTCAAAAGATCCAGATATTATGATTTTCAGAGATAATCATACGCTAGATCTCATAACAAACCCATTATATTCTCAAAGTTCTTAATTGAGGGAATAACTGGAATTCATCTCTTTAATTTTTACCTTGAGTACTTTTTGAATCTTTCATTTCTATTAGATCTTAGTTTTTGCAAATATCTGAGAATCATTCAAGTCTATTAGCACATCAAAAGCAACAAATAAATATTGATTAGTAAGTAAGAAAAGGAGGAGTTCATTTAGTAAATAATAAAGGGCCAGTGAGGGTTTTAACATAAGAGTGTGGCAAGACTTTCTCCATGGGTCTCTTACTTTTGCACATTTTCTGAGCAAAGACATTGATATCTTTTGTTCCTAACTATTTTCTTTGAAGACTTTACTTATTTATTTGTTAGTTAGTTAGTTATCAGAAAGAGAGAGAGGTAGGCAGAGGGAGAAGCAGGCTCCCCACTGAGCAGGGAGACCTGCTCAGGGCTCGATCTCAGGACCCTGCATCATGACCTGAGCCAAAGGCAGATGCTTAATCAACTGAGCCACCCACGCATCTCTATTCCTAACTATTTTTACGGGTGTTTGTATGGCCACAACCTTGGAAAATAAAGTATCTTCTTCCTCCAGGGCAGAGGGAAGATTTGTTTGCTGTTCAGGAAAATAAAGATAAAGTCTTCCTCCAGGGTAAAGATTGGGAGGTTTACTAACAGATCTTTTGAAAAACTGGGATTTCCTTGAGATTCCTCAGATGTGTAGTCACTGGGTACACAGCATCCACTTGGGCATCAGCCCATGGAACTTGGAGGGGGAGGTGAGGGGAACTGATGAGAACATGTAATAAATATAATAAATCTCTTTATCCCTGCCCCAGGGGTCTCATGTTGTCTGATAGGATCTATGAAACTATGGCAAGCAAACTTAACAGCTTGAAAAATTAAAATTTCAGAACTTTCATAGCTCTTGACCGGAGGTAACATTATCAGTCTTCAACTGCTACATTTCTACCATTCTTAGCTATGACATCCACTTTACTGATTGAAACTGAGTGGGCCTAATAAGGAATCCCAAGGAAGACCGTGACCAGTCTGAGCAACAGGATAAAAAATTACATGGGTGGCTGGCCTCCTCATCAATTATGGTAATATATTTTAACTGAAGACACTGTTTCACATTTCATGTTCTCGTCAAAGCAATATATAAATGGGAGAGTGCCACTGTTGGTGGTCTTGAAAGGTAATGAGAGGGGCATTACCCAGCTAAATGCTGCCATGGGCATGACAGTTATATCCTCTGCTTTGCTAAATTCCGGGTGTTCTTTCAGTGGCTTACAGCACCCATTGACATTTCCTGTTCAGGACTGTAATTTTATGTTGCCATGATGGCTCTTATACCCTGATTGTTAAACTTTTCTAAATACGGTTGGCAAGACATATCAAAGCATGGTGGCTTACAAGTTACAACACTGAATCTGAATTCTAAAAAACTGAGCACTACATTGTTGACTCTGGCATCAGGCCATTTGGACACATACCTCTCTGTCTCATAAAATAATGGAGATGTGAGGGTAGGGTAAGTGCAGAAGGAGAACAGTTGAATATAGATACATAAATGAAATGAATAAACTACCTAGCAACTCAGAAGAAGTGTTTGAATTGTGCTTTCAATACACTGGCCACTCTTCACATATGGCTATGGAGTACTTGAAATGTGGCTACTCCAAATTATGATTTGCTCTCAGTATAAAATACACACTGGGAATACTCTTCAGTACATCTTCTATTGATTGCATTGTTGAGATAATATCTTAGATATGTTAGATTAAATAAAGATGTATTAAATTAATTTTATTTGTTAACCTTTTTTATGGCTACTAGAACATTTTTTAATTCCGTATGTAATTTCTTTCTGTTCTATTCTATTACTATTGGACAGTGCTATTTCAGACTATTCCTTGTCATCTACCTTAGTAATATGAACTGAATGGCTTGTAAAGAATCTTAGGAATGACCCAGTAGTTATAAACTAAATGGTGTCAACTCTGATACAATAGATGAAAGAATTAAATCACTTGAAGGCTTTTAAATAGACCACAAGTTTCTTGAGGACAAAGGTCATGTATTGCCATAACCTTTACTTTTCCCCACTGACATGATTAGTCTCTCACTTAGCTCAATGATTTTTGCCAGTTGAATGAGTAATAAGGAAGTCTAGGAAAAAGAAAACCTTCAAGTGTAGCGTAGTTCAGTATGTGAAGAAATTGTCCATATTAATTCTGAACAGGATGCCTGTATATTGCTTCTCTTAGCAATCATTTATACTCTTCACTTAAGAAGGGAGCTGTACCGTGCAATTTATCTTCCAATAAGCCTCCTTGCCTCTCTAGAGATCTAGGCGGGAAATGCTTGTTTTTCTTATTCATATCTTCTTCATTCAGAACATACAGAGCAGTCATGGGGGTTAATTAAAGTGGGAATCACTTGTGCACAGATGAGGAAGTTAGTAGATACATAAGCCATAGAATTCTCAAATTATCTTAAGATCATGGCCTAATAAAAGCATTCGATATTTCGTGTGTGTGTAAAGAGACACAGTAAGTCCTAATAGAGAGGACAAAGCCAGCAGAAGCCCTACGATGTCCTTGTGTTGTCTGCATATAGTACTTCATCTGCTGGTAGGGAGTGATACCATTGGAAATGGAGCAATGGGGACCCCGAATGTAAGGTCCCTGGCCATTAGTACTCGGGCACGTTGTAGCAGAGACCAATGGCTGGCATGTGAAAAACAGACAGGGATGAAGGGACCAGTGGCATGCTAAGACATAAAAAGCATATTTTGTGTGTTTCTTATTAGGTGCAGTGAATATTGATGCTGGCAGATGAACAGTGACTGCCACATATCACTTATAAAAATAATATGTATTTATTCTGTGCTAGGAAGCCTATACTATAAATTAGGGACACTTTGGAGGGGAGATGATATTCTTGTTTTATAACTAAAAATAATCTGAGTTTGAGGAAGATTAAGTAGCTTCCCTAGGGACATAATAATGCTCTGCAGTGGAAGAGTCAGAATTTGAACCCAAGCCTAGTTTAACGGCAAAGCCCAGCTCTTTCTAGTTAACCAATGCAACCTCCTCTGCAATGTCATAATGATCTTATTAAATGATAACGATAGAGGAACAACACAAATAGCATTGGGCATTATCCTTTTCATCCTCCATTTCTCCCTTTCTCTTCCTCTCTCCCTCCCACCATTTTCCTGTTTGTCTCCCTCTCTCTTCCTCCCACTCTCTGCTCTTTCTTATTCTCCTTTCCCCTCCTTCTAGGCTTAACAACTCGTCTTTTCTTTTCTTAGTTCCCTCCATTTTCCGTTTCCTTTTTTCCAGTTTTTACTACCCATGCCTCAGTCCTGCCAATGCCTTCCAAGGACCTTGCTGTGTGATAGTCTGGTTACTAGAAAAACACAAATAGCCGTTGTCATACTTTGAGAGGCAAATGTAACCCCAGAGTTCTTCGAAGATGGGAAGATAATTCTTCCACTAAATACCACGAGTATTCCAACAGCTCAGAATCCTAGAATGTTACAGCTTGGAGCTTACCTAGCCTGATACCCTCATTGCAGAGCAGACAGAACTCCAACCAAAGACAGGGATTACCCAAGGCAACCAAGCTTAGTGGCCAAGAATCCTGGAATTCTCATTTGGGTTTCTAGGAAGCGGCAGGGAAAATTAAATAGGAATATGAACATGCAAACCTACTGACTAGCACTGAGTGAGGCCTGGAAAGGTGCAGTTCATTTCCTCGTTGCATAAAGTTGTTGAGAAAATAAATGATATAATGCTGTAAAGTGCTCAGAGCTCTTAGAGACGGAAGCGTGATTTAAATGTGAGAGAGTACTTAATTACCTGAATATTAAAGACAACCTTTCATAGCCTTTAAGCCAGGCCTGAAGAAAGGAATTGTTGGACTACAGACCATTTTATGCCATTGAACTCAGATGATAAGACCCCTCTTTATATATAATAAATGAGTATTGAATGGATGCCAAGGAGATGTCTGTTTTACTGTTGTTTCTGCTCAATAAGAAAGCTTTTCTAGGTAAGTATATAAGGTAATGCCTGGACCCCTGAAGATGCAGTGGATGGATTTCAGTTTTTTCAGTTTTTCCCTTCCTCTGTTTGATTCCCTAGCTGACCCTAAAAGAAAGGTTATTGCTGCAATCCATTCTGACCCCCAGCTATGTTCATCCTTTTATCCCAGTGTGTACTTTAGTTGAAAGAGGCAGCTCATTTTAGAAGAAAGGTGCTGGACTAAGAGGCAGAACTGGATCCTGTGCATGGTTGTAACCCTAACTAGCCAAGTGATTTGTACAAACCGTAGAACCATTTGCTTCCCTACTTTCTCATCTGTAATATGCAGCTAATATTGGCATTGACCTCCCAAAGTAAATGTTAACGGAGAGCATGTACACAAAGCAGCATGCTCAGTGTCTGGCACATGTGAGGCCCTGTAAATATGAGCTATTATTATCGTTTTTGTTTAGATTAAAGTTTATCTTAAGGTGTTAGGATTTACACTGTCAATATTTTTGCCTTTTGAAAAGCAATTTCAGAAAATTGTGTTTATCACTCAACAGATCACAACTCTGTGAACTGGAATTGTGTTTCAAAAGAACAGATTGATGCCTCACACACAGATGTCTTTCCCCATCCCCAAACCAACAGGGTAAAATGTTTTACAGACTGGATGCTTGGCACAGAGCAGAATTCCGAAATAAAACTCCTATTGTTTTTCCCTCTTTCTTTCTTTTCTTTTTTAAAAAGTATTTAAAGGGAATTCCAAGTTTGGTTATTTATTTTCTTCCATGGGAGGGGGAAAAAAAAAAAGGGCACATCTGTTTGCAATAGTGGATTGAAAGGTCTAAAAATAAATATGCTTTAAAGAAAAGAAACAAAACTTTGTTGGCACTCTAAATCCAATCGACACAGGAAAATGTTTGTTCTAGAGATGTTTGGCTTCTTTTAAAAAAGAAAAAAAAAAGAGCAAATAATGTAGAATTATACAGTTCTAGTTAGGTGGTTTACCACATAAAAATGTGTTATTTTTACTCATCTGGTAAATAGTTTGAACCGTGACATAATGTCTTAACATTTATATTTCAATTCTGAATATATCCGGCATCTCTCATTTGCTTTAAGAAGAGATTGCTGAGATGTAAAATTATTTCTTTACTCCCAAAATCTGAAATTAGAAAACAAAAAACCAAAGTCCAGGTAAGATATCTGTAGTTTGTATTGGCTATGATCTTAGGAAATTCAGTTGCTGGCTGTGGTGAAAAGAGCTTTATTTTGATACATATTTTGGATTGTGTTTTCACCTTTTTTTTCACTTCACACACAAAAAAATAAAAATAAAAATCATCCATTGTAAAATAGGCTCAGAAATACTGCTGTGACCATTTCACAGAGAAGGGAACAATCCTGCCAAATGACTTACATGGCAGTTGTCTCTTGGGAAGCCCAGATAAACTAAGATTGGGGAGGGACAGTGGCAGGGGAGTGATTAGGGTTGACAAGTAAAAGGGAGCTTAGAGGAACTGAAATAGAAAACAGATGGAGTAGATAAATATGGAAGGGCTGCTGGGGTATCTTGAAAGACAAACATTGGTTGCTCAGAAGCACTTGAGCCAGAGAATGCTTGAAAATGAGTTACTGACAGGAATTTGTTCAGGCAAAGAGAAGGAGCCCAGGAAAGAGAGAGCTGGGTTAAGAAGGATTTCTGTAGGTGAGAGCACAGGCTTGCTAGTTACAATCCTTTCTAAGAAAAAAAAAGGACACTCACAGGAAAAATAGCCAAGTGTCTGGCTTCCTTGGTGAGCCCAGGAAGTAAAATAGAATATTCTATTTGGATCAAAGGTGTATTTTTAATGTTAAATTGGAATTAAATCTAAATAACTGATTAATATGTCAAACAATTGAATATTTGAATGCAGTTTGAACCTGAGATTTTTATATCCTTAGTTAAATGAATGGTATTCACACTGGAAATGGTGTCTTTAGGAAAGTAAGGCGCAGCATGAAATAGCCGGGAAGATAATTAGGAACACGGAGCCCTTGAGTAGTGGCCCAGGGTGAGTTAGACTTCGTAGTTTCATTTTACCTATTTAGAAATGGACAAATGTATTACATATAATATACATCGCATATATAAATATGCTTAAGTGGCCGAGAAGACAATACCCTGTTTTGTAGTAGAGTACATTAGGCTGTCCCTGAAGAAATTTTATAAGTAACTCTTGGCATTGCCTGGTATTCCAAACTTTCTACCTTCTCCTCCAGTCAAGATTCACTGGTGCTATTTCTTTGAGCTTGCAATAGAATAAACAAGATATTTAAAAATACTGTTTGCAGTGGGTTAGTGTCCTGAAGGCCATGGATGAACATGCATATTTTAAGAGAGTCCTTTGAAAATATGAAAATCCTCTAGAATAGTAATACAACCTGAAATACATCTCTTGTTATTCTTTTAGTTTTTGGTGATTGTGATTTGGACATCAAAAATATCAGTTCAAATAATCACTCAAAGAGCTATCAATATCTACCATCTGCACTGTCTCCCCTCTTTTATGCACTCTACCCCTCTCAAATCAGCTAGCTCACTGCATCAGAATGGCCCTTTTAAGGTCTTTCAATTTTCATTCTTTGGCTTACTTGTCAACTTATCAACATTTGCCACAATTTTGACATTTAAAAAAATTTCTTTGATTCTGAAAATCACTCTCCATGACTTTCTTCTACCTTTTTGGTTCCTTCTTCTCAATATCTTTTGTGGGGGGAATCTTCCTTTTAAACCTAAATATTTGAGGGGTGCCTGGGTGGCTGAGTTGGTTAAACGTCCGACTCTTGATTTTGGCTCAGGTCATGATCTCAGGGTCCTGAGATCGAGCCCCATGGTGGGCTCCGCTCTGGGCATGGAGTCTGCTTAAGACTCTCTCTCCCTCTGCCTCTCCCCTTTTGCACACACATGCTCATTCTTTCTCTAAAAAAAGAAAAAGAAAAAAAGAAAATAAACCTAAATATTTGAATTCTTCAAGACTCTGTATTACCATATTTTTCATCTGTCTGTACATTTTCTCCCCAGATGAACGCCAGCCACTGCTATGGCTTCATTGATCACTACAAATTTACCTCTTCAACCCAGACCCCTTTCTCTGAGCCTCTAACGGATGTATCCAACTACCAACTTAACATTCGTACTCTAATTAAATGGTCTAATGATATTAGGATTTCACTTTTTTTTCCATCTTAGTAAATTGACACCAGCATTTATCTGCTTGCTCATGCCAGAAACCCAAGTGCCAACTTTGTGACCCCCTTCTTCTCCGTATACACTCAATCAGCAAAGCCTGTTAACAATTTTCCAATATAGATTTAGAATCTGTTAATTTTTTTCTCTGTATCTTCTGCTGCCTCCCTAAGCCAAGCTACCTACATCTCTCATCCTGGTTTCCTTCAAGAGTCTTTTAAATCGTGTATCTTCACCTATTTTTCTTGTTGTTGTTATTGTTGTTACTTCCAACCTATTCTCCAAATAGTTATTTAAGAACTTTTTTAAGACAAATCTAATCTCATCACGCTGCCTCTTAAAACTCTTTTCTATCTCCCCCTGGCTCTTCAATTACAGTTCTGTTGGACTTAGTATGAAACTAACAGTCTTTATTATGGTCCTAAAGCCCTGCACGATCTCTTTCTAGTTTACCTTGAAGGCCTCATATCCTGAAAATCTCTGACTTTCTCACTAGTGCTTCACCCTTGGGGACCAATTTTTTGTTGCTTGACTCTCCAAGTTCTTGCATGAGGACAGAGACTCACATTTAGCCCCCTACTTCCATCCATTTGCCCATGACATGCTGAATTCCTCCTCATTCTTTAGAGTTAATTTTTAAATATAACTTCCTCAGGGAACGTGCACTGTCTACTCACACAAATTTAAGACTAACTTATTTTTTCAGTATATCTAAGTGGTTTGCCTCATTGCTGTATAACAATTATATTGAAATAATTAATTGTGTAATAATTTGTTTAATTTCTGTGTCCCTTACTGGAATTTGCACTAAGAGTTTGATCTGGGTCTTTCTTTTACCACTACACCCCCAGTTCTATATTTTTCTATATCTCTGCTGTCTCTTTAATACTATATTTTCATTACTAAATCTGGTATCATGGCTTTCTGCAAAAGGTCTCAAGAGATGGCTTTTGACTTAATAAATAAGTGTAGAAATGAATGCATGAATGAGTAAAATTATCCTTATGATGCCTGAAAAATGATAGACTATGAGTTACAAAGCACAAAAGTCTTTTACTTACTCATGAGTGTGAAAAAGAATGCAATAGAATCATATTCATCATATTGTTTGTTTGATTGCCTGTAAGGGAGAAGAAAAAGATTTTCAGTATCAACTAAATTAGTACTCTCCATATCGTTATCAAGAAACCAGCACAATCTTTGGAAAGCAGTTTGGCAGCAGGTATTAAGAAATGTGCAAATAATCAAACTCACTGGCTCAGTAATACTACATATAAGCATCCTTATAAGAATAAAATTTACAGAATTTTATTGCATAAAATTATAATTCAGAAACAACCCAAATGTCCAAAAATGGGGAACTGGTTAAATAGATTGTGGCACATTTATTCAATGGCATAATGTGAAAAATGAATACTTAAAATACATCCTCCTATATATATATGTGTACATATATACATATACACAATTACTATGATTACAACTTTTGAAAATATGTTTGTGAAAAAATGCCAAAGATAGTCACACAAAGGATTATGGTTGCTTGGTTAAAATGGTGAACAGTTTACAGGATATTATTTCATTCTATTTGCCAAACTGTGAAAATATTTTATTTCTCAGACAGGGTTTCTTTTATCATCTGTCTACCTTTTAACCTGATAATTCACTATTATCTGTCTTCAGCTTTAATTTCTTCCAACTTCTTAAGTCACATGGCAGAAAAGGAAGTTACATTAATCTGTGCCTATTTTAATAAGCATCATTTACTACAATTCACTGATTTCACTGTAATAAACGTTCTAATGGAAGCATGTAGAGAAAGACCAGAAAGAAATGTTTTATACACCTTGAATAATGAGAAAAATAAAAACTGAAGCTGGACAAGAAACTGTTTTTTAGGAGTAAGGATCTTTGCTAAGACAAGATTTCCTGAGGAATTTTGAGTATCTTCATTTCATTCTTTCTTTTTCCTTAATGTCAACAGTTTTCAGGATATTTTCTCACAAAGGTGAGAATTTGATGAGTGCATACAATGAGATGGATTAAAACTGACCTAGTAAGAGAACATGGGGTAGAATTTGCACAGAACTTTTTTTGTTTTACTTGAAGTAGGTAGTTTTTTTCTTCTAAAATCAGAGATACTCGTGTTCTCCTTTAATGGGGAAATGAAGCCTTTTCTGAGATTTTAATTCAAACACTAATAGTTACACAAGAACTAGAAAAAAGCATTTAAAATTTCAGGGAAGAGGAATGTATTTCATGTGCCTCCTATGCTTTGATGACTCAGGCAGAATTTTACCTGAAAAAAAATTTAAAGGTCATGTTTAACATTCAGATATAATAGGGCAATCCCCCTCCCTAAGGATACTTTTTAACAAACATTTAAACTAAAACTTCTTGCTTAAATTTTTCTTTCACATTTTGATGGCAATTTTCATATAGGTGAGAGATTGATAACTATTTTAGTTCTGTTTTTTTATTTTATTTTTTTTCTTAATTGACAAGATTTCCAGGAAATGTCAAGCCTTTGTCCTTCTCCTTTGTCAGTCTGCCCCAGGGTAGACTTTTTCTTCTTTAAATATTCATTGGCTTAAAACATTAAGAAAATTACTCATACCTTCTTGGAAAGCTCCCCCCCCCCCTCCTTCTCGTCTGGTACAGCCAGGAATTCTTAGGAAGTACCTACTGCAGCCAGATTGACCCTAATCGAGGCACATTTTCTGCTGGGTGGGCAGCCAGTCTCGTAAAGACATTCCCCATAGTTTAAGGCAAGTTTATTCACTTTCAGCCCAGCACCCGCAACCAAGCCAAGGAGCATAACATTTAACATACACGCGTATATAAAAGGAGCCCTGCCTGGTATGTGTGAGACTTCTAAGGAATACATCCTTTTGGGTTTATAGCAATATATTTTCTTCAACTGCTGGTTCAGCAAACTCAGGAGAGTGCCCGGTCTGCAATTCATAATGCTAGTTCCATACTAGATCACAGTCCCCAGAGTACATCGGCCCTGATTGAGCCTCTGAAGGCAACAGGGAGATTTTACGAAATTCGGAGCCAACTCTTTTCTCAAGCAGAGGCAAGCTGATTCTTCACACTGAGATAGGCTCTGACTATCCACAGCAGTGAAATTCCTGGATTTAGATTAGAAATTGGATTATAAACTGCCTCCGGGCAGGTAGAAGCAGCTTTAATCAGTTGGGCCAGATGCTTCCATCCCAGAGGAATATCTGCTGAACAAATGAGAAAGGGAAGTTCATTTTCTAGGCTTGCCTCTTTTGTGTCATATGAACCTCAATATATATTTTTTTTCATTAGCTGGTTGTCTAGGGAACAAGAGCCCTACGGAGAGAATTTGCCACAGCGAAGCCCAAAAACAAAAGCTTATTTGGCAGCATTGGGTGTCATGAGTGTACATTCATTTAAAAAAAAAAAAGGTTAAAAATTTTTTTCTGTGAGAAAATTTGTGAATTCAAATGATTTTATGATTAGTTCAACATACAGAAAATAAGTTTTTAGCATGGCAAAAAAAAAATCTGCCTTTAAAAGAGTGACATATTTTATATATTTTCTAGAGTCATTTTATGAGTTTCCAGACCTTTTCTGGTATACTGTCAGAACACTAATAAAAACACAAGTGCTCCAGATGTCCTACTATTTGCTTAAAATTTTTAAATAGAAAAAACAAAAAGACTATAAAGAAGAAAAAGAACAATGAAAGCCATTGGTGCTAGTATAAAATATTGGTTTCATCTGTCCAAGGCATCAAAAGATTTCAAAGCCTGTTTTGTGTGCATGTATGTGAACATTTTAAAACAAAATTTGAGAATCTTCCTGAATTAAGTAGAAATAATGGTTAGTTAAGTCTCTTTAAAAGTTAAATTACAGTTTTCTTCCAGGAAAACCAGTTATATGTTTTTTCCACTCACAGACAAAATACCAACCTTGAGTTTTGCTTTTTCTTTTGACCTTCTATGTTGATAAAGTGATAAAACGTTTTGGGCACAATATTTGTCATTTTCAAAGTCAGGTACAATCTTCACAAAGCCTCCTAAACCAAAAGGAAAAGAATACCAATTTAGTGTATGCTATAGTGATTTAGTATAGTTTTTTCCTTGTTTGTTATGTGGTTTTTTTTTTTTTTAGTTTTCCTAATTTTTCCTTCAGAGTACACATTTGCAGTAGGAAATAAATGAACTCTGAATCACTGGGTAGCAAACGTTCACCACTTGTTAATTATACCACGAATTAAAAAGAACCGTTGAAAAACTTTTTTGAAATTAATCCCAAGAATTTGGAATAATGAATTTTTCACTTCATCTCTCTCAATAGCTAGCACACACTCTTAAATGTACAAATCTCTTTCCCATCCTTTTCTTCTCAAGATCGTCCAGCACCAGACAAGGACAACCTGGAAAGGAACAGTCACTTGTGAGTGTAGCAAGCTGAGGTTAAAAATTCCTTTTAACACAATTCTAAGGAAAACAGAGTTGTCAGTTTTGAGCTAATGTTCCTAGTCTGCCATCAATGGCACAATGCCACACAAGGCCGTTTCTGTGTCATTTTGGGCAAGCTACTAAGATTCTCTAGGACTTAGTTACTTTCTCATCTGTTAAGTAGGGTGTTGGATTAGATTACTTGTTTCAAGCCTTTGTATTTTAAGGCCAGGAAGCACAGTATATACAACTGATAAAATCAGGAGTTTTATCTGGGAGGATTCCATGGGTTCGGACGTGTGGGCTGCAAGTCACTAAATCTTTCACTTCTCCCCACACTTCCTTTGACCTCTGAGGGATTTCTTTGGATCACAGTTTGAAAACTTCTGGGCTGGATACTCTCCAAGGCCTTTTCTACCCCTCATATTCTGTCATTATAGATGCTATTCTAGAAGGATTTAAGAATTTAGAATTTAGAGGTCAGATGGATCTTAGAATTTATTTAGTTTAATTAGTTCATTTTGAGGATATTAAAACTAAACCAGTTTTAACCAAGTCCGCAGCTGTATTGCTAAACTGGGCATCTTCACAACACATTATAATCAGATTACCCAGAATCAGTTCCTAAAATATCTGGATTATGGGTGAAAGGAAGAAAGGATAGATGTTACCTGCACCCCTTACCTGCAGAAACTGTCCAAGTTTGTTTTATCCCTAGGCTTATGGTTTAGGGTTATGTTAAAGGCCAGAATACAGAGGGTAAATCTGAGAAATCAGATAAGACCAGCAGGTTGTCCTCACCTGAAAGACTTGATGAAAGTTGATCTATCCTGTGGTCCCTCTGAGGTTTTGGATCTGTTTAGGAGTAAAGTGTTAGGCATCCAGACTGGACTGGGACCCAGAATAATCTCAAGGCTTTATTATCCAAATCACACTCTATACACATTCGGAGCCTTTGTAACAGAGGTCATTATTGAAGTCATTGTGAGTCAATGGCAGCAATCTTTTTGTTTCAGAATATTCTGTGTATAAAATGTATATGTTTCCCTTTTAGATTTCCTCAATATGGCACTAGTCTCTTGAGAAGAACAAAGTCTGAGACTTTACAGATAGGAAGTAACTGTGAGAATTTCTACTCTGAGGGGCTCAAGCAAAAAAAACAAAAAACAAAAAACAAAAAACAGATACATTGGTGGGCTTTCCTAGAATTTTGCCCAGTGTTAGAAATAGTTCTGCAACCTACATACATACCACTTGTAAACTATATATGTGTGAGATCTTCATTCTTGTATACAAGGCTTTAAACTGGGAAGCTAAAAAACTAGATTTCTAATCTCAGTCCTAACCATGCTGTGTGGCTGTAGGCAAATCAGTTAAACTTTGTCAGATTATTTATACATAAAATCAATATGCTAAAACTTGCTATCAGTTGGCCTTAAAGTAATTCTGTGAGAATAAAAAATGGATAGATGTTTTAAAAAAGATTTGAACCCCATAGCCAAAAAAGATATTACTTTGAAGAAATCTCATGTGCAAAGAATTTCATGATTACTGGCAAGGAATGGTGAATTCATCTGTCATGACTGCCAGTAAGCAGTTTCTATTTTTATTTTTTGGAGGACATGATAAGATACAACAATAAACATGGAACAGAATGGCTCCAGGGAGAAAATTGCATTTTGAAGAGCTCCTTCTGGACTCCCTAATGATAAGCAAATATTATTTCAGTGGAGGGTGACTAAAAACTCAGAGGTAGTTGAAAAAATATTTTAACCCTCGAGAAGGATACATTTATTACATTTCTAGGAGTCTTTTAGGAAATTTCCTAGTCTGAATAGTGAAGTGCTGGTATCACTTTGTTTTGTTTGGCCTACTGTGCTAAAATCTTTGTAAGGTCTCTTCAAGAATAAGGACTTCATCATCTTCCACCCCACAGATTCTTTTTATACATATACCACACCAAGCAATTAGGTTTTCACTTGGTGCTAACTCATTGGAATTTTGGCATATAATATTAAATTAATTGTGGCAAGGTAGTGGGGGGAACAAACAGCCATTTGATAAGTTCGGTTAGGGCATGTTTGAGAAGTAGAACATGGGAGCATTGCTCTTTGATCAATAATAAAACTACCTTTTCCTTGTTCAGAAAGGGAAAAGGGTAAGAAGAAAACAGACCGTTGGGCTTTTTCAAACATTATTTTCTCAGGTAATGTATTATGAAAGAGTCTTTCTCAAGTGATAAAGTATAAACATTATTCTGTTGCAGATTTACCAAGGGAATAGTACTTGTGTTATTTATGTCTAGTCCCTATTAAAATCAGCCATAATTCTAACACTCTGGTCACCACCTGATATTCTTAGAATAAATGCTTTTTTCTTAAGTGAGTTTCTGTCATTTACAAAATAAATGATAACTGACAAAAGCATTGGGATTCCATGAGAGATTTCCTTTGACAACGGAATTAAAATCTCTTCACAACTGGCTGATCTAGTTCAATGTTTGCATTCTATAAAGAAAGAAACTGAGGCCCAAATGATTAAAACAGCTTGTCCAAATTCTCACCCAAGTTCTTACCATGGTGGAGTCAGAACCAGATCTTGAACTTCCACTAGCTCGTTCTCAATCTTAAACATATACTTCCCCTCAACATGTCAAAATTAACAAAGTATTCTCTCAAGTTGGAAAAGTTTGAAATAGTATGTGGAGGGAGGAAAAAATGGCCGTTGGGTCAACACTAGGAAGTTGAAAAGTGAAACCACATGGAAATCCCAAAGAAATCTACATGATAGCTTTGGAGAATCTAGTATTTCTTTCTTTTTTTTTTTTAAGATTTTATTTATTTATTTGACAGAGAGAGACAGAGCAAGAGAGGGAACACAAGCGGGGAAGAGTGGGAGAGGGAGAAGCAGGCTTCCTGCGGAGCAGGGAGCCCGATGTGGGACTCGATCCCAGGACCCTGGGATCATGACCCAAGCCGAAGGCAGATGCCTAACGACTCAGCCACCCAGGTGCCCCGAGAATCTAGTATTTCTTAACAAGTCACCCCCTGTCATTTTCTAACAAATTACCATGTTTATTCATTAAAAGCAATGATCAAACCTAAAGATCTAAATTCTTTGCTTGCTTTTTTACATTTTGTCAATTCTTTGTTTACTTGTGAGCACTGGGTGTTATGCACAAACAATGAATCATGGAACACTACATCAAAAACTAATGATGTAAAGTATGGTGATTAACATAACAATAAAAAATTTAAAAAATTCTTTGTTTACTTGTTTATAATTTGTCAATCCTTACTACGATTTATTTCCAAGAAAGGGGAAACCTAGCCTGTCTTATACATGACTGTATCTCCAAGCACATATATGTGTTTTTCGAATGAATGAGTGCGTAAATGAAGACAGGGCAGACCAGAGTTGTTAGGTGATTTCCTCAGTTACCCATGGCAGGCCATATACTAGCGAGGTCTAGAACTAGGATTCTTATTTTATAGTCCTCTGCTTTTTCACTATATTATATACTGTTTCTCCTCTGGATATCTATCTATTTATCATCTATCTCTACATCTGTATCTATATCCATCAGTCAAGCAGCCAAAAATATAGAAGTTTCCTTTTCAATGAAGCTCTGGAAGTACAATCAAGGCTGCCCACCTCATTATTTAAAACAAAACAAAACAAAATTAAAAGAAACAAACAAACAAATCTGAAATGAGTTCAGATGAGAAACAAGAGTCTTTTAGAGGTTGGAGAGAATGATTTATGAGGAGAGAACAGAAGAACCAAAAAAAGGCAGAGTAGAGTGTAGTTACTAAATGACTGTTTCGGAACGTTGATGAAACACAAAGGACAGAAAAAAAAGTGTAAGATGAAATAGAACAGTAGAACGGTACTAATCCATATACATAAATAAACACTCAGAGAACACTTGCAATATTAGAGATTTCTTAGCACCAAATTTATAGTAATATGAATGTCCATGTTGAAATTGACCATCATCACTGACACAAAGGAGAATAACAGAGGCTAAATATAATTTCTGGTCTAAAGGTTTTCATTTCCTTGTTGAATTTATTCACATAGTGTTTAATTTGCAAAGCATTCCCATTCCCTGCAGGGTGCCTCATGAAATAAAGGAGAGCTACCGTAAGTCTGGTATAAAGAAGAAAAAAATTAAACTAGGCTTGACACCAAGACAATTTTCCTGGAAGTGAATCTACTGAATTGTGAAATAATCTTCCAACTGAAATAATTATGTTTAATTTTCAAAGGAACAAAGTTGGCTCTTAGTGTCTTGAGAACTTTTTACTTCTCAGAAAATTTTCAAAAATTTCAAGCCAAAGTCTTATTTGCACCAATGACTTCTAAGAGAGCTTTCACCTTTCTACTAATTCTGAGGACAAAAGGACTCAAAGAGAAAATGATAAAGCAGAGAGTTGGTTTCAAAAATCATTTTCTTTCTTCTAGTGGAGAAGCCCATTGATCTTTTGGGAAAGGAGTGGTTAAGTGAAGGAAAATGTGTATATTTATTTAAAGGGTTTAGTCACATTTAAGATTTTTAAAAATATTATTAATTTTTATTTATTTTAAAAAGATAAAATAGAAGAATTTATATATGTTACAGTGGGATAATCAGGATTCTTAATTTTATGCACATTATTTTCACAGAATTCCTTAAAACAATGTAGAACCTGATTGATAGATAATTTTTAAAAAGACTTTTGATAACCATTTAAAAATTACTTTAATTTCAGCATTCCCCTGCTTTAATTTGTCAAACACTTTCAGATGAGGAAATTACAAAGTTATAATATTTGACTATATTAAGAGACTTTTAAAAATTATTACTCCTTCCCCGACTGTTCATTTTAAAAATATTTATTACAAAGCAAAAATAAAAATAATGTCCTATGTGAATAATTGAGAGTTAAGTTTTCTTATTTATTTACAGAACACGGTAGACAGTGGGGCACCTGGCACTTAATTCAAGCATTGTCAGTCCTTTTGGACATTCCACTTTCTGCTTCTCATTCTCCTACTTTATTAAAAAAGAAAAATCAGTCAACTAATATTTATTGGGTGTCTGCTCTGTGCTAGCTATTGTTCCAGCTTATGGCTATCTGGCAACCAGTCTCCAGGAGGATTCCCAATGATCTTTGCCTCTCGCTCTTCATGCCTAGTGTAGCCCTTCCCACCTGTGTCAGAGTTTGTCTATGGGACCAGTAGAATATGGGAGAGCAAAAGTGTGTGATTTCCAAGCTTAGGTCATTAAGCACGCTGTCATTTCTGCCTTACTGTCTCTTGGGTCATTTGTTCCGGGTAAATGTAACAGCTGTATAAAGAGGATACTCAAGGTGTCCAATGGAGAGGTCCACACAGCAAAGAACTAATCTTCCTGCATAAAGCCAATACCAGCTCACCAGCTATGTGAGTCAAACATCTTGGATTTAGATCTTTCTTGCCTAGTTAAGCCTTCAGATGGCTGTAGTCCCACGCAACACCCTGATTGCAACCCTGCAAGAGAGACTGCCCAAGACAGAATCACCCATCTAGAGATGACATTCATATTACTATAAATTTGGTGCTAAGAAATCTCTAATATTGCAAGTGTCTCTCAGATTCCTGACCCACAGAAACTGTGAGAGAAGAAATGTTTATTCTTTCTAATGCCTTGTTTTAAGGCATTAAATCGTGAGGTAATTTTTTACATAGCAACAGGTAATTAATACAGCCTATTTTGTCACATGAGAAAAAAATAAACGTGTTAAATAATTATGTGATTTGAAAGATTACAAAGAAGTATATGTACTACCAGGACTTTACGATGTGTTTATGCCTAGAAAAAAAGTATCGGATTCTCAAACTCTAACGTTCGCATCTGAAAATGATAGATTTTTCATTGTTTAATTATTGTAAACAGTTGCTAAAATTAAGAGTGCAGCCGTTATTTTGCTATGATTAGTAATTTTCTTCGAGCAGTATGAAGACCTTAAACAGGCTGTATTTTTCAAAGTACTGAAATAGGTCTCTTCAGCAGTCTGAGAAATGAATGAAAGAAAACCGACAGCACTATTACTTCTTCTAAGAGTTGTAATTGATTGCAGCCAAACTCTATGAGGAGAATATCAAGATCCGATTTCTACTCAGTTATTTTCTGTGGAAGGGGATGTGCTGGTAGTCAAATTGATGTGAAAAAAAGAGGGAGACTTCCTAATCAAAAGTATATTTGTTACCTGTTCTGCAAGAGTCTATGAAAAAAACCCCAAAGAGGCCTGAGTCTCTATATTAGTAACAGACTTGGACATATTGCTTATTAAATGAAGTTCTACAAAATTTCTGTCTTCTTTCTGAGATTGGCTAGGTGTCTGCAAGAAGAGAGAACATGCAATATCTGTACATTCTCTACTTTAAACATTTCTTTGTTTAGAAATCACACTGGCCAAGTATTTAATGTTTCCATAAATGAGTAAGAAGGCCCTCCTCCTCAGTGTCCCAAATGAGCAATAAAGTTGTCACAAAATGTCCTGTGGAAAATATTAAAGGGTCGGAATACCCACTTAGCATGGCCACCTGGTTGAGCTGTCAGATTTCAGCTAATTAGAGCTCATCTCTTTGGCATGCATATTCATCTCTCTATCTCTATATGTCAGCCTTATTTATAAAGAATCCCACCTTGAGGGGAAAGGGGAGGTAGATAAAAGGACATCTGGTAATAATGGCTATTGCTTAGCTTTTCATTTAATCATGAATTAGGAGAGAATTAAGATCTTCCTAACCGGTCTCAGTGTCCTTGTCTTCTTTAATTTCTCCCTCAATACAATAAAACCGTACTATTTTCCTCAGGGCTAACAAGTAAAACAGCATTTAATCCATTCGTGGTAGGCTTCTCTTTAAAACACAAACATATATTTCTTTGGTTAGACATGTCAGAAACGTATAATCTCCTTAAATTAGTATGACCAGGATGAGTACACGTTTCTCTCTGTACCTAGTCAGGAGAGAAGGGGTAGAAATGTTGCCTCCAGGGGAGAGAGGGTCATTTGGAAGCACTGGGTGGCATCAGGAAGAGCAGCAAGGGTGAGCTTTTTCTGTGGAAGCTTTAGGACAGCGATAGGCCCTATGAAGGTAGTGAACTTGGGTGTTGAGGTAAAGGCCTCAAGCTGTGAGAGGAAGAAGCAGGACGAAGTTACTTACAGGAAACTATCTGAATCTGGATACTTAGAACCACGGTCATTCAAGCAGTGGTCTTCCATTTGTTCAGGCAAAACGGTTGGCGTTTTAATGAAACTTAAAATAGTCATCTACCTGCCTTTGGGAGTGTCCCAGGAAATCAGAAGAATCAAGAGGAGAGAAGCCAGAGGACAGGGCCTTAAAGTTGGAAATTGTCCAAGTCCAGGCCACCCTCTGGGCTAATATGCCTATCAAAGCAAATTTTCTCACTAGTATGGTTTCAAAACTGGTCTTAAAAGCCCTTGTTAATGACCTGGTAATTGTTTTAATAGCTTCTCAGTCAAGTGTGAAGTGCTGTAGTTGACATGTTAGCAGTGTATGAAGGATGGTGGAAGTTCACTCCCGGGGTATCTAGGGTTTCATTAAGCATTCCTGCTTACAATTTGGCTTACTTAGCAATAAGAATTTATTTACTGTATCCATAAAACTTGTCTCTAGCTGCCTAAGGAAGTCTCCATTCAGGTTGGCTCGGTAAGAGTTGAAGGAATTCTTTTTTTTTTTTTAAAGATTTTATTTATTATTTATTTGAGAGAGAGAGAATGAGAGATAGCACGAGAGGGAACAGCGTCAGAGGGAGAAGCAGACTCCCTGCTGAGCAGGGAGTCCGATGTGGGACTCGATCCTGGGACTCTAGGATCATGACCTGAGCCAAACGCAGTCGCTTAACCAACTGAGCCACCCAGGCGCCCAGAGTTGAAGGAATTCTTGATGAGCAGTGACCTTCCCTTTTCTGAGCAGCTTCTTCTGCAGGCAATGATGTAATTTTGTTCAAATTCTCTCTTGCTTCCTTCATGTGAAGAGCTCTCCCCAAGTCCCAGGGGGAAAATAACCTTTAAAAAGCATTTGTCCAGATTTACATTAAATTGATATTCATACATTCATTATTTAAAAAATATATTTAGGGATGCCTGGGTGGCTCAGTTGGTTAAATGTCCGGCTCTTAATTTTGGCTCAGGTCACGATCTCAGGGTTGTGGGATCGACTCCACGTTGGGCTCTGCGCTGGGCGTGGAGCCTGCTTAAGATCTTCTCTCTCCCTCTGCCCCCCGCCCCGCCTCTCCTTACTCCTCCCCCGCTCACATGCATGCCAATAAGCCCCTCTCAGTATGTCTAATCAGGTGTATGATGTCAGTATGACTTACTACCCAACTACTAACTGATGTTATTGTATACGATGGCAACTTTGATCTCTTAGTTAATGTGGTCTCAGCCAGGTACAAACTTCTTTGATGTGAAGTCCTTCTTCATATCTTCCTACTCCCTAGGATACCTTATTTACTTATGGCAAAATAAGTAACTTAATCCAAAGTCCCTGAATTGTATTTTCAGGACCTGTGCATGTCTTCAATTTACAGAAAACCAAAGTGAGAGAATTGCCTTCCAACTCACTGATTTTTAAATTTCTTGAAACAAAATAATACATGCATGATCAAAACAAGAAAACATTTAGTAATGAAATTAAAGAACTGCAAGTTAAAAGGAATTAGAGAAATTATTAATCCAACCTCTTGTATAATTATAGAATCTTCTTTTTTAAATTTAATGATGGCTTTCTATCTGTTGCTTCGCCACTTTGTAGAGAGCACAGTACGTTGCAAGGTAACTGTGCTTGGGCAGCTGTCTCTATTTTATTTTTAATTATTCTTTATGTTAAACTGCAATCTGCCTCACTAATATTTGTCCTAGTGATACTATCCACTCGGGCTTTTCAGAAAAAAAGATCCAAAAGAACTCCTCTAACGGCAGGCTTACAACATTAAAATGACTAATTGTGTCTCATAGAATTGGTTTTTGGTGTGGGAGCAAGGACACAAGGATTCTGCTGGTACACCTCTTCCATCCATGTTGGTGTCAATTGATTAAGCACCCTGACTGAGCGCAGATGTTCATCACTAAATGTATTTAAGTATTTTTATTCAGACACATTGCCTTATCTTTTTCAGAACACTTTAAGAGTGAATTAGAGAGATACTAATGAACAAACTCCTCACGTTTCAGTGATATAGTACAATAGGACTTTATTTCTTGCTCAAATAAGAGTCCAAAACAGGTGTTTCTGGTGGGCAGGTTGCTACCTCTGACACGCCGACCAGGGACCCGGGCTCTTCATGTCCTGTGGCTCTGTCATCCCCTAGAGCCTGCGGGGTACAAGGCAAAGGAGAAGGAACGCCTGCTTCTTGAAAACTCTCTCCTGGAAATACATACTATTTTCACTCACATGTCATCGGCCGAGCTTTTCACATGGCCACACCCTGAAGAAAGGAGCCTAGCGTATATAATCATGGTGGGCAAGCGCCTCCCAGGAAGATGTACAGAATGTAGACGAACCCCACCTGTGTTTGCTCCTCAGTGAGCTGCTTCTGTCACAGGTGGCTGCTTGAAACACTTTGTGAAATACAGATGCAATGTGTTGTGGGCTGTTTCTCTGACCCAGTGTTCTACTCTGGGGTCTGCAAACTTTCCCTGTAAAAAGCTTGGTAGCGAATATTTTAGGCTTTTTCATCACATGATCTCTGTTGGGGTTAGCCAACTCTGTCATTCTAATGAGAAAGCTGCCTCAGATCTAATGCAAATGAATGAGTGCTGCTGTGTCCAGGTAAACTTTATTTATGGACACCGCAATTTACATTTCATCTAATTTCCACAGGTTATGAAATATCTTTAAAAATTCTTTTTTCCCACCATTGAAAAATATAAAGACCTTCTTGATTCTCAGGCCATACAATAGGCGGCAGGCCAGATTTGACCCATAGATTCTACTCTGTTGACCCCTGATCTAGCACCACTCTCTGGAATTATCTTGATTTGATTTCGGTGAATACTTGCTAAGCCTTACTACTCACTTACTGCTCCCAAAGTTCTGATAAATCATTTATTAATTAGAATATATTCTTGAAATCCCATGCATTCTAGGTGAGTTCAGTAAGTTGATTTTGTACCTCATTAGTGATAGCTACAATTTATTAAGTACCCATGAAGTACAATCATTTTACGTACATTATTTTAGCACTTTAGAAACGCCCTAGGACATAGCTATCACCGTGCCTACTTTATCATTGAAGAATCCAAGGCTCAAAGTAGCTACAAACAATGTTGATTATATTTCATACAGCAAAAAATATAAAAGCCAAAATTTAAACCCAACTTGTGTCCAAGAACCTGTGCTCTTTTCATCACACCGAAGTTTCTCAGCCTTAGTGGTATGAGCTCATTAAAAAGCTAATAGCTATTCTTTTATTCTCTCTCTTTACCTGTGTTTGGACTTGATTGCATCTTTTTCATGTGTATTTTATCCTTTTCAATTTGAATATAATATTCCTTCAATGGAGCCAAACCTGCACAATTAATGCCATGTGGTAACACGTATAGTAATTAGTGCAGTAGGAGAAGTTTCTTATTGTGGAGAATGGCTCTGAAATCATAATGCCCATTATTGACAGAGGTAGCAGGAGAAAAGCCTCAGAAGAAAGAGCGCACACACTCTCTGAAGAGAGACAATAAAAGCAAGTAGGACTTCAGTGGTTGTGCCTTTGAGTTCTGCAGAAGTATAGGCCTTACTCTGTTACTAACTAGGATGACCTTGGGTAATACACTTAACCTCTCAGGTTTCCAATCTTGAAATTGCTTATTGGATTTTATACTATGGTAAACTTTTTACAAAGTTTCTTGAGGTAACATGGGTGAATCAAATTTAACACTTCTTTTGCAAAACTCATAAGATTGCTAATTGGCATAAATCGCAATTTAGGGTATGTGGAAGTGCTTGGATACAAAAAAGAAACTTCACAAATAAAAGCTCTGTTACGAATATTCCAAATTCCATCACAGATTATATTCCGTTAAGGTCACACCATACTGGAGCTCATTTTATCAAATATAGAATCTTTAACAGGAGTAATGTGATTTAGCCCTTCCCTCGTTGTATAGATCTTAAGCTGATGAATCCATTCGTCTCTGTTTATATTTGCCCTTTGGATGAAATTTTTCTTTAATGAAAGCCTATGCCTTCCCTAAAAGCAAAGATTACATTTCATAATTAATCTATGTCCTTGAAATACTGTGTGAATTTCCAAGCACAGACATTAGTGAAATATTATTTTGGAGGATAAAAGTCACCATTTTACAGCTCATTGACCCTTCAATGGTGTTTTCATGGGGATGTTACAGGCAAGATGAGATGGTGCAGCCTCAGCAGAAGGAGTGAAATCAATACATATCTTCCATACCCCTTCCGTATCTCATGCAGGAAAGTTCGGTAAAAAGAAAATTGATATGCACGGTATCAAATAACTTAACAACAAAGAGCCAGAGAAATTCTTTGTAGCAACACATCCTGCAACACACAAGTCCCTTCTCTGGCAGACTATTTCCTTTTAACCATTTGAGGCTTCTCACATTTCCGCTGCAGCTGGAAACCATCCCAAGGCACTTCCTGCCTCCTCAGATTTTTGGCACAGGGCCTTGTGCTGTCCACTTGGCTCTCCTCGAGGCATCGGATTTGTTGCTATGAGGATCAGTTCTGTCTCTATTGTTGGCTTCATCATGAGGGAAAGATGTCTACTTTTCAGAGACAGCTATACCAGCTTTGATGTGTGTGGGGTCCGGAAGGGAGCAGTGGATGCCATTTTTCTTTATTTTTTGACACTAAACAGTTCAAATTTGCACTGAGGGAGAACACAAGCAAAGCAAATTTTCTTATTAAATAAAAATGCCACATTATATTTAGGGAGCACTCACCAAGATCTAACCAGAATCTGTACTTCACCGAAATATCGAGGAAAGGCATTTAGTAATGCTAAGCCGGTAATAGTGATTGACTTCTGTTTAGTTTTATCAGTCAGAATCTAAAATGTATATTTATTTTGATTCAGCAGTACAACTTCTATGAATTTATCCTGCAGACAGAGAAATGTGCATCAAGAAACATATATAAAGATCACAATGCTGGGTCATACTGGCCCTATGGCGGCAGTAGCTTGCTGCTAAGGAACAGTTCTCCTGTCCAGTTCAGTCTCGGCTCAGCATTTTTTATTCACCACTGATAACTTATTCCCCGTGGGTACTTACGTGTGTGACACACATATATGCTTTTCAAAGGGCAACTGTCTACAACTATAGGAAAACATGGAGATGAAGGAAAATACAGTCTATCAAAGAAGGCAAGCAACTCTGCCAAGATTATTTCCTTTTGTGTTGTTGACCTATTTGATTTTTAATGAAGCAAGCAGTAAATGAATATATGGGGAAATCTGAAGGAAAAATAAGTCCATGAAGGCTAAAAATAGAAGTCTTTTCTCTTTGCCCCAAATTCTCTGTCCCCACATTTTCTAACAATGACTCTTACTGGCAATTTTATATATACCTTTCCAGTATACATTTCTAAGTGTGTGTGTGTAGGTGCATATGCACACAAGCATGGTTTTCATAAATGGTACCAAAATATACACCTTGTTCCATGACTTATATTTTTACATAACATTAGAGCCCTTTCCATATGAGTACACATAAATCTGCCCCACAATTTTGATAGCAGCACAATATTTAGAATGCAAATTACATTAATTTTTTTAACCATTCCATCATTGGTATATATTTAGACTGTTTGAAAAATAAAAAACTGGGAACAGACCCAATGACTAAAATTGTGTCAATAGGTATATTGAATATATTTTTCAGTTCACACACATTTCCCTCTCTCTCACTTGCCCTCTCACTAAAATTCAAAATTGCCCTGTGCTTGGTTTTATTGAAAATCCTTTCTCTTAAAACAAACAAACAAATAAATAACAATTTCCCATTGCAGAAAACAATATCATAGATAAACAAATAAAGGGATTTATTTGTTTCTGCTCCGAGTTTCAGGAATTCCAGATCCTTCTCTTTTCATCCCTCCCCACACTCCCTCTTCTTCTCATCATTCAGTTCTGTTTTTCTCCTTATGCTAGGTTCATTCTCTTAAAAACATTGCTGAGAAAGGTTTCAGGCTTACATTGTCTCCCTGTGGTGATCCAAGAAGAAACAGAGAAATCCTCTCTTGTTTTCATACGTAAAATCCTGGAAGAATCTGACTGGCTAATGCTATACAAAAAGGCTGAATGTTGTGCTGGGTTGAAGAGAGTCTCCCGAGAATTCATGTCTTTCTGGAACTTCAGAATGTGGCCTTATTTGGAAATAGGGTCATCATCGACATAATTAGTTAAGATGTGGTCATACCGGAGTAGGGTGGGCCCTTAATCCAATATGCCTGGTGTCCTTCTGAGAAGAGAAAGAGGGGACACACTGAGAGACAGACATACACAAAGGGAAGACAATGTGAAAACACAGGGAGGTCACCATGTGCCAATGGAGACATTAGAGTGATGCATCTACAAATCAATATTTGCCAGCAAACATTAGACACTAGGAGAAAGGCACGGAATAGATTCTCCCTGTGAGACTCCAAGAAAGACCCAACACTGCTTAGCTCTTAATTTTGGACTTCTGCCCTCCTGAACAATGACGGAAAAAAACTCTCTTGTCTTAAGCTACCCAGTCTGTGGTACTTTGTTATGGCAGTCCTGGGAAACTAACATACCCATGGGAGTGGGAGAGGGACAGTTTTCCAAATAACACAGATGCTATTACAAAATTCCTAAGAAGAAATAACCGAGCAAACCAAAGTAAAGCAAAGCAAAGCAAACAGATGAATACCACCAACAAAAACAAAATTAAAATTATCTGGTGGTACAACCTTGAAATATACCTAGAACATTTTTCTTTTTTTTTTTTTTAAGAGTGTATTTATTTATTTGAGAGAGAGAGAATGAGAGATAGAGAGCACGAGAGGGAAGAGGGTCAGAGGGAGAAGCAGACTCCCTGCTAAGCAGGGAGCCCGAAGTGGGACTCGATCCCGGGACTCCAGGATCATGACCTGAGCTGAAGGCAGTCGCTTAACCAACTGAGCCACCCAGGCGCCCCTAGAACATTTTTCAAACCCCATATAGCTATGTTTTTTTATTTGATATTTTTACCCCATCCACTTAAAGTTGAGGAAATTTACATAAGAAGCAACAACATAATGAAATCACAAATGTATAAAGAAAAGCAAAAGTCAAATAATAATGGAAGTAGAAGAAGTAGAATGATTTCAATAGAACCCGGCACTTACAGCTGTTTCCTGGTATTTGTCAAACAGAATATGAGTCCATGCAACTTTTATTACACAATGAAAAAAGAATACCTGACTGTTAAAAGAAATGACTTTTATTCCTATCCATGAGAAGAAATGTGTATTTCAGTAAATCAGAATAAAACTAGCCATTAGGAAAATCAAAACTCAGTCTCAAATTCCAAAAGCAAGAGAAATTGAATTTGAAGGAAAGTAACATCTTCCAAAGATTCAAAACATTAATTGAAGTTTTTATACATAATATTTGACACTCAAAACAAAAATTTATCAGCTCTATCAGGACTTGGGATCAAATGACCAAGATAAAACAAGCTAACAATAGAAAGACCCATTGGAGAACTAGATATTGCAGTTATCATTCAGAGATCCTAAAACAAATGTGATTAATAGGCTTAAGGATGCAAATGACAAAATGGTAAGTTTCAGGTAAACACAAGAGCAGGATTTTGAGAAATTTAAAAAATAGGCAAGTCAAGATAGTGACTGTACCTTTGCAGAAAGAGGGTGGAACTTAAGCGATACTACAAGGATTGTTTTAGAAGTGCTGGTATTGCTTGATTTCCTGAACTGCTTGATGATTTCATGGATGTACTTCCTCTCTGAAAATTAATAGCGGGGGAACATTTTCTGTGTATATGTTATACTTCATCTAGAATTTTTTTTAAATGTATACACTGCTGAGTTTCTGAAATAAATGCATATTCTAGTGTTATGCATGTAGCTGTCTGTGATTTCTAGATGTGAATGCAGTTTGGAGAGAAAGGTCCAATGTCTTACTGAAGGATAAATTCTGAATAGGTAGAAAAGGCAGAGATTATAACCTAGAGTAGTAAGTCAATAGCTATTTATTAAAAGAATGAATACATTGCCTATGTATTCCTTCTACTGAAAAAGGTGGTACAAATACAGGACTGAATAAATAAATATAAACATTCATGTTTCAGATCTCTTTAGGTGTCCAGTTCTTTTACATATAGGGACAGGACAAATTATATAGTATTTAAATTGGGAGAAAAGAAGTAATCTTTCCATATTGGGTCCTGTCTTTGATTTACTATGTATCATCTAGGAATTTTTTTTATTTTTCTTGCTTCCCTAAAAATGCACTATATATACTCCCTGGCTACACAGAGATCAGCTAATGGGAATATTCTAGTTAGTATCGTGCAGATGATTTACTTGTGGGCATGTTGGGCATAGTTCTCAACAACCCATGTCAATGCCCAAGCCAGTAAACACTAAACAGGTGATTCAACAGATTTTCAAGAATGAACAGGTTCTATTTCTCTTGTTTTTTAAAGCAAGCGAGAACAGTCTCTTACTCTGATTGAGGAACATAAGTATTGACAGAAGGAAAACCTAATGGCCTATTTGAGAACCATGAAGTTGAGTGAAATTTCCTTTTTCACCATTTTAAGCGAAAGACTCCCTTTAGGGTTCAATATATGTTTCGAGTGTGGTTAAAGTGAATACTTGAATAACATTTTAAAGAAAAAAAATCAGCACTCTTTGTTACTGCACTTCATAAAGAACTCACAAAGGAATTAGCTCAGAGAAAATAAAGATTAAACAATTGTGGCTGGGTTGTATGCTAGGAAAATGGGTCACTTATGCATACATATGTAATCACTCATTCAACAGATATAGGGAGCCCCTGCTGTTTGTAAATTAAATTATATGGGTCCCTCAACTGCCTATAGTTTAATGGGTTGGGAGATTATACACAACACCAAGCTAATAATAGTACAAAATGATTGCAGAAAAAATACTAAAAGGAAATGACAATGAAGTGTATGTTTAAAAGTACTCACTGGAGGTGGGGGGTGGGAGGGATTGGGTGGCTGGGTGATAGACATTGGGGAGGGTATGTGCTATGGTGAGCACTGTGAATTGTACAAGACTGATGAATCATGGATCTGTACCTCTGAAACAAATAATGCAATATATGTTAAGAAAAAAAAAAGAAGAAGAAGATAGCAGGAGAGGAAGAATGAAGGGGAGTAAGTCGGAGGCGGAGACGAACCATTAGAGACTATGGACTCTGAAAAACAAACTGAGGGTTCTAGAGGGGAGGAGGGCGGGGGGAATGGGTAACCTGGTGATGGATATTAAAGAGGGCACATTCTGCGTGGAGCACTGGGTGTTATGCACAAACAATGAATCATGGAACACTACATCAGGAACTAATGATGTAATGTATGGTGATTAACATAACAATAAAAGTTATTTTAAAAAATAAAATTAAAAGTACTTACTGGATGTCCACCGCGGGAGCTATTGAAGGGGAAATCATAAATTAAAGTGGGTATTGAAAGATGGTAAGGAGTTGGATAAGAAGGGCAAGGCCCATTGATTGTTTTTTCCTTTTCTTAGGTGAGGAGGCAACATATGGAAACTCATATGCATGTCAAGTTTGGGGCAGAATAATGAGAGAACTCCAGCTGGAGCAGAAACATGAAAAGATAGGCATGGAATACAAAGTTGGAAAAAGTTTTGGGGAAAAAAACCATTTATGCAAGGCAAAGTAAGGTGTTTGGGTTTTAGACAGGAGGGCAAATGAAGGCAACTTGGATTAAGAGAAAAATCATAAGGTTTGAGGTAAGAGAGACTTGGATTTGTAGTCCAGCTCTCCTATATATGTATGTCTCTTTTTCCTCCTTATAAAAGAAGATGATAGTATCAGGTAATTTTATTGTGAGTCTTAACTATAATAATACATATAAAGTAGTTGAGCCATATAAACCCTTACTACATATTAAAACATCATCCAACTCTTTCATTTTATGCTGTAAGTGGTTTATACTCTATAGTATAAAATTGTTGAGGTGGCTAATGGCTTGATAAAGACTATTTAAATAAGATAAATCTGACATCAATTTGGAAGTCTTGGAGGAAAGGACACTGGCTGGTAAAGCCATTTTATTGGGGTGGGGAATTTGAACCCCCTTAAAAATGCATGTACTACAATATAGATCCTTTGGGGAGAGGTACATGGGCTTCTGATCACTAAAACAGTCCATGACTCCCTGAAGGTTAAGGATCCTTGCATGTACTATGGAAGATGCTAGACTATGAAGGAGAAGAAAGAGAGGTAGAATATAATAATTCTATTTAATTATTGTATGTGCAAATTAAAGGAGTAATTGAAAATAACACTGAAATCTTAATCTTGTGTTACTGAGAGCATCATAATACCATTTCCAGAGAAAAGGGAGTCAGTTTGGAAGGGAAGCTTATATATTTGGCTATAAACAGGTTGAGTGTCGGTTATTTGCCAGAATTGCCAAGTAAAATCCTGACCAGACAGAGGTTTGCCCGGACTTAGGATGCAGGTCAGAGCGTGAGACAAAGATAGTTTAAGGCAAAGCCTCTCTGATGGTATTTCTTCTCCGAGGGTACGTGGCTAGAGCCAGGGGGTGCATAGAGCCATGGATAAAATGAGACAGCTTTGGGAATATATTTCAAAATATGGGGAAAATGTTTAAATTTTTTTACAATTCCAAACAATTGTTATGCACACTTGCAGTGAAGTGTTATAAAATTGAAAAAAAATGCTTTTAAGGTAAAACACAGGATGGAATGAATCTGCATTAATTACTGTTGCTGCCAGGAGTCATTCAGAAGAAAATTGTGAGAAAACTGCCACCGAAGGAGGTTAATTTTCTGAAAGGGTGAAAATAAAGTAAAATGAACAGAGGAGCAAGGACTACCCCAGAGCTGGAAGGTAGAAGGAAGAAAATCCAATTAAGGAGAACTTGTCAAAGAGGCAAGAAGATGCATCAGAAAAATAAAGTGTCAGAAACCTGGAGAAAGAGAATTTAAAGAATAGGTTGTCAATAATGTCAAAGGCAACGGGGAAGTCACACAAAATGAGAGCCAATGGGCACTAGAGTCGTCTTCCTAAACAAGTCTTTTAAACAGGTAATGTTGGGGACAACTGGGTGGCTCAGTTGGCTAAGCGTTCAGGTCAGGCCATGATCCCAGGGTCCTGGAATTAAGCGCCGGGTCACATCCCCTTGGGCTTCCTCATCAGTGGGTAATCTGCTTCTCCTTCTCCTTCTGCCCCTGCCCCTGCTTGTGCTTTCTCTCTCTCTCTCTCTCTCTCTCTCTCTCGCTCACTCTCTTTCTCTCTCAAATAAATGAATAAAATATTTAAAATAAAATAAAATAGGGACTCGTGGGTGGCTCAGTTGGTTAAGTGTCTGCCTTCAACTCAGGTCATGATCCCAGGGTCCTGGGATCTAGTCTCGAACTGGGCTCCCTGCCTCTCCCTCTTCCCCAGCCCCACTCATGCTCTCTTTCTTTCTCTCTCTCTCTCAAATAAAGTCTTTAAAAAGTAAAATAAGTAACGTTACAATGTTAAAGTTGTATGTAAAGATGCTTAGATCATGTTCGAGTAAGGTTTAATGCAGAAACTTTTCTACTTGTAGAAAGCCCTTCAAGAGATCGATAATCAATCATAAACGTGAATCCTTTGGGCAGATCATTTATTTTACGTTTTTACTCTCTCATCACAGCAACATGCAACTCAAATCTTAGAATCTGACCATCTCATCCAGTACAGACCCGATTAGAAGTTGAATACTGTCGAGATTAGAATAATTTATAACCTCAAAACTTGGCACCTTAGGGATAATGATAGGACAAATTAATTTTTGCTGTTGCTACAGAAATGGCTCAAATATCCAGAGCTCTGTTATCTAGACTCCTGCACTCATCAAAATGAAAACAAATACACAAAAAAAGATGAGAAACATACAAACCAGATATTCTATTATTATCATAGTTATTGTTAGATTAGGAAAACAATACATATCACTTTCACATTTCTAAGCTGCTAAAGCTGTACATATGCTGTAAAAACATTGTTGGAAGCCACTGCATCACAAGGAGATGCTCATAATATAGCCACTTTGCCTAACTCTCATATCTTTTCTCCAGAAAGGTGCAAAATCTGTGAGTGTTCAGGGGGAGGGCACAAACACCAAACTGGAAGTCAGGTCTTGCTTCCACTGCTTTTCTCTCATGACAAATGATCTTTCTATGCATCCCAGTTGGTCTGTCTGTCGGTCCCCTCCCCAGCTGACCACTCTGGGCTTCAGCGTGATAATTTATGATAGGCAAGCAATTACATCTTTCTTCACAAACGTACTGTGAGGATTATACTTGATAACATATCAACAAGTGCTTAGCATACTGCAGGCATTTGGTGAAATCAAAGTTCTTTCCATCATTCTCTTCTACCTTAGAGATCTTTTGGAACAATCAAGTGACATAAGCCACTACGTAGTACTTCAAGCATTCACATACAATAAAGAGGAGTTGAGGAGGGCGGAGAAAAAGAGAGAGAGAGGGAGATCGAGAGAGCTATTAAGGGAGGTTGAAAAAAGATGCTGCTTATTAGAAGGTTGTATTGAAAGACTACAGAGTAAAGGCCTAGGCTGGAATAGAGCTTCATGGCAGATACTGAAGAGAGACAAAATCTGGCCATTCTGCAGCTCCAGAAATGGATAAGATATTAGCATTGGTGGGGGGGGGGGAGACAAATTTCATATTTGAAAGCTCTCAAAGTCTTGGAGATTGAGGCAGCCATAGTTGGGATACAAATAGCTTGTCTAAATCTGTCTTCCGTGAAAGTGATAAAAGGGTAATAAAAGTGACAATTATTAAAGATATCAATAACTCTGATTTTCTTATAAGTAAGGCTAATGTTTCCCTTTAGATCAGATTCTAAAGAGACACTTACAGAAGAGAGTACTTTTTGCTTTTTATTTTTCTGCCAAGCAAAAAATGTACAATGAATTTCAAATATTTTTCAAGCTGATCCATGTATTTAAAGAGTGTAAGATAATGGTATTTTGTATGGTATTTTTTTGTACAATGCATGCTCGTCTTTTCTCATGAATGGTTTTCTCCCCTTGCTAATGAGTCATGACCTGTACTTTTCAAAAAATGAAACAAAACAAAACCCCCAGATTTTTAAGTGGTATTTTTTTTTTTTACAGATCAACACTAAGTACAATGGTATCAGAAATGAACACTAGTTTTTAAAAAATCTATTAATAAATATATATTTATTAACTGGAGTCTATTTCAGGTAGCACTTTGGTATCTATTCTATTCAAGTTATATTATTAGATACAAATTTCTTTCTAGGCTGGATGGCATTAATTAGCAGGATAGCATTTCCTGCAGTAACACATATTCAGCATCCAACCAATTCAACCAACATCCCAACCATATTCAACATGCAACCAAGGTAGGTCATTTGTTATGAAAGGTGTCAGGGGAGAGACTGATAGGTATGTGCAAAAGATCATGTCCACTCAGAAAACAAAAAACAAAAAACAACCCATATAAACTTTGGGTTTATTATACAAAAAGAAAGACTATCACATGAGGCTCCAGTTTAGATTTCTCTTTAACTCCAGTGCTCTAGGCCAATTATTTAAATTAGGTGTGGGAACTGATAGAAATATATTTGAAATGAATTAAAATGGGGGGTGTTTTATTATTATCAATAATTCTTATATGTTTTATAAATCTCTTTAGAGAAGATTTTAATCTAGTCTAGGGATTCTGATACTGGTAGGTGGAAAATGCAAACCACTAAATACAAATGAGGTTATATTAATGCCAGTGAGTGGTATTCATATAAGGAAAACTGAGTTGTACCACCAAATGAAGGAACGTACTTTATTGTGTTCTCATAAAAGAATTGGAGTTGAGTTGAGTGACTATTCAGCTCAGATTTTTCTTTTCTTTTTTTTTTTAAGATTTTATTTATTTGTTTGAGAGAGAGAGCGAGAGAGCGAACAAGAGAGCACAAGCAGGGTGAGCTGCAGAGGGACAGGAGAAGGAGGCTCCCAGCTGAGCAGGGAGCCCGAAGTGGGGCTCGATTCCAGTACCCTGGGATCATGACCTGAGCCGAAGGCAGACACCTAACTGATGGAGCCACACATGCTCCCCTCAGCTCAGATTTTTCTGACCATGATTTTTTTAAATATTTCATTCATTTATCAGATTATTTTCAAAATGTATACCCTGAATTTTGATTCAAGAAAATTGGTATGCTGTTTACGGTTGTTTTTTTAAAGATTTTTTTTTATTTGACAGAGAGAGAGCACAAACAGAGGGAGTGGCAGGCAGAGGGAGAAGCAAGGTCCCTGACAAGCAAGAAGCCCAATGTAGGACTTGATCCCAGGACCTTGGGATCATGACCTGAGCTAAAGGCAGACACTTAACCGACTGAGCCACCCAGGCATCCCTGTTTATGGGTTTATAAGAGTAAAAATATTTGTCCATTCTTTTCCATTTAACCAAACTTATAGGAGAGAGCAAAGAGTGATGTTGAATTTAAGAAAAGAGAGAGCTTGGAGTGCAGGACCAGAGAGCCCCTATCAAAATGGTGAAGTAGGTGGATATGGTCCTAGCACTCACTCCCTTCCCTTTCTGTACTCCTAGTCCACCTCCTACAGCTGTCCAAACCCACCACCCCCACCAGCACAGACTCTGAAGTAAAATAAAGCAGTGTTTGAATTCCAAGTTGATCATTTTTTATCTACTTGAACTGGAAAAAATGACAAATTCTTCTACATTTTATAAATTTGGATCAAAGGAGAATACACAGAGACAACATAGAGTTGCCAGAAGAAATATAGTGCACCTAATCAAATTTTAATTTCAAGTTAATGATGAAAAAGAACAAATAATTTATTTCATATAAACATGTCCCAACTGTTGCATGGGACATACCTACACTAAACAATTATTTACTGTTTACTTGAAATTCGAATTTAACTGGGTGCACTCTATTTAATCTAATAAATCAACTTAAATTTCCGGTTAATGGTGAAAAACAACAAATAATTTATTTTATATAAATATGTCCCCAAATTGCATGGGATATAATTATATTAAGCAATTACTCATCATTTATCTGAAATTCAGATTTAATTGGGTGTCCTGTATTTTTATTTGCTAAATCTGGCAATTCCCTAACTAGCATGATCTCTGGCACATAATAGGAGCTGTGAAATATATCCAGAAGCAGAAAGAGCAAAGACTTTTGTAGGTAAATCTGGATTCAAATTCTGCTTTTACCAGAATTTTATTTTGTTCATAAGATCTTAGTCTGACTTTTCCAAGGCTGTGTCCTGGGCTCTGAATCTCTACTTTCTCGTCAACATCAATATTACACTGCTCTCCGTTGTTTCCTGCTTTGGAAATAAATACACTTACATTATAATAGGAGACTCTAAGATCTCTCTACCTAAACTCTTAGAAAGGAAGAACTTTCTATCCTCACCTTTTGAGGAGCTTTTTTGATTCCGCCTGTTGCCCTAGAAGAAGACACCTAGGAGAAGGCTCCTCTCCACAGCATCTGCCTTTTCCTAAGTGTATGGGCATGGGACGGCAACAAGGATAATGTTTTTCCATAGCACCTCCAACCCTGCAAATCTGTGAGGCACTGTCACAATGATTTGTTTCTTAGATTTATGCTGACCAAAACTGTGCCTTTAGCATATCCCAGAAAAAGTAATCAAGGGAGTTCAAATCTGGTGAGTGTGGAACCCATTCCACAGGGCCACATCGGCAGATGCAGATTTGGAAATTATCATACAATTAGTCCTTCACACTCTAGCGTAATGAGGTGGTACACCATCCTATGGGAACTCCTCAAAGTGACCTTCTAGCTTGTTGAGTGCAGGTGTTAATTGATCACTTAATATGTTGGTTTTGTATGGTAAACATTTATTTATTCTGGCTGGCATTTCTTACTGATACACATATATATACTTTGTCGTTTAAACTTTTTAACCATCCTACAAGATATTATTATCACCATCTTGCAGATGAGAAACCTGAAGCAGAGAAAGGCTATATAACTTGTCCAGGATCGCAGTTAGTAATTGATGGAGTCAGTGTTTCAACTCAGGCAAAAGGAAGTTAGAGTCCATATTCTTTACTACTAAGCCAATGTTGCTGGGTATTATTGGAGTAATATATAGTAATAATGAAACCATTTCCTTGTGCAAGTATCGCTTCCATGGAATAAAGTCATTATTTACAGAGAGTTGTATTTTTATTTGTGATGGGATCTAAGCCAGAGTATTTCATTTTGAGAGGCGCTATTCATCACCTGTGGCTAAGAGTTAGTTGATGCCTCTGCCAATTGTCAGTGATTCAATTCATAGTCCAACAGAGGTTTTATTCAGTAATTATTTTTGATTTGTTTTCAAAGCTGTACTTCTACTTGCAAGCAATCTAAGTTTCTGTTTGTTTGTTTTGTTTTACAAAGGGACCAACATAATGGATACTTCACTGTTAAAATTGTATTTAAGTCTAAACATAGAAACTTGATTCGGAAGGCTGAGATAAAACATCCAAGAAAAGTCTTCTTTATAGATTTAAACACTCAGATTCTCACTTCGATTTGCAAAAGAAAAGTATTGAGCAAGAAGATTTAAGTGATTTTTAACTATGTTAAAAAAACTATGATATTAAAAAAGAGAGAGAGAGAGAGAACAAAAACAATTGCTCTTTCTAACGTACTTTACATGGCCAAGGGGGAACCTTGCCTAGCTGACTGGAGGAAATTAGCTGTTGGTTTCAAAATCACTCTTTCCAGAGAAGTTGGGTGTGTGACTCAGATTTCCACACCGAGGTGGTCCTTGAGAGAAAACTTTAGATGTAGAAGAGGTTATGTTAAATTCTTTGGTATCACTTATTATTTCCTTCAGGCAAACCACATGTCAGAGAACCTCAATCTGAAAATGAAACGGGTTACATGCACTTCTTCCTCTTTCTTTTCAAAAGGTCTTTCTGTCTTTCAGTTTTCATGTGTGCTCTTGATTGCTATCTTTCTATAAATAGATGTACTTATCAGAATGAAAACATCATTCCAATCTTTAGTTGCAAGATCTTTTATATCCATCTCCTGGACAGAAGAAATGTGTTGTGATTCGAAACTAAACATACAAATTGGCACACAGATTTCCACGCTTTTCAAATGTCTTGAGTAATCCAAATGAGGAGACAGACAAAGAAGAAAAATAAGGGGACAAGACCTAGCATTATTTGGGCACCCAGCATACCCCCCACACCAAGAAAGGTCTTTTGTGCATAGTATTAAATTTAGTCCTACATCATTTTATTGATGAGGCACCTGAAGGGTGGAGATATGAAAATAACTTTTTCCAAATTATGATTGTGATATAAATACAGGTACCAGGACTCTAAGTTAAAATAAAAACTCAGAATCTGTGATATTTCCATTATACCACTCTTAGGAATTTAGGCATAGTGTTTGGGGCTAAACACCCTGAAGATGGCTAATGATATGGAGAACCCTCCAAACCTCTAGAAAATTGAAATAAAAAAATCTTAATTTCTAAAAATATTTCCAAGTTAATGTTCTAGTAGTGGCTTGGCATCCATAAAAGACACCTAATTGGGAAAGTACATCATTAACCTTTGATACATGAGACTCCTGAATTATTTCACACATATTTGGGGTCAAATGTTAAGCATTTGGTTTCAAATATAAGATATATGCTTGGAAATTAGTTTGGCCAACCCTGGAACGTAGGAATTCTATTACCCTCAGACCTTTTTGGATTATAACCTATTTGGCATTATGCCATGCTTCATAATTGTGTTTGCTTTCTTCATAAGAACCACAGTTTCCTATTAGACAGGAAGTGATAGATTACTGTAATCCATGTAGTAGTTGCCTGTCAGTAGGGCATGTTTTTCATTAACATTGACTGCAATACATAAGGCTTAATTGTGGGACTTCTTTTTAATGTCTCATATATAGGGGAATAGAGCCATTGGATTCATTAATTCATTCAATTAATATTTACTTTATTGGGGGCTTTATTGAGAGCTAGACTTGTAAAGGCACTGAAGATATAATGGTGAATAAACACAGTCCAATGGGGGAGATACTAATCAAATAATTAGCAGTCATTGTAAAATTACAATTGTGATAAGTGCTAAGATATATGGTGCTCTGAGACAAGAGCTGTAGGGAAATTAACCTATGCAGAGAGATTGGGAAAGACTTCCCTAGAGGAGTGACGATTAATCTGAAATCTGAAGGATGAATAGGGGTAAACTAGGAGTGGGAGGAGATAAGAGGGTTTTATGCTTTGAATCCCAGTTGGGGGTAGTGGTGGTGGTGAGGGAGATAGCCAAGCAACACAATGGGCTGGCGATCAGTAAGCTAGATGGGAGAGGTCAGGACAATTATGAAAGATTGGGTGGGAGATGAAAGGATTTCAAGCCTGGGATGGGATTCAAGAAGGAGTGACAAAATCAGATTTGTGTTGAAAATGATTGCATATATCTCTCTCCAGATGCAGTAGGAAAATGCATGAGAGGGAATAAGGATGGATGTCGGTAGCCCACTCAAGAGGTGTTGGCAGCAGTCCAGCCTAGAAGCGTTAGTAGCCTGACCAGGATGGTAGTGAGGATGGAAGTATAGATAGAACAGATTGGAGAGACGTCTATATTGTCTAGAAACAGACATTGGTGATGAGTTAGATATGGAAAGATGGGAGATTAAGAAGAGGACTTATTTAGGATGACTCAGGCTTCTCACATTATAAACCTTATACTTCTCAGATGGAGGCACTGCTTCTTAAATACTTCCAGAAAAACAGCTTAACCTAAGAAAGTGAGTAAATTGCATTATTAAAAAAAAATACAGATTGCAGATGACAGATATAATGGAACCTGATCAGAGCTCTCAAAGCTATGCGTGTTTGGTGTGTTTGTTAGGAAGCAAACTACAAATTCCTTAAATTAGGTTGTGTCTGTATTGTGATGAGGAGAAGTGTCCTCAGATCTACATAACTGTTTCCCTATATATTTCTTCTCCCTGTACTTTTTGCACAAAAACAACAAAATCACAATATATTCTCTGGCTTTTTTACTTCTATAGGTTTTTCTTCCTTTTTGTTAAGTAAAGGCACCTATTCAAAGCAGAATAAATTTTGTCATTATGAACCCTATTAAATGAGTCCTCACTTGGGTGTGGTGGAGCTAGAGGTACTCAATGTCTATACTTCTTTTATCCTGAATAGTTAAAAGAAACTTCATTTTTTCCACGTTTTAGCACTTTTCCCCCCATTGGGAAATTCATTTAGTGAAGGAATACATTTTTACATAAGATTTTAGAGAAGAGAATTAGCATACGTAATTTATTCCAAGCCTAGCTTAATGTGATCTAAATCCCTAAAGATAGTGTCAGTAAATAGAATTATTAGAGGCCATCTCATTCATGAACATAGATGTTTCCCCTGAATTTAAAACTCATGGATGGTGTTTCATCCCCCTGTGTCTGGATGTGTGTCGATGAATTATCCTGGTCCTCCTACCTATGAACCACAGTAGATAAATCCAGAAATAAGAATTAATAATAATTTAGCCGGAGAAACACTGGTGGGAACTCTCAAGTAGTCACAAACCATTGTACAAAACAAAATTAATATATATTTGTTTAGGCTAATGCAGGAGTATGTAACTGCACTTAGGCAATGCTACAGATATCATAAGTTATTCTGCTTTTCAGAAGGAAAGCAAAAGTTTAGGAATGGTGAATATTTAGATCACGAGCAGAAGGTTAAGATAAAATCATGACTTTTCCAAAGGTTGAGAGGGAAAAAAAAAAAGTTGAGAGGCGGTGGAGACAAAATTTGAGTTTTTGTGAAGGTTTCCTGTTAGAAGTCCTGTTCGAAATGTTGAAATCTGCAAATGTAATCAAACCTATATTCCTTTGTAACATATCTAAATGTATCCAGCTTCCAAGTAATTATTACTAATGCAATAAAGAAAAGCAACATCTTCAACTTCAGAATGGTATGATCAATGGGATAAGAGAAGAAAAGACTATAGAATTCAGAGAGTAACATGGAAGATGGATTTTTTACTTCTAAGAAAATGTCAGTGACTGCCAAGGGTCCCATTTCCAGACATCATGGTTTGATTATTTAGAGATGGGGCCCGAGAATCAGTATATTTAAGGTTCCCCAGTGATTCTGATGTGTAGTCTAGCTTGAGAATCACTTATCTCAGAAATAGTTACTCTAGCTATAAAAAATGTGTACAATGAATGAAACATGCCCTGTATAAAGCTTCCTGGATATAGTGGGGTTATATAGAATCTTTGTTCTAATGAAAATGGCTATAGCAGGTTTGAAATGAATTTGACACAAAAGTTTTTGTTTTTAATTTCTGCTATTATAACAACCTTAAAAAGAAACCTATGACTTTGGCATTAGTGTTATCCCTATTTTAGAGATAACAGTTGAAGTATAGAGGATAGAGAAAAAGTAAAAAAGCTTATCTAATTTCCAGAGCCATATACCTTAAAGGTGATGGGTTTGGGATTCAAGCCCATCTCCCTGATGCTGATGGCTAGGCTTGCAGTCTTTCTTATAAGATCACGCTGCCTGCAAGAGAAAAATGAAAATTGGAAGGATTGTGGATCCTGATATATTTGTATAGTGTTTTGCATTTTCAGAGCCATGTTTCTTTTGTAATTGCCAAGGGAGAAAGGGCAAATGCAATTTGCTTCTATAAACTTAAGAGGTGGTCTTCATAGAAGAAAGGCACATTTATGAGAAACTTCAAGAAGAGCTGGATTTGAATGCCTTTCCCATGTCGGTTCTCTTATTCAACATCTAAACCCATCAACTTAGATAGGATGCACATAAAATATCTGATATTCCTGACCATGGACCAAAATCTGGACTTGGACTTGGGTATCTGAAGCCTTCAGTTAACTTCTGGCTGGTAATTTGAATCCTGTCCATTGAAACTAAACCTCAAGTCCCCTATTCTTGTAAAAAGAGTCAAAGATTGAGACTAGTTAGTTTATAACCACACTTAAAACTTTTAAAAATGTTGTTTATACATTATATCAACATTAATTGTTGTGTTATAGCACCCAGGATGATGCCACGCCCATGCAGGCACTTTGTAAATCTTACTTGATGGTTTGATGATTTTGTATGGTTAAAAAACTTGCACAAAAAAAGTGGCTTTTATTACCTGGAATTTAGGGGAATATAAGATTTTTGCAAATAAAAGGCAGATCTTCTTACTCTCCTTAAGTAGTTTAACTTTCACAGAACATAGTTTACTTCTCTTTTTAACCTTTTTAAAACCATGCAGAATCTAAAGATAGGCTAAAATTACAGTAATATTCCATTCTGAGTGGAATGAAGCTAGTAAGAATACTCATAAAATTGCATTTGCTAAAATTTATTGAGAACACAGTATGCCATAATATGTAATCTATCTAATTACACAGATTCTCTTAAAGGACACAACTATTCATGAGGAATGTAACACATTTCCAGTGAAGAAGTAGAAACTGGAGTGACATATCTAGGGTCATCCCTCTAATTAGATGGCAGGGCTGGAATTCAAACTTAAGGTTAATTTGAACCGTGGCCTCATGGGGTCTGAGTTTAGGGGAGTTAGCTTTAAACACACCAGCCCAGGACATTGCCAATATTCTCTCCAAGGTTATGTAACAGCCTGTGGCTTCTATGGACTATGTGGAAACAAATGTGAATATACATGGTTTCTTATGTCTATTCTTTGGTTAATTAAAGGTTTTGGTAGTTGTTATCTGCCTATACAGAAGGAAGAGATATACAATTATACAATACAAGGATGGTTTGAAATAATTCCAGGTTTTTCCTACCCACTGACCATGCAGAATCCAAATCCTTAATGTGCATAATGGAGCCAATACTTTGTTCTACTTTATAATTTCTCCTAAAATGCTCGCAAATAAACTATTAGCTCATTCAAAATGGCTTGGGATAGAAGTAGCAACTGATGTTTAAATCTTACAACCAAGCCAGATCTGTGTAAGAGGGTATACTGCCTTATTACTGTCTTATTTTGATTGTATCAGCAAGTGGGAATCAATAGGTCAAACAAAACCTGTGAATTAATGTTTACTTGTACACATGCTTTCTGCCTGAACGCGGTAATGTGATTCTTAGAAAAGATACTGTCATTAAGTAAGTCGTAATAGTACCTAAAATGTTTTGAATGCTCACTAAGTACTGAGCTCTCATTTATATGCTCCACATGGATAATCTCACAGCAGCCCTAGGGGGGAGGGCACTTACTGAGCCCATTTCACAGATGAGGTGATGTAACTTGCCCAACAGTGCACCTCTAGTAACTGGCAGAGCCATGCAGGCATTCTTCAGAGCTCACTCTGAACCTCTAAATGCTCTTTATAGGACGTTCTGTTATTATTGGAAGTCAAATGACTACATTATAAGCAATATAAGAAATATTAGTTGTTCTAGAACCAGAAAGTTCCAGGCTCTATTTTTTATGCCACCATTTATCCATCGATGTTCTTAAGCCTGAGAACTTTAGCTCTTGACCTAGCAGCTTGATGTTATTTAGTACAACTTGGCATTTGTAGGGCTCCCTTCCCACAAAGATAATTGATCTCACACAGATCATCAGCCTACTCTTGAACTGGCACAGAATTAGAAAACCCACAAGTTTCACATGAGGAAGAAGGCAAGCAAGTGAAAAGTCTTGCCCTAGGACATCTCTGAATTCACGAAGGGCTGAGGATTAGCACGAGGCATGTTACCTAAGCAGAGGAACCACTTATCTTTTCTGGAAATCCTGACAATATGAAGACTCAAGGAGGCAAAGACTCAATGACTCCAGGAAGAAAGAAAAGGTTATGAGAAAGAAAATATGGCCAGTTTTAGAGCCTGAAACAGATTCTTGTTTGGTGCTGGATATTGTTCAACCACATTAAAGTTCTCTACACTAGACTTGCTCAGTTGTGTTGGCAAACTCTGCCTCGGATGAGGCCTCAAGTAAATTGTGCTCAGTGGAGAGGAGAAAAAGAGCAAGATCACTGTAACTGTCTGGATTTCGTTAACCCAAAGACTCTAAGAAAAAAAAAATAAAGGTTTTCATGATTTGCATGATGATCTAACAAATACATTTTAGAAGAGGGTATTGCAAGGTTTATTTATTTATTTTTTTTTACCAAGTGCATGTAAATTGATAGCTGCATTTATATAAAAATAAATCCATATATGTGTTTCTGGTACAGAGCCCTCATTGCAATATATTTTGTTTCGTTACTATAAGTATCATCACATTGGATCTGGCCTCCTTCCTTCCCCCCCATTACTACCCTCGCCCTGTGCACACTAAAAACACTTGTCCTATCATTTCATTGGGAACTATAAAGAGAATAATTTCAGTTTCATGATTTAACTGAGATAGATGAAGTGGGAAAAAATTTATGTAATTCAAAGATATATACACACCCACATAAATATTCTTTGATTTGTTCTGGAGAAAGCTAAAAAGTAGGAGGTCCTCAAATATATAAACTTGATGTTTTGATTTTACCTAAAAAGAAGGACAAAAAAAGACTAAAAGTCTTTGCAGTAATCATGACATTCACCGAGGATAGGACCTGGGGATACATAGTATTCTACATGTTTGGATGGGATTTCAAATCACACTTTCTAATTCAACTCTGTGCTTTCTTGGTCTTTAAAGGTAGAGTGTTCTTTCCAAAGGGCATGGAATAAGTGAACTTTTAGTAAAGATGTTCCAGTAGAGTTATAAATCAGAATGCTTTGGATTGAATGTTTGTGTCCCTTTGAAATTTGTATGTTGAAACCCTAATCCCCAAAATGATATTATTTGGAGATGGGGCCTTTGGGAGATAATTAGTCTTAATGGGTCCTCATTATGGGGTTAGTGACATTACAAAAAAGAGTAAGAGACAAGAAAGCTCTCTCGCTGTGTCTCTCCAAGTGTGTGTGGAACATAATGAGAGGATGCCTATCTGCAAAGTGAGAGCATCACCAGACACCCAATCTGCCAGCAGCTTGATCTTGGACTTTCCAGCCTCCAAAAGTATGAAAAATAAATGTTTGTTGTTTAAGTCCCCTGGTCTATGGTATTTTGCTATAGCAGCTGAAGCAGGAAGTTAGGTCTGTTTTAGGCAACATAATAACCAAACTCAAGTTCACCTTTGCTGGGTGTTCATCTACCTCTGTCAGGACAGCATTTCCCTTCTGATACTCCTGCTTTTCTACCTTTCCTAATTCATGTCAAAGGGTTAGCTGAGTATTAAAGAGTTAGGGAGGACTGACTGAAGGGCTTTGCCTTTCAAAGATTTCTTCACATTTAGGAAATGAGAAGATTTTCAGGAGGGGGGGGTCACTAAAGCATGCAACTATCTAGTTTAGTTGTAATTTAGGTTTTGAAATAAAGTAGTATTTAAATTCCAGTTTTGACCCTCCAAATTTTCTGACTATGGGCAAATCACCTTAACCTCTTTTGAGCCTAGTTTCCTAGTCTAAAAAAAAGCAACAGTAGCTACTTCATGTTGTGGATTAAGTGAGAATACTGGCAAGCACTGAGCATCACGTCTAGCTCATAAAAAGAAGTTAGTAGTCAGCAAGACTGGTATTTTGCAGAAGGGGTATCTGACTTGTATTCCTTTGCATAGTAACATCTGTTACCAGAAACACAACTTGCTGTGGGAAACCTCGCCATACTAGTTGCAGATTATCAGAACTTGAGGAAACCTTACAGATCCACTGTAAACCACGTGGGAAAGGAGACTCCACAAGATGGATCAATTTGCCTTGGTCAGAGAGTAGGTAAGAGACTCAGGCGGGTCTCACCAGGAGCTTCTTACTGTAGCTCTCACTTACAGTTCTTCTCACTTCACTGAGAATTCCTGAGTCTCTAGGGAACTAAAGATGAGAACTTTCATTTTGAAGTAAAGTATGCATGATCATTAAATGTGTATTTTTGCATATGATTTAATGTTGACTCTCAAATTCTCCATTTCACATTTTTTATTTATATAGTAGTATTCCTTGATCAGCATTTTCCTTAACATCAAAATGTTATCCTCCATGGTAAATAAGATTATGAATAATTACCTGCCTTTTCTAAGCCTGAAATCTGTTTAAGAGTTGAGATCCAGTTTAAAAGACACACACACACACACACACACACACACACACACGCAATATAGTACACAAATATCTTAATGCTAAAAAGCATGCTGAATTACAGTTTCTGCTTAAGTTCAGGAAAGAAAGAGATTAATATGTTTTTGTGGTTGTTGTTTTTTTAAACATTCTGAATTATAAAGCCCAAACAGAAGACATCTATTGAGTGAATCCAACCTTTAGACAATTTTTTTATGAAGGAACAGATATGAATATTTTAGACTTTGCAGTCCAAAAGATAAATTCAAGGATTTGTGTAAGTACTTTATAACAAGAGAAAAAAACTAATTTTCACAATTTTATTGGCAAAATTCAAACAAAACAATAATAATAAGGGAATGATCTTCCAACAATACAGGTCTATTATTGTGAAAACTGAATTCTTTTATGAGGGGATAACATTTTGTGTAATTGAGATTCAAATTCTTGTTGCTTATCACCACACTGATTGCAAACACTCATCTTTAACAACAATTTTCATTTTACAGGCCCTACAGAAACAGCCTAGAGAAGAAGGATAAAGCAGCGAAACAAAGTTAGTCCACTAAAGGAAATGAATGTTATAGAGAGGATCAATAATTGACCCTGGGTGAGGGGGGGAGGGTGGGAAACAAAACAGAAAAAGAAAATGAAAAAAAGAGTAGGGATCAAAGAAGACACAAAAAGGACATACAATGAGGCAGAACCAATAAATGATTTCATATAGGAAATTCAAGTACTAAATTACACTAAGTCACAGATTAAAACACAATTTCTAAATCTTGCCTCCAATTATAATGCTCTTATTTTTAGAATATATATTATCACATCTAAATCTTTCCATCAATCCAGGATTTAAAAGACTTCTAAACCAAACAACACAATAAAACTCCTGGAAGTGAATGTTTCAGAGTCAAGCTGGAAAAAGAATGTCATCTGAGTTTAATTTTAGGGGACAAAGTAGTTTATAAGAAAATATTACTATTTCTGAACTTCATGTGGAAGCTTGGGTATAAAAGGGATCAAAATATGCCAGCCTAACATGTCACTTTATCATAAGGATCATTTTGAGTTGACAGCAACTGAGAAAAAACAGACACAGGAGTAGCTCTCTGTCCTTTCCCTATCTGCCTAAAATCAGGGCATAAATTCCCCTTATAAGATGTCTTCCCTCCACTACCAGCTATACCAGAAAGAGGACAACCCTTGTCACCAGAGATGAAGAAGTTATCAAGAGGAATCTGCATAAACAAATTTTACTGAATAACTCTTATCCACCCATATATTTACCCACTCACAATTTACTCCCCACTAGGAGCCACAGGGGAGGAGTAAATGTTTTCCTTTCTCCTGTCACTTTGCTACAATTTATTTTCCTTTGTTAAAATGGTATAAAGCCCTTGAATCTGACTGCTTCTTTGGGCTTTCATTTCTTTTCTGTGGAGCCCCTCATTGTGCTCATACAATTAAAATTTGTTATTTCCATTTTCCTGGTAATTGGTCATAATTTGCAATCTTCAGTTACAGAACATAAAGAGTTTTTCTGCCCCTACGTGTGCTTTTAAGTAATATAGAAAATATAGCAGAATCAAAGATAATACCTATGAAAAACCACTTTCACTTTTGGAATGTGAGGGCTAAGGGCAAGGAGTAACTGTGACAGAATGAAGGCCAAGTCTTTAAGAGACAACCACAAAAACACCTCAATTTTGTCAAATATTAAAGCTTCTAGTCTCTTTGTTGTCTGAACTCTCCTTTCCTAGCTTTATTTTCCATCTACTGTTTTTTTGTTTATCTAAATAACTGAAAATTTTTGTGTCTCCCCATGCTAAAATTGTAAGTAAATTCGTTCCAACTAAATTCTCATTAAGACAGTATCATTCCCTAGCCCAATATCATAAAAGCCATATATGAAAAGCCCACAGTGAATATCATTCTCAATGGGGAAAAACAGAGCTTTTCCCCTAAGGTCAGGAACACGACAGGGATGCCTACTCTCACCACTGTTGTTCAACATAGTATTAGAAGTCTTAGCCTCAGCAATCAGACAACAAAAAGAAATAAAAGGCATTCAAATTGGCAAAGAAGAAGTCAAACTCTCACTCTTCACAGATGACATGATACTTTATGTGGAAAATCCAAAAGACTCCACTCCAAAATTGCTAGAACTCACACAGGAATTCAGCAGCATGGCAGGATATGAAATCAATGCACAGAAATCAGTTGCATTTCTTTACCCTAACAATGAGGCAGAAGAAAGAGATATTAAGGAATTGATCCCGTTTATAATTGCAGCAAAAATCGTAAGATACCTAGGAATAAATCTAACCAAAGAGGTAAAGGATCTGTACTCAGAAAACTATAGAACACCTATGAAAGAAATGGAGGAAGACACAAAGAAATGGAAAAATGTTTCATACTTATGGATTGGAAGAATAAATATTGTTAAAATGTCTATGCTACCCAGAGTAATCTACACATTCAATGCAATCCCTACCAAAATACCATCAACATTTTTCACAGAGCTTGAACAAATAATCGAAAAATCCAGAAAAGGCCCTGAATATCCAGAAGAATGCTGAAAAAGAAAACCAAAGCTGATGCATCACAATGCCGGTCTTTAAGCTCTATTACAAAGCTGTAATCATCAAGGCAATATGGTACTGGCACAAAAACAGACACGTAGATCAATGGAACAGAATAGAGAAGCCAGAAATGGACCCTCAACTCTATGGTCAACTAATCTTTGACAAAGCAGGAAAGAATGTCCAATGAAAAAGGGACAGTCTCTTCAACAAATGGTGTTGGGAAAATTGGACAACCACATGCAGAAGAATGAAACTGGACCATTTTCTTACACCATACACAAAGATAAACTCAAAATGGATAAAAGACCTAAATGTGAGACATGAATCCATCAAAATCCTAGAGAGGAACACAGGCAGTGACCTCTGTGACCTTGGCCATAGTAACTTCTTGCTAGACACGTCTCCAAAGGCAAGAGAAACAAAGGCAAATATGAAGTATTGGGACTTCATCAAGATAAGAAGCTTTTGCACAGCAAAGGAAAGAGTTGACAAAATCAAAAGACAACCGACAGAATGGGAGAAGATATTTGCAAATGACATATCAGATAAAGGGCTATATCCAAAATCTATAAAGAACTTATCAAGCTCAACACCCAAAAATGAATAATCCAGTCAAGGCAGAGGACATGCACAGACATTTCTCCAAAAAGACATGCAAATGGCCAACAGACACATGAAACAATGCTCCACATCACTTGGCATCAGGGAAATACAAATCAAAACCACAATGAGATACCACCTCACACAAGTCAAAATGGCTAAAATTAACAACTCAGGAAACATCAAATGTTGATGAGAATGCAGAGAAAGGGGAATCCTCTTACACTGTTGGTGGGAATGCAAGCTGGTGCAGCTGCTGTGGAAAACAGTATGTGGTGGATCCTTAAAACATTGAAAATAGAACCACCAGATGATCCAACAATTCCACTTCTGAGTATATACCTGAAGGAAACAAAATCACTCTCTCAAATATGTATCTGCACTCCCATGTTCATTGCAGCATTATTTTCCAAGACATGGAAACAACTTAAGAGTCCACGGATGGATGAATGGATAAAGAAGATGTGGTACTTACATACAATGGAATGTTATTCAGCCATAAAGGAGATGCAACAACATGGATGGACCTTGAGGACATTATGCTAAGTGAAATAAATCAGACACAGAAAGGCAAATACTTGATCTTCCCTATGTGTGGAATCTAAGACAAGTAAACTCATAGAAACAGAGAACAGATTGGTGATTGCCAGAGGCAGAGGATAGGGTATGGGGGAAATGGTTGTAAATAGTCAAAAGGTACAAGTTATAAGATAAATAAGTTCTGGAGTTGTAGTGTACAGCATAATTAACTATAGGATTGTACACTTGAAAGTTGGTAAGAGAGTAGATCTTAGAAGTTCTCATCATACACATAAAAAATTAGAACTGTGTCCGGTGATAGTGTCCAAACTTATTGTGGTAATCATTTCTCATTATATACATATATCAGATCATTATGTTGTACACTTTTAGCCAATACAATGTTATATGTTAATTATATGACTGGAAAAAAATACAATTAGTGAAGAAGGGAGCACAATTATTCACATGCTCTTTCTTAACAAACTACCTTTCTTATTCGTTATATGGGTGCTGTTTTGTTTTTTTTTAAGATTTTATTTATTTATTTGAGATAGAGAGAGAGCAGGAGCAGGGGAGCAGACAGAGAGGGAGAATCAGGCTCCCTGCTGAGCAAGGAGCCCGATGTGGGACTCTATCCCAGGTCTCTGGGACCATGACCTGAGCCGAAAGCAGACACTTAACCGACTGAGCCACCCAGGTGCCCCAGTGGGTTTAAAAGATGGGGGGAGGGTTAGGAAAAAAGTGAATATAAGAAAATCCTTATTTCTTTAAATAACGAACTACTTAAAGTGCAACAGTCATGCACTCACTGGGTAAATTTGAGTATGCAATTCTGGTTTCCATTTTCATCTCACAACTGGGATTGACCTTGCATGATTTGTGTTGCTAAATGGTTACTTCATAAACTTAGAATAATACTGACCACTTCCTAATATTTCCCGCAGTTCTGTGATGGTGGTGAAAATCAGAATTATATACATTTGATTATCATTATATGTATATATGATGATGTAATATGATGATTATCATCATCAACATTATAAAAGATAGGACTTTGTTTTCTTCCTTTCAACCAGCCATTTTCTGCACTTAAAAAATAATCCTTACTTTGCTAATTACAAATCTTCTTTCAATTCATTTAGCAGTTCTCATTACTTATTATTTCCTTGTTGCTCTTATTTCAATAAATCAATTAAACACTCTTCCAAGCACTGTTAAAATTTTTCCCAGTTAGGGTGTTATGCACAAACAATGAATCATGGAACACTACATCAAGAACTAATGATGTAATGTATGGTGATTAACATAACAATAAAAAATTTAAAAAAATTTTTCCCAGTTACTCAAATGTTTTCTCTGCAAATTGTTGAATTTACTTAGGTGGAGTGATCTTTTTATGAGCTCCATTAAATCTAAAAAAGACATCATTGCCCTAAATACCTAGCAGTGTTAGCAAGGCTTGGTAAACTTTAGGAGAAAGTTTATTCTGTTACAACAAATGTAGGTACACAAGAGCATGTGAAGTATGCATTTAAAGTCGTGGTGAGCATGGGGTAGTGACCAAAAACTAAACATTTTTCAGACTATAAATCTCTATACAGATGTATACCAAAGGCTTTTTAAGGGCAGAACTATTTTCATTTTAGCTTCAAATATATATTTTTCTCTCTGTGTTTCCTGATTCCCTGAAAATAACATGAAGTACTTAGGATACTGTTGGAGGTACAATAGAGAGGAAGTTTTCATCCTTCTCAGTAACAAGACTATGCAATTCTAAAATATTAGAGCACTTTCTACTCTGTTCTTTTGCTTACATTGCCCCTTCTACCCAGAATGCTTCATTTGACTTCTCTCTCAACATTGCTTGGATAGAGCAATTGGAAGGCTGATCAGGTGAAATTCTGGAAAGCTTCCTCTGGCTTCTCCTACACCCAACCTTCATCTCTGTTTTTGGCCTTCATGCCTATCTTAATTTCTGCAGGTATCTGTGTAATAGTATAATAATTGCTTCATATGAGCCCACAGAATCAGACATTTCTTTACTTAACAGACAGTTAAGTGCCTGCTATGTGTAAGTAGTCAGCAGAACTTGGATATTCTAACAATATTAACTATATGTTTCCAGAGGAACAAAAAGCTACTGTCCTCTCTCAATGGGACCAGTGCTCGGAGTTGTCATCCAACGGTTGGGATTACATAATTGTGTGGGGGCAGCAAACTTTTTTTGCTTAATTACCTCAACTTTCATGCTTATACGATGGTTTGTTGAAGTTAGAGAAGTGTCTGTGACACGGTTTTTCACTATTGTGCAAGACTTAAGTGACTTAGGCCAATACGCAACTTTGGATACATTACCATGGGCAGCTAATCAATTGATTCAACTAGCACAGATATTTTTATGTATTAATCTACCAATCTGAAGCACTCAGCTTCATTTAGTTGGATCTATCTTCCATTTTTTCTTTTGCCTATTATCCTTGTCAAATATATTTACCTGAAAATATGGTTTATATCCTTGGGATCTTAGCTTTGCCCCTGACAGAATTTCTCCCCCATCAAGTGGTAATGCTCTCCTAGTGAGTTGATATGATGTCAAGGAAGTTGTCTAAAACAGTTGAAATTCTACAAATATGGAAATACTGATTTAAGGCAATGCTCCAGAGAATCCAAAAGTCAGATTAATAACTAGTAAAGTCATTTTATCAACAACAATTCATTGCATTTTTTTCCACCTTGTGCTATTTTAGACTAAAGTCGCAGCATCTAAAGTTTTACAACACAATACTAACAGATGGAGGAACTTATGAGTGCAAAAATGCTTTATAATCACCCAGATTTTAAAAAAAGAAACCATGGATGAGATACCCCCCCAAAATAAATACAGCATTGCTTAAGCATGATTTTAAAAATTCCACAGACTTTTTTGCACTACAGAGGCTGAGCTTAGCAAAACGACTGTGGTATGAGTTACATTCTGTTATCATAATTTTATTCAGTTCTTTTCATGAGAAAAAATGGGACTACTGAAAGTCGACTCCAGTGACTAATGTGCGTGCTTCTGCTGAATTACCACACTTACGCACGTTTTATTAGGGGCACTCATTCCCCAACTATTGTAACATGAAAGGTAAAAATTTACCAGACAGAAAACAGGAAAAGAAATGATGTTTTACTTTACTTATCCCACTGGACCAGGGAGCAATTTAAATTCAGGAAACGTAAAGCATTGTTTCTGAGACAGCTATTGGTAATTGCTCCTGTCTTTAAATAACGAACTACTTAAAGTGCAACGGTCATGCACTCACTGGTCTAATTTGTATTGCAAGATATTATAAATACATTAGTCTCCTAGAGAAGAAAATTCACCATCAGGACGCCTTGAGGTGCTAATGGAGACAGAAAAAGGTTAAACTGACAATCGCCCAAGGTGATGGTGCAGTTACCTCCCACAGTTTCTCTAATGGATTGAGATTCAAGGTAGTAATTATGTAAAAAGACATGTTTGCTAATAGTCTAGTAAAAACATACGGAGACCACACATCTACAACCTTCATCACAAGGACAGGCACAGGAGCAGACAAGATCCTCAGAAATCAGTCCGAAAAACACTAAAATTCACTTTGACGTGGGGACTCTAGACATCCTTTGGTGGGGTAAGGGGAAAACACGTCTCAGATGTCTCCAATATGAAAAAAGCAAGTGGACAGTTATGGGATGGGCTGACTTTAGATGCTGCTGAAAATGTGCATATTCCAAACCTACCTTCTGTTTGTTTTTTCTTTAAATTGAATGAAAGAAAAACTGATAATTAAATTAAAAATCAAACTAATTAAGAAGAGCAAAAATAATTGTTTTGCTGTTAGTGGTTCTTTTAGTTTATAAGGCATAGGCATAGCTTCAATTACATCAGGAAATGGAGTTTTCTGGTGAGAAACCACAAGGACTAGAGGAAATACATCCATCAGAAATTGGGGCGATATGGACATCTGTTCATGCTACCCTGGACACTCTACCATCAGTAACTTGGGAGTTCAGCATTTTCTGTTTTCAGATTTCTGCTGTCTCTGCTTCCCTTCTGTTCTGCTTATTTTTCAACTTTGCATGTCTCTACTGCATAGCTTCTGCTTTATCAATAGCGCTGATGCCTCATGGCCTCTGCTGGGTCCCTCTTAGCTCTCGTACTGTCCTTGATCTTCTTTGTGTGTGCCATGGTCAGACTCTCTTGGAGAAGATCTGACCGGGTCATATTAGGGTCAGTCCCATTTTAGCATAGAATATCTCCATCCTGCAGAGCTTTTCTGCAAAGACACTTATTGTGCACTTTAGGCAATAATTCCTGATCCTATAGTTTTGATGAGATGGCAGGGTGACATAGTATAAAGCACTTTGCCTCCTTGTAAAGAACCCTCTGTATTGCATCATGATTCACTTTGCATAGAAAGCTCTTTGCTAGATACCCACATGGCTCATTCCCTTACCTTGTTCAGGTCTTCGCTCAAATATCATCTTCTCAATGAGATCTTCCCCACATACCCCTTCTAAATTTAACTCTCTACCTTTCTAACACTTTCCCATTCACAGGCAATTCCTATCCTTCTTTTCTTCTTTTACTTCTTTATTTTCCTTCAAATATCTATTCATATCAAACTATACACTCTTCTCATTTACTTTGTGTATTTTCTTTCACCCTCTACTGCAATATAAATACAAGTACAGGATTTTTACATTTTTTTCCATCACTGGGTACCCAGAACCTAGGACAATGCTTGTCACATGGTAGCCATCCAACCAATACTTACTGACTAAATAGCCAGACTGATGAGGTCTTGCAACAAAAATTAAAGATGGAACTAATGTGGGAAAATTGTGAACACAAGTCCCAGTATGTTGTAACAAACCCAGAGATTAACTAGTCCAAATAGGAGCAGGAGGTATGGTCTTCAGGAAGAAGATCTGTGGAAAACAAAACTCAATATAATATCTGATTGGATATCAAATTTTTGGGAGAAGAATGAGTCTATGATAATGATAGTACAAAAAAAGGGAAAAATGAGAAACTTTGGGAAAAATTATAAAAGAAAGGGGACATAACAAAAGTATATTAGTGGCTCTGCAAAGAGCAATGATTATATAGCTTGTGGTGGAAAGACTGCTCACAATTATCCTTGCTCCTGCTACTCATGATGTTGTGTAAGCCCAATCCCCTTGAAGAGAAAACTGTAACTTGCTTCTAACTAATAAAAGGTGATAAAAGTAATGAGATGCCATTTCCATGATCACATTGCATAAAATTGTAGTGTTTGTCTTGCTAACTGACTCTTTCCTTTCTTAGCTTTAATAAAGTAAGCCGCTATTACACGAGCTGCTCTACACAGAGACCCATACGGTAAGGAACTTAAAGCAATCTTTGGCCAATTTGTAGCAAGAAACTGAGACAATCCATCCTACAACCTGCAAGGTATTGAATTCTACCAGCAACCATGTGAGCTTAGAAACTGATTTTCCTCCACCTGAGGTTTGATAGAAGACTACAGCCCTGGCGAATGCCTTGATTGCAGCCATGTGAGAGACTCTGAAGCAAAGAACCCAGGTAATCTGTGCCCAGACTCTTCATGCACAGAAACTGTGAGAAAACAGTGTGTACGTTAAACCACTAAGTTTGTGGTTATTTGTTATGAAGCAAGGCAACTAATACTAAAAATGCAAACGTTTTTCACTGATCTCTTTCTTTAAGAATCAGCCTATAGACAAAGCACAAGAATGAATGTGGATATGCAACAGTATTTAAATCTTTTCAACTGTGACATTGTGAAGGTAAGAAACTGGGACGTAGAATAGATGTAGGAAAGAGAGAAGAAAGGGTAATAAGAGTTTTCATTGCTGCATCTAATTATGTGAAGAGTTAAGTTTATACAACCAGGAATAAAGATGTAAATATATTACTTAAATTCATAAAAGGAACGAATAAGAAAATAAAGCTATTATTATAACTATATTGACTAAATGAAAGAGAAAACGTGGGATGGGTTACTTAGAGCAAACTAAATTCCCATCTATCTTGAGAAGAAGTTTATATGGTAAATAAAGCAATATAGTAGAAACATATTATTTAGAGATCTAGAGGTAACAGTAGAAACAACTAAAAAGTTGAAAGTAGTTGCCTCTTGCCACGAGAGAGTGAAGCAATGGAACATTGACTTTCATTTTTTTTCCCAAACTATTTAATTCAAAATCTTGTGTACGTTTTACTCCGAAAAAAATATTATAATAAAAAATAAATACGTAGAATATGAGTGATATTATTTAAAAAACTAGAAATAATGAGCATTTTATTATTATTATTTTATTATTAATTTCTAAATATCAACTGGCTCACTAAGGACTTGAGGAGTTTCCATTTTCTAAAATTTTGTTTTGCTTAATAATTCAATTTTTCTGAGGACATAGATAGTAAATATCCATCTTAAATAATTTGAATAAATATAAAAATATTGTACATTAATATAGTACCTGAATTTTTCACCCTAGGGTAACTACCATTGTCATTTTTTGCTTCTCTTTCTGCCCACTTAGAACTCACATACTCATCCTCTCCCCCCACATAATCTTAATATATCTAAACAGTATTATATCAGAAAATTGCTTTTAATATTGGAATGGATACTGCTCCACACTCCATATTTTCCATCTCTGCTGGTATTTTTATTTTACTTCATTGAGAAAAGTATGCATGGACATATTGTGATTTCCCTATTAAATGTTTCATGTCTTCTTGATTTTGTAACTGAGATAATATATGCAGTTAGTTGATCTGAATTTCTCCTAGGATACAAAAAATTAACTAAAGAGGTAAATTAAATAAACATATAACTATATGTAAATATGTATCTCTATATAATTCCATGCAAAGAGAATTTGGTTCAGAGGGAATATTTTATATATATATATATATGAATTAATACAGAAGCCTACAACATATACACCATTCTGGCAATTTCAACCATTTGAAAGATAGCAATCAGAAAGGAAGCAATTATGATTCCTCATCCATCCCAATAAATGTCATAAAAATCTGTACCCTTTATTCAGAGTGCATTAAATTGTACTTTATCTACATTTATTTTAGTCACAATTTTAATGAACTCAGTTATCTGATTTCAAGCAGACTAAAAGCAAAATCTTAGGAGCGATCATGGCAGAGCTCTATAATCAGCAGATACAACATGTCAATCAGTGTAGGAATTTGGACCTAATTAATGTTAAGATTTATACTCCTAAATGACCTTTGAAAATATGAGAGCCCATTAAAAATAACCAATGTTCAAATTATGATCCTGAGTCATCAATGAAAGGTTAAATTATTTTCAGTTTCCATTGTTGAAGAAAAAAAATGATGAAATGTCTGTAAAGATTTCAGAAAGATTTTAGTTCAAAGGAGTAACATTTTAAGCAAAGTGTTGTTGCTTTCCTGGTAACTATCTGATCAGTGGAAATAAAATCACTACTACCACCACCAAACTATCATCTGTATCAACATTTCTACTATTTATTAAGCTTTAACAATTTTATTTATTTACTTGCAAGGCACAGTGGAAGCTATTTCACATGTTAATTCAATCTGACAACCACCGTTGGAAGATATTATGTTACTCATTTTCAAATCAGGGAAATAAAGTTCAAAAAAGGATAGAACTACAAAGGAAAGAAAGAATAAAGTGACTTGCTCGAGTTCTCACTCTCCGGTTCTTTGCTAAGTTTGAATGTATGTTTACCTTCCAAGACTATGCTTGCTCCCCTTCTCTCTTTTTACTCCCTGAGTAGTTTCTTTTCACACCTATAGACTTAACATCTGTATTCAGATAACTTGCACATTTATATTTCTATCAAAGACTCCTCTTCCAAACTCCAGATCCATAAAGCTAAAGCCTATTTAAAAAAGGAAAAAAGATCTATTTATTGATTTGTGAGACAGTGAGAGCACAGCATGAGGGACAGAAGGGGAAGGAGAACCTCAAACAGGCTCTACAGTGAGCGTGGAGCCTGACTTGGGGCTCGATCTCACCACTCAGATCAAGACCTGAGCTGAAACTCTTGGTTTGTCTTAACCAACTGCATCACCCAGGTGAACCAAGCTAAAGCTTATTAAAATCTTCTCTTGATTATCTCTGTAAGCCACCTCAAACTGACCTTATCTTCTCTTACCCCTGGTTCCTCTTCTAGCGACTCTCACTTCGGTGAGTGGCTTCATTATGCATCCTATTACACAAGCCAGGACACTAAGGGTCCGTCTGACAGTCCGAACAGGCCCCTCTTCCTCAAATTTCTTATCCATCCACCACCAAGTTACATCAAATATTACCTTCTTAATATATTCTCTCATCTCTACCATCACCTCCTACTGTTAAAGCTACCATAATGAATTCCTTCCTCAATTACAATCACTTCTCACCTAGCATACCTTTTACTACCCTAGATCTTCTTTAATTTAGTTTTGAGATTTTACCAAGTGATCTTTTTTTTTTAAAAAGTATATTTAATCATGTCACATAAGCAAAGCTTTCCATTGCTTTTAGGATAAAGGCAAAACTTGTCCTCACAGCTTGTAAGGTCCTTCATGGTGATGGCCCTGTCTACTTTTCTAGTTTTACCTCATGCCACACTCTTTCTCTGTTTTGTTCTCCAGGCATGCAAATCTTCTTTCTGTACCTTTTCTTTATTTTGCTCTCTCTCACCATGGGATTTTTTTTTTCCTTCAATGTGGCAAGAATCTATCATTTTTATCTATTTAACTCTTCTTCAGTTTCAAAGTAACACCATTTTCTTCATGGAAACCTTCCTTGATCTTCCTAAATAAGTCCAATTCCCCTCTAATAGAAATTCATAATACCACATACCCTTACTTTGTTTCACTTGCTCCATTTGAATTTTCACATTTATTTGTATTATTATTTGTCATTCCTTTTAGATTGTAAAGTCTGTGAAAGAAAGACATTCTCTGTTTTTACTCATCATTTAGGGTGGTCTGAATGCTTGTGTGCCCCCAAATTTTATATGTTGAAATCCTAATCCCCAGTGTGATAGTATTAGGAGGTAGAACCTTTGGGAAGTGGTTAGGTCATGAGGGTGGAGCCCTCAGGAATGAAATTCATGCCCTAATGAAAGAGAATCTAGAGAGCTTGCTCACCCCTTCCATGAGAGGGTACAGGGAGAAGTTGGCAATCGGCAACCCGGAAGAGGGCCTTCACCAGACCCGAATCTGCCAGCACAATCATGGACTTTCCAACCTCCAGAACTGTAAGAAATAAATTCTGTTGCTTATAAGCCAACCAGTCTATGGTATTTTCTCATAGCAGCCTGAACAGACAAAGACATCATTGTACCCCCAGTATCTTTTTGACGGTACTGAGCACATAGAAGGTGTTCAACTATGACTTGAATCTTGTTGAAAGAATCAACCTTTGATAATCTTACACTGCTTATTTTAAACACGTTTCAAGATGACAGATTTAATGAGTATGTATGCCTCACTTCAGGTAATATTGATTAATTATTATAAGGGATTTAATGAGTATGTATGCCTCACTTCAGGTAATATTGATTAATTATTATAAGGATTGTCCATCTCAAAGAGATACTGAAAAAAAATAGCTTAGAGAAGACAGGAAAATGAGAATCTCATTTCCTAAGATCATACATGCCCTTCTTTCTTCACTCTTGTATAAATTCTCTGTCTGTCCTTAGATCAGTTTCTAAGTCGGCTACTCAAAAGAACTTGTGTATTTCTGGCTGCTTCCTCAAAACATCATGTTTCATTTGGGAAGAAGAGGGGAATTAAAGGCATCTGAGGCTTCATCTCTGGCTTTGATTTGATTATTCCTCATTGTTCTATAAACAGTTGTGTAAAAATAATAAGCAAACAAAGCATAACAATAAAAAATAAATCTTTGTAAGTATAGTGCTGGGTTATGCAAACTAACATGGTGAAAGAAAAAAAAATGTGCAAAACTTCGATTCAACTCTACAAAGGTCTTGTAAAAACATGTGAGACTTATTTTGGTTTGAGGACATAAACAAAAGTACTTACTTTGCTTTAAAATAAAATTTATGACCAATCCATTTTTTCTTATGTTTGCTATCAACTGCTACAAGTATTATCAATTCATGGGCTCTGACTTGAGTGAATGGAAAGGGAGGCCATGTCAAGTGGATTGACATAAGTGTAATAATCTCAAGCAAAGATGGCCATAGGTTTAGAATATCTAGCCAGTGATTTAAAATACTTTATAGATTATAGTCAAGTGGAAAAAAAGAATAAAGTTTTTATAAATTGCTTTAATTTACCAAAAAAACCCACAAACAAACAAACAAAACCTCTCTTTTCTTTTAGAGAAGACTTCTAAATGTTATTCAGATGGCTTTGACAAACATAAAAAACATTTCAAATCACGTCTCTTGTGTGTCTCAAACAATGCAATTGTTGAAGCCTCAGTTCTAAATTGTCTTTATATGATTCTACATTGGCAGAGTAGGCCTGGAACACTTAGCAGTTAAAATTCATTCATAGACTCTGTGTTCTGTGTTTTGTAAGAAGGCATTGTATTCCAGTGGAGACTCCTATGGACAGAGGCCATACAGATCCCACAGACTGGTGAGAGTAACTTAACGTTTCTTAACGTGAGAGTCTCTAATGTGTTCTTTTGGAGAATTAGATAAAGAATACATTTATCATAGCATGAATGAGATAATTACAGAAGAAATAATTTGGGGAAATATTTGGTGTGTATTAGGACTTCAAAAAATATTCGTTTCTTTTTTCTTAGTATTAGCCTCTGAGAGATGATTGTATGAGAACATGGGTTAGATCACAGGTTCCTTCCTGTATGATTATGAGTCAAAGTTAAAAGCAACACTTCATAGAGGTCAACCAAAAGATATTTTCCAAATTCATATACACAAAGTTTTGTTGCCACTGTAAACAATTCCTGTCACACAAAGAAAAATGCTATTTTTTATTACATCATAATAAAGAGCTACTGTCTTCTCTCAGTCTGGATTCTTTTTTTTTTTTAATAGCAAAAACAGTGGTTCTCCTAGAGATTAAGAAAAATATTATATTAGTAGTCATAAAGGAAGGAAGGAGGAGAGGAAGGAAGGAGATATGAGGCGTTAGGTGATTTTATTCCTAGCTCATCCCGTCGGTTTGCTCAGTGACCTCACAGAACTCATTTCCTAATTTTAAGCCAGTGATATCCTGTATTTCATAGCATTTGTGAGGAGGAAAAGGAAAAAATAAAATTATTTCTACAGTATTAAACGTGTCCTAAAATTTTAAAAAGGCCATCATTACCTCCTCTTTGCTACTTACCATATTTCAAAAGCAAAGCAATCATTGTTAATATAAGATTTTTCTATTAGTCTTTGCTTTAGAACCTCAAGTTAACTTTATATATGTGCACCATTCTACACCCATGAGAGTGAGCTCTAAATTTCTCCCTTAATATAAGTCAATATCAATACTATGACTTTTTGCTATGAGGATATCAAAGTTAAGAACAAAACATAACATTCTGTTTAGTCTCTCTCTCTCTGATTCTTAGTGTTTTATTTGTGAAAAAAATCATCTAAGATATATAGATAAAGAAAAAGAAAAAAGAAAAGAAGAAGTTAAACTAGAGCTTGAGATACATAGTTAGAATTCAATTTGGCTGTAATGGGGATCAAAGAACTGTAGGTATAGAGAGAAATGAAACTCAAGAGATGTGCCTACAGAAACCAGATCACACACACCAAAAGTAGCACAGAAACGGCACCTACATATTGAGAAAAAGAAGATATATTAAAAACAAAACAAAAATTTAGAAACAGACCTTTGTATCTAAGTCCAGACAATTTGATCTTGTAAACTTTTAGACTATAATTCATATTTTTAAGTTGCAGTTCTATAAATAGAGGCATATCTTCTTTTGCACTTGTTTGTTGTGATGTCCAAATAGAATTTAATCAGCCAGTGTGATTAAATCAGAGAATTTAATCCACCCCCTTAAATCTCCAAATTTCCAGCTTCAAGTCTATAAATAAGTGCAGTCTTCATGTTTAAAGGTCAGTATAAAAATGGACTTTTCTTGAATTTTAGTGTAAGTATGTATTTATGTTAAGTAAAATAAAATGAGATATATTTGTGTGTTTCCTCACACATATGATGAAACTGCTGGGCCTTATGTCTTGTCCCTTCATCATCTTCTACAACTCTATGGTGAATAGCTAAGTACTCCTTTATTGCAAGGACCAGCTGCTCTTCCAGGTTACCTGTGGGGATACAGGTTGCTTTATCAGTTACTCAGGAACATTTCTTATCTCAGCATCTAAGTCCTCATGCCTCAGAGAAAAGCTGGATCTGATTTTGGCCATGGCAGCAGCTCTAGTGGCCCAACAGCCTCTGCAGAGTTCTGCCATTCTGAACACTTAGCTTTCTCTGTCTCTGCCTCTCTCTGTTGGTGCGGCTGTTCCTTGCATCTCGCAGCTTCTGTTTGATCATGGCTTTTGCTGCCTCATAGCCTTTGCATACTCTCTTTTTTCTTGTGTGTTTTTCAGTTTCTTTGCTTTCCATAGGCCTCCAGCTGTGCTCATGTGTGTGTGTCTAGTTTAAAAATTGTAAAAGAAGAAGTGTTTTGATTAATTAATCATTCCCTTGGGAGGACTTGCATCAGCACCTAAAAATGGTCGCCTATCGTTCAGACACTAGTCTCAGCTCCCTTTAGTTGAGACTGTGGGGATCGTGTCACGTGCTATAAAACATGGAGAACTGTGTGTAAAAAGAATGGTCTGCAGTTGCTTTTACCAGAAATGAATCTGAGGGTATAGTGAGCTCTCATGGTCATGGCCTGTCTAATATAGTAGCATTTATGTATTTCATGAGTTCTACGCATTTTACAAGTTGATACTACCGTGCTTTGTGACCTACATAAATTATGGAAACTTCTGCTTTGTCTCCTAGATGTCCTTGAAGTTAGAAGCACTTAAGAAAACACTTGTGTTGAGTGCATTGTATAGCGTTACAGTAAGAGGTAAGCTATTAGATATCTACTGATCCTATTCATCTGAGTTAATGCAGCTTTCACCGGAAACCGAGTTCCTGAATGTCAAGTTCATTACACTTAACATCATAGTACACTGCTTTTGCCCATTTTATTTAAGTATTGAATTAATAAGTTAAGATGTTTTATGGTTTATGGAAAAGATAATAATAGATTACATTGTGGTTAGTTCATTCTTATACTGAGGGGAAAAAAGTAAACAAATGAACATAAAAAAACCAATTATTTCATAAAGGTTTAGTGAGCTCATACTTGTAATTCTATATTTACCTGTGATTACAAATCTGCAAAACAACTTAATAGCTTTAGAAAAAGTCCAATAACAAAGAAAACAAGTTTCTTCAGGAGAAACACTGACCAAAACACTTTTTTTTTTTCTTTTTTTGACCTGGGGGGAAAAAAATAAAGATTAAGTTTATAAGAATGGGGCAGGACAAACATAATGAACTTGGAATTATTTGCCAAATCCCAACAATAGAGCTTGTGCAAATGATGTTACTGAAGTAGGAGATACAGGACAGAACTACATGTAAGTTTCAGGACAGTTTTGTAATTTCTTGTAAAGTAAAATGGCTAGAGATGATGCAAGAAAATTTGAGATATATAGTGTATTATTAATTTTTATTAAATTTTTTTCTAAGTGTAAAAATAATACACCATCACTGTAAGAAGTGTGGCAATGTGGGAAATAAACAGAGAAGAAAGGAAAATTAAAAACAGTACTCTCAAGTATAACCACTTCCAAGCCCATGTACATATGTGACATTTCATCTACAGTTTTGAACCTGTTTAAAAATTCAACATTAGAACATAAGAAATTCTCTGTCATAAAAAAAGCTTAGAGAATATATTTTTAATCATTCCAGATTTCAGTAGGGTATCAGTTTTTGATAAATTTTATGTTTTTGATTATTGGTGAAATTAATCTTTTTTCATGGGTGTTTGCCATTTATATTTCTTTTTGTAGGAAGTGTTCATGCAATTTGTCCAATTTTTTACTGGGGTCATCAATATTTCTTTAGAATTTTTTAGTTTTAGATCATAGAATAAAATTTGACCCCTCATGAACTAAATTTTGGCCCATAAATGAAGAAGTTCTGCACTGAAACAATGTGGTAGGGTGAAATCTGACTGAAGGAGTGATACACATATGCAGACAACTACACACACATTTATATATTCAGAAATACACACATACAGACACTCACATGCACACGCGTAATAAACATGTGTATTCCAGCGACTGATATTTAGGCAAGGGAAAAAACTCAGCTTCTTTGCCTCATTGTTGGACTCAGTCTGTGTTGTGCACAGTCATCAAAACACCCTGTAGTGTCAACTCCTCTCCATGTCATTTTAGCAGATGCTGTTGGTACTCTGTCCAATATCCCTTCATCTCTCTGGAGCTTCCCCATCCACCATGGCTTTCTGTGTCTCTCTCTATATGAGGGTTTTCTCTTTCCCCTGAGCTTGCTTGGTCCATACAAAGTGGAGTAGACCCAGCAATGCCGGGGCATCAGTGAGAAACTCGCAGTCAATGAGAGACAAGAGTTGGTGTGTAACAACCCAGCTTCCTTTTCCTTAGTGAGACAATTCTGTTTTGCTCCCCCATGGGATCCTCATATGGCAGTGGATAACCCCATTCATGAGTGTCCTCTTTATTGGCCCTCTTCCCTTCTCTGTCTCACTTCTGTGCTCTCTCACCATACTTCCCTCTCAAATAAACTACTTGCACACAAAACCTTGTCTTGGAGTCTGGTTTTGTAAGCACCAAATCAGTACGGTTATAAACAATAAAAGATGGTGGGTTTTGGAATAAGTATTTTGAGAAGGGAATCTGAAGTTTGAGACCAAATTTAATGCAAAAAGAAAACTATATATGGTTTTGTTATTGTTGTTTTTGTCACACCTTTTCTCACTGCTCATTCCTCTTGTGGTTCTGATGTGGTGAGGTAGCCTGGTGTCCAGGAAAGAGGCCCAGAATAGACATTTGCAGATGTTCTTCACGTCCTGGCTCCATCAGTAGTCTGTCACCCAACCTCTTAGAGCCTCAGTTTCTTTGGCTATACCTGCTTTTCCAACTTCACAGGCTTCTTGCAAGCCTTGAATGAGATTCTTTTGGGAAGAGTGTTTTCTATGCAGTTGTTTAGGAGATAACAAGAGCTGGTATCAAATTTATACCAGAGCTCTGCTCTCCACCTCATACTGCCTTTGCTTTAATGTGTTTGTGTATTTGAATTCCATGTGCTGAACTTTAGGACTTGAACTTTATGAACTGATTTATTCAGCTATGGATGCACAAGACTGACAGTTACCAGTCATTGTCATGCTGAGAGAAAAGCACAGTTAGTATTTTGTTCATGCAGATCTCTACAGAGCAAGAGCACCAGCTACAGTAGTCCCCTCCTTATCCATGGTTGTGCTTTCCGTGATTTCAGTTACCCGTTATCAAACCCAGTCTGGAAGCAGATGATCCTCCTTCGGTCATATGGTTTGAAGGTCAATTGTAGCCTAACCCTAGGTCACAGTGCCTGTGTCATTCACCTCACTTCATCTCATCAAGTAGACATTTTATTGTCTCACTTCATCACAAGAAAAAGAAGGGTGAGTACAATATGATATTTTGAGAGAGAGAGAGAGAGAGAGAGAGACATCACATAATTTTATTATACTATATTATTATTATTGTTCTATTAGTAGTTATTGTTGTCAATCTCTTACTGTTTCTAATTTATAAATTAAGCTTTATCATAGATATGTATGTATAGGAAAAAACAGTATATGTAGGACACGGTCCTATGGGCTCCTTCAGGCATCCCCTGGGGCTCTTAGAATGCATGCCTAGCAGATAAGAGGGGGCTACTGCGCAGTTCTCCCACAAAGGAAACTGCCTACTACGGGAAGTCTTCTCATAATACCTGATCAGTCAGGAAGTTCAAAGCATATAGTCCCCTCACTTAAGAGCAGTTGAGGGGAGGGCTCTGTTACCACGCCATCTTGGAGCCGGAAATTTTTGCTTCCTCCAGAAGCAGTCATTTGGAATCACTATTGCTAAAGTAGAGAGATCCAATTACAAGCATCTATCTGTAGGGGAACCTCCTGACAGCTGTTAAAGGTAATGTTCTTCCACGGAGCCAAGACCTGACTGATGGACCTGTGGGAAATAAGCTCAGGTACAAAGAGGAGCTCTCTACCAGAGGAAGAATGAAAAGGAAGGAGAAATGGAAATAAATTAGACCTTTTCATTATTCAAATCATTTTAAAATAAAATGGAACTTTTAGAACTTCTGTTTTAAAGATTACAGAATATGGTTTTGTCCCACAGCAGAGAGGGAACAATCAAGCTCAAGTTACAAAGCGAGGAAAAAGATGAAAGTTTAGAAAGCCTTAGAACTTTGCTGACTTACAGGCAGAAGGCCGGGGGAAGGCTGAAAGACAGGAAATAATGATTGCTATTTGTGCCTTATTTCATAGTTTCCACTTTGGTTAAACTAACTGGAAGGAAACAAGTGATTAAGTTACTTGTGTCATCACTTACATCAGTAGTTTTATTTTTGAAAAAAACATCATTACCCTTTCTTATTCAAGGAGAGTGAGGTTGAGAATCATTGCCTGGTCTATGTCACAAACTAAATGCTTTTGTTACAAAGGTAGGGCCATGTTGAAACCTGCACTGATCATAGAGGTGGATGTGAATTTAGTAGTGGAGACCAAAGCTTATAGATCACAGTAAACAAAATACCATCTCTGGAACTCTCTCCAAAGAGAGTTTTGTTCCTATCTGTTTTTCCTGCAGGAATTCTCACAGTATCAATATGAAGTATTTTGCATTTCACCAATGCAAACTCTCTTATACAAAATTTTCCTTTCTTTTCTATATGAATTCTATTCATCCTTTCAAAAAGTGCCCTTTTAAAAACAAAGTAAAGAAACCTACTGTGTGCTAGCCATTGGATTGGATGTCATATACATTAACTCATGCTCATGTGAAGTAGAGGTTATTACCTGATTATTCAGGTGAAGAAACTGATTTCCTCTCATGAATTCCTACACCACTTAGAATCAGCAGCATAAAAGCACTTAACTGTGGCTACTATATTGTTTAATAATTATTTCCAGTGGATTTATCTTTGTTCCAAACAGAGTTTTCAAGTCTTTTGAAGACTGAGCATTGTAGAATATTCAGTAGAGGCTCAATAAAGTCTTCTAGATGGATACATCTCAGATTTATCACATTATAACTCAATGTGACTTTAGTCTTCTTTTAAGATCAAGGAAGCCTGATTTTCAGTGACTAGGAAATGACAAAGGCATAGGCTGATATAAAGCCTCATTGTCAGCTGTATGATGTCAGTATAAAATAGAATCTCACTGCATTCCTGCCCAATGTTATTGGAATTGGTGTGGAAAGAAAGGTTGGGGGATCCAAGAGAAAGAACATGTGCTTTATAGTCATAACTGTGTAAAGAAGAAAGATCTGGAATCATTTAAAGACACCTATGTAAGGTATAAACCACCTGTAGGGAAAGGCCACCCCCACCTCCCAATTCATTCTGGAGTCATATTTTCATAAAACACATTAGAAACGAATTGCTAGAAAAATGAAATGAAAAAAGAAGACATAAATCCCATTTTTTTTCACTCTCAGATTCAATAGACAAAATTACCTTGCCAAATTGCCAAGAATGCTTGCTTTAATTCTAACTGACCTTGTCACTAATAACATAGTTTGTGCAGCAACTTCAGTCTGCACACCCACATTTGAAGAAGGAATGGTATAAATATTAATCCTATCTACAGAATAGTTGTTTACTACATATAAGCAACAACAACAGCAAAAATCCCAAAACAACAAACAAAGAAGCAAAAACTACATAATATTTATTTGGGTAATATTTCTTCTGACCAGAGAAATAGACTTTGGGTAGCATGAGAGTGCAAAGACTTAAACATCTAATTCTCTTTGCTTTCCCTTTTTAAAAAATTTTCTTGGCTTTTGTTTTGTGTAATATAAGAAATTCTCTTTCCCCTTTTATTCCACTTTCCCAATAATATTCAAGCCTCAAGGCTCATAGAGAATTTTTTTCATATTTTCCCTGCTTTGGGTAGTCTTAATGAGCAATGTCTAATTAGCTTCTGTGTTTTGATTTTATTAAGTATTAGAAGACAGCAGGTAAATCTTATTTTATATTACTTCATAATGCTTTTAAGAGTTAATTCAAAAGCAGCCTTCCTAACACCAGTAACAATAATAGTAAGGATTTTATTATGACAACCATCACGTTCTTTGAAGTTAATGCCAAACTTAATTTAAAAGATGACATAAACATGTATGAATTCAACAAAGAAAAAGGGAGATTGAAATAAATGTTATTAACAAATACCTTAGTTGGGAATCATTTCTCCAATATATATGCATATCTATAATTAATCAAATAGCAACGTAAGTCTTAACATTGCCATCTGGTGGGAGTGTCAGTGCAAAGATTATACATACCTATTACAGGTATGATGAATAAATAGTAGCTAACACCATAAAAAAGAATATCTTTCACCTAATTGTTTTTCACTACATATTTATGAAGTTGCTATATAATTCTTAGTTTGATCAACTCGTTCTCTTTCAATAAATCTGAGCTAAAGGAGAAGAAAACTAAGAAAATTTTGCTCAATGACTTCCAGGTATTAGAGAAACCTTTATCTATATTCTCCCAATCTTTGTTTCATCCTTTTGAAATGGACATAGAATTTTTCTTCATGCATTACCTATGAGAAACTAAATTCAGATAGGTTACCTTACTTTCTTAGGTGCTACAGGAAGATGTGAACAGTGCAAAAAAAAGAAAAAATAGCCAAGATCTGGGCTTGCATGTGTGTCCACTGAATATTTTATTACTCTTCATATACATGAAACATTAAGAATTTATAATGATAGAAACTTTACTATTTCCTGACAAGTGTCACCTGCCTAGGTAGAATGTAGAACAATAATTTATTGTTTGTAACAATAATTAAAATTTTAGTGGTCATTACTTGTTTCACTATCGTTAAATGATAAGATATATCACATATTTGACTTTTACTGGATTTGTCAACGTGCAGTATTTCAATAGCCATAAAAGTAAACCAAATGTTATGGAATATACATATAGTGAATGTTCTACATTAGAACACGTTTAGAGGTTATTGAAGATAGCCAAAGATTTGTACAAAGGCTAAAGAAATTGGGAATATGACATATCTGACAACATCAATAATATTCCTGAGTTCATGTCCTTAGAAGTCAGTTGAGAGCATTCAGTTCTTCATCCTCCTGAACATAAACCTTGCTATACAGAGATCAAAGACAACATGTCATTTAGGTAAAAAGTTACCAAGTGGAAACCAGTTGTCTGGGAAAAAGCAAGTACCTCTGTTGGGTAGAAAAGGCAAGAAGAGTTGGGAAATGCTTTTTGTTTTCTTCTTATGCTTTAAGCATGAGCAGGAGCAAGGCCTTTCGATGGCTGAAAACAGTCAATTGGTCCATAGGGAATGAAGAGAAGACAAGCACATAAAAGCAAATCACAATGACACGAACTTCAGATAAGTCTCTGGTGAGGCATTTAAACATATTGTAATGTGTTGGGAATTTCCACTTTGCTAATATTTTCCCTAGTTTAAACATTTTCTTTTATAATACCACATCAATAAGTATTTCAGTGTTGATTAATGAAGGGAGCCAAAAATAATATAATTCAAAGGTGAGTAGAACTGACATCTTCCCATGAGAGACATGATGGGAACTCTCCTGTGGTGATATTAAGAGTCATCTTCATATTCTTTATATTACATCAGAGAGGAGAAATTAGGTATTTTCCTTTCTACTAGTATTTTTTTGTAATCTTTTACAGAAACATTTTTGGGGAAAATGGGTTCCTGCTATTGGTATAGACCTTCAATCTTTAAAGACCATCTTGTCACCACTTTGGAGCACAGAGCCGTTCTAGATGAACTATACGGATATTTCTAATTCAATTCTAGAAATAAAAGCTGTAAACAAGTTTTTTTTAAAGATTTCATTTATTTATTTGTCAGAGAGAGAGAGTATAAGCGGGGAGAGAGGCAGGCAGAGGGAGCAGACTCCCTGCTGAGCAGGGAGCCTGATGTGGGACTTGATCCCAGGATCCTAGGATCATGACCTGAGCCAAAAGCAGATGCTTAACCAGTTGAGCCACCCAGGAATCCCTAAATAAGTTTTCCTTTACAAACAAATATAAATTTCAATCCAAATACCTTACTCAGTCTCCATGAATGACTCTTGTTATAAACATCTAATTGTTGAAGGTAATGGTAAATGTTTTTCTTGAAACCATGCATAACCAGATTATTTTGAAAAACAAGGAAGCTTCTTTCACAAAGAAAAAGCAACATAGACATATGCTTTATATATATAAATAGTTAACAATTGTTTTGTTTTGTGTATAGTGTGCTATCTATAATGGCAAATTTACAATTTCCTACATGTTTTATGACACTCTGACTAGTATCATTTCAACATATATTTTAAAGCTGTGTGGTGGAATGAAAAAGCACAATATTGTATAAATTTGCCTATTAACGTTGAGACATAGAGGATAGATGGTTGCCTCTTATTAGTTGCTGTTTAATGTACCAAACACAGAAACTAGTTGCTTAGCATACATGTTCTCATTTAATCAATCAATCATACTTTTGGAGACAGGCAACATTGTATAATAAAAAGAGTGGTAGGGAAAGGTAATGAGAAAATTTGGATTCCAGTCAGTGTGCAGGCCTGGGTAAGGTTAAATGGAGTGGAAGAACTCTAGACATAGTAAATCGAGCTCATCAAATTGGTCATTGACATGGAAATTGGAGGTATCAGGATAGTGCAATCCTTAGAAACTGGCTTACTTGTTTTTCTTGACACTTACACCTCATGATGCTATATGGAGGAGATCCTGAGCCAAGATTCATATTTTTCAATAAGTATGGAAAAGAGTTCAGGAATCTATAAATGGTCGTGAAAAGGGAAATAAGAATGTATGTGTCTTCAGTCTGTACGATGGAAGTATTTGGAAGGAAGTACTAGAGTGAAAGGCATGAAGAGCCGTGTGTGAGAATACTGTGATGGAAGGGCTTGTGCGGGCACTGAGATCATAATCAGACAAAAACTTTTCTGGGTGATGATCTGCCATGATGGAAATCTGAAGCTGGTTATCCAATATGACTGCTGAAAAGTGCCTTTGCTGCAGGTGTCCAGAGAGATGTTCAAGGCTTGAGGATAGCAGAAGCTGGAGTCTGGTGCATGGTTCCTGAGGCTGGTGGAAGCTTAACCTGCCATCTCTGTAGGGAATGGGCCCAACGCAGGTTGAATCTGGGTGAAGTCTGAGGTCCAGTGAAAAAGGAAGTTTGTGCCTTGGATTGCTCAATGCTGAAAACAATGTGGGATGGGCCTTGAAAGAACCTGACAACATCAGCAGTCGACATCTGCCCCCATCCGTGTGAAAGAAACGATAGTCTCACACAGCTTGCTTTGATCATAATAGCATTTACTGAAACCCCTGTGTGCCAAGCAGTTTGCTAAGCATTTCACATTTGTTAGTTCATCAATTTTTCTCACCAATCCTATAGTTTGTATTCTTTTCTGTATTTCTCAGATGAAGAAACAAGCTACTAATAGTAGAATGAAAACTAAATCTAGGCCTTTCTGATTTCAGAGTTTGAGCTTTGACCTCCCCCGGCCCCCTACACATTATACTGTAACTTTAACTAAAATCCCCTTTGCTTTGAGCCCTTGTTTGGGGTAACATATACATTTTCACTATATTTACACTACAAACAGAGTTAATGCCTGATTTCAGTCTTATATTCCCACATATATTCTGGAAGGAAGAACATCTAACTGAGTGAAAGAAACATTTCATATACTCTTCAGCAAAATAGAACTGCTTATTATTGCTTTATAAGTCTCTTAAAAACTAGTATTAGTGGTGATAAATCCAATTATCTTTCCGGAGGTGGAAAAAGAGACTTAGCAAAGTACTAAACCTGGGAGTAGAAAAGGAGATGAAGAAATAGAACTGAAGTACAATTTCCTCATTACCTTGTCCTGGAGAGCCTTCTAGAACTCATAGAAATCTCTCCCTTTGTTGAGATACCAAAAAGGATTTTTTTTCAATCTATAGGTCAATCAACTTTAAGTATACCTAATAGCACCTTGTAAAATCTAACCAGTTTAAACAGCAGGCCCTGTCCTGATGTGATTGGTTTTCTGAGTCATTGCTTCTTTAAAAGGCTGAATTGATCTTTTCTATCTTGACTCTGGTAGAAATTTAAGGGTGTTTTGTCAAATGACAAGTACTCTGCCTATTAAACTACTTTCTTTGACTTTTGAGGATGGAGTGAGTTTTTCTCTCTGTCTTTTAGACCTGAGTTTGAAAAATAAATTGAAATATATTTTTCAAAAATGACTGGTACCAAAACCTTTAAAAATAGCCCTTAAATTTTATTGTACTGGTAGTCTAGCCATGAAATGGACTCGGATTTGATTCTCTTCTACCTTCATGTTAATACATAGTATTAAGCCTGAGGTCAGAGAAAAAGAATTTACAAAGTGAAAGGCCATCAAACTTCTTGACCAATTTTTTTTACATTAAATTTTACTTGGGTTTTTTTTTTTTTTTTTGGTGGTTTTTATCTTCTTATCAATGATCATAAGCACCGGATAGATTGGGAAGTGTGTATAATGAAACTGAAAACTGAAAATGAAAGCTTCCAGAATTTTAAGGTGCAGAAAGGATGCCAAGGTGCCAAAGTTTAAAAGAAAAAGAAAAAACTATTTTTCAAGAACAGAGAAAGGAAGAAAGGAAGCTAACATGTCAAAGTTTAAAAGAAAAATAAAACTTTGTTTTTAAGGGGGGAAAAAAAAGCATGTAATCCTGGGGATTCAAAGACAAATTATTAGCAATAAATTATTTTGCTGTTTCTTCCACTATCAAAGTCATGATCCCAATAGAGAGTTTCTTAGTAGTATATGGTATTACTCTCAAACTATTTATATATACAAAATTTTAGTTTCTGATTTTTTTCTTTCCCAGCCAAAAAAATATGTCACTGCTATGGCTTATATTCCTTCTCTTTCATTCTAGGCTTCTATTTAGCAACTGTCATGAGGATGGGCAAAAATTGTGATGGTCCTTTTCTCATTGCTATTGAAGTTGTGGATGACAAGTTAACTTTAAGGTGAGCTCTGCCTAGATATATGAGCGCCGATGTCTTCTTTTTCTTTTCATCTGACTTTGTCATTCTATTTAATGTATTTGCCTCATAGGCACTGCGTGTGAAGGAATTCAATGCAGCAAGCCTTCAGAAAAGGAAGTTCAAAGGGTTTAACTAAAGTAGGGCAAGGAGGCGCGCCTGGGTGGCTCAGTCGTTGGGCGTCTGCCTTCAGCTCAGGTCGTGGTCCCAGGGTCCTGGGATCGAGTCCCGCATCTGGCTCCCTGCTCGGTGGGAAGCCTGCTTCTCCTTCTCCCACTCCCCCTGCTTGTGTTCCCTCTCTCGCTGTGTCTCTGTCAAATAAATAAAATCTTAAAAATAAAATAAAAAATTTAAAGTAGGGCAAGGAATTATAATGTAATTGTTGCAGGAAGAAGCAGCCTTTCTATTTGTCCATCCTCATCCTCATTCCCTTCTTGCAAAATAATACAGTAATGCCGTCAGAGGCAATCAGATTTAGAAAAATAAAGGTTTATGCCATTTGCAATGACGTGGATGGAACTAGAGGGTATTATGCTAAGCAAAATAAGTCAGTCAAAGAAAGACAACTAGCATATGACCTCACTGATACGAGGAATTTAAAACAAGACAGAGGATCACAGGGGAAGGGAGGGAGAAATGAAACAAGACAAAACCAGAGAGGGAGACAAACCATAAGAGACTCTTAATCTCAGGAAACAAACTGAGGGTTGCTGGAGTGGTGGGGGGTGGGAGGGATGGGGTGGCTGGGTGATGGACATTGGGGAGGGTATGTGCTGTGGTGAGTGCTGTGAATTGTGCAAGACTGATGAATCACAGACCTGTACCCCTGAAACAAATAATACATTATATGTTAATAAAAAGAAGATATCAGAAAGGGAAAAATGAAGGGGGGGAATCGGAGGGGGAGACGAACCATGAGCGACTATGGACTCTGAGAAACAAACTGAGGGTTCTAGAGGGGAGGTGGGTGGGGGGATGGGTTAGCCTGGTGATGGGTAATAAAGAGGGCACGTACTGCATGGAGCACTGGGTGTTATACGCAAACAATGAATCATGGATCACGACATCAAAAACTAATGATGTGGGGCGCCTGGGTGGCTCAGATGGTTAAGCGTCTGCCTTCGGCTCAGGTCATGATCCCAGGGTCCTGGGATCGAGCCCCACATCGGGCTCCTGGCTCAGCAAAGAGCCTGCTTCTCCCTCTCCCTCTGCCTCTCTCCCTGCTCATGCTTTCTCTTCTCTCTCTCTGTATCTCTGTGTCTCAAATGAATAAATAAAATCCTTAAAAATTAAAAAAAAAAAAACTAATGATGTAATATATGGTAACTATCATAATAAAATAAAGTTTAAAAAAAAAGAGAGAGAGAGATGGAGCTGAGAACAATGCAGAGTTTGCCTGTCGGAGTAACGGGGAGATTCTGGGAGTCACTCACTGACAGAAATGGGAAGGTTGGGGAGGGGGCAGGAAGAAAGTTTCAAGTGAAAAGATGGCAAATCTGGCTTTTTCATTGTTGTTTTTCAATACAGCTCTTTACTCATGATTTTGGAGAGAAAAAAAGAAAGAAAAATAAAGATTTATCTTTTATGCACTCAACACTGAGAAATGGAGCCCTTCTAGAGTAGAGTGGGGATCTGATTGTCACAGGGCTCAAGCAAGGAGGTTTAGGAGACTCCACAGTGTGGGATATTAGGGGCTAAAATGGGATGAGGCCTGGAAGCTGCAAGCAAAGAAGGTAGAAAAGGAAGGAGAGAGGGAAACCAGGTAAGAAAGAACTTCCCAGTGTTCCAGCTAAGACAATGCTGACTGAACTTTTGTCAATGCAAACAGAAAACAAAGAAGCCTGTCCTATTAGTCTCTAGATTCTCAGTGTGTTTATGGTCGGCTATCACTGTTCCTGAACACTTTTCAGGATTTGAATGGTGTAACTAGGTAGGCGGAGCAAGATGGCCGAGGAGTAGGAGACCTGGATTTGGTCTGGTCTCAGGAATTCAGCTGAATAGGGATCAAACCATTCTGAACACCTACGAACTCAACAGGAGACCGAAGAAGAGAGTAGCAACAACTCTCTGAACAGAGAAGCGACCACTTTCTGGAAGCTAGGACATGCGGAGAAGTGAATCCGAGGCGATATTCGGGAGGATAGACGGCGGGGGAGGGGGCCTCCGACCGCCGATTCTGGCAAGTGATAGAGCAGCCGAGCACAAAATCAGAACTTTTAGAAGTTGGCTCTGCTGAGGGACGACGCTCCAGTGGCTAGGTGGGGGGTGGAACCCTCGCGGGACAGTGTCACTGTCCTCAGGACCCTCGGGGACCCTCGGGGTCACAGAAAGACCAGGGGTGCCTGAGTGCAGCAGAGCTCCCAGGTATCAGAGCACGGAAGCCGGCTGCAGAGACGGAGCCGAGACGTGGGCTCTCAGCTTGGGGTTGCCATAAACTGTGATCTGCGGCCCAGTCGGGCCACTGCTCCTCCAGCAGGGACCCAACAAGCGGCAGATCTGGGGAGACTCCCCTTCCTCCCCTGGGAGGAGCAGTGTGGGAGTGCACCACAGGGATCTGCTGGGTTTGGAGACTCCACACCGAGTCGGGTGCCAGAGATAGAAATGCTCGGTCACAGGCCAGGTGAGCACAGAGTGTGGCCGGAGACCGTGGAGATGGGAGTGATTGACTGCTTTTCTCTAGGGGGTGCACTGAGAAGCGGGAACCCGAGTTTTTGGCTCCTCCGGGGTGGAGATTGGGAGGCCGCCATTTTCACTCTTAACCTCCAAAGCTGTACTGAAAGCTTGCAGGGAACAAAAGCTCCTGAGAGCAACCCTGAGCAGATTACTTAGCCCAGACCGACAAGGGTGGGGCAATTCCGCCTCCAGCAAAGACATTTGGGAACCACGGCAACAGACACTCCCCCAGAAGATTAGCAAGAACAGCCAGCCAACCAAGTTTACCATCACTGAGAACAGAACTCCAGCGCTGGGGGAGTACTATACATAGAATTCATGGCTTTTTTACCATGATTCTTTAGTCTTTCAAAGTTAATTTTTTTAACTGTCTTTTTTTTTTTTGAATTTTTCTTTTTCCCTTTTTCAACTAACATCTTATCAATCCCTTTTTTTAAAAAACATTTTTATTTTTCATTTTTAGAGTCATATTCTATCCCTTCATAGTAGTTACCCTTATTTTTGGCATATATATATATAAGTTGTTCACTCTTTAAAATTTTGACAGTTTCTTCTAACAGATCAAAATATACCCTAAATCTCTAGTGTATGGCTTTGTTCTAGTCTCCTGCCTGATCACATTCTTTCCCCCTATTTCTTTCTTTCTTTCTTTCTTTCTTTCTTTCTTTCTTTCTTTCTTTCTTTCTTTCTTTCTTTCTTTCTTTCTTTCTTAAATCCTCTTCTTTTTTCAAACAACTTATCAACTCCTTTTATAAAACTTTTTATAATTTTCATCTTTACAGTAATATTCATCCCTTCATCGTATCAACCCTTATTTTGTACAAGTCTTTCTTTCTTTAAAATTTTGGGAGGCACTTTCTTCTAACAGACCAAAATACACCCAAAATCTAGTGTGTGGCACTGATCTATGCACCAGCCTGATCATATTTGATCATATTCTGCTTTTTTTTGTTTTGTTCTGCTTTTGTTTGTTTTTATCTTTTTCTTGTTCTTTTTTTTGTCTCTTTCTTTTTTCTTTCTTTCCCTTTCTTTCCCCCTGGTTTTGGGTCTTTTCTGATTTGTTTAGAGTATATTTTCTGGGGACATTGTTACCCTGTTAGCATTTTGTTCTCTCATTCATCTATTCTCCTTTGGACAAAATGACAAGACAGAAAAAATCACCTCAACAAAAAGAACAAGAGGTAGTGCCCTCTGCCAGGGACCCACTCAATACGGACATTAGTACGATGTCAGACCTAGAGTTCAGAATCATGATTTTAAAGATACTAGTTGGGCTTGAAAAAAGCATGGAAGTTATTAGAGAAACCCTTTCTGGAGAAATAAAAGAACTAAAATCTAACCAAGATGAAATCAAAAAGGCTATTAATGAGGTGCAATAAAAAATCGGGGCACTAACTGCTAGGATTAATGAAGCAGAAGAGAGAATCAGTGATATAGAAGACCAAGTGATGGAAAATAAAGAAGCTGAGGAAAAGAGAGATAAACAACTACTGGATCACAAGGGCAGAATGTGAGAGATAAGCAATACCATAAGACGAAACAACATTAGAATAATTGGGATCCCAGAAGAAGAAGAAAGAGAGAGAGGGGCAGAGGTATATTGGAGCAAGTTATAACAGAGAACTTCCCTAATGTGGGGAAGGAAACAGGCATCAAAATCCAGGAGGCACAGAGAACCCCTCTCAAAATCAATAAAAATAGGTCAACACCCTGACGTCTAATAGTAAAATTTAACAAGTCCCAGAGACAAAGAGAAAATCCTGAAAGCAACTCGGGAGAAGAGATATGTAACCTATAATGGTAGAAACATTAGATTGGCAACAGGCCTATCCATAGAGACCTGGCAGGCCAGAAAAGACTGGCATGATATATTCAGAGCACTAAATGAAAAAAATATGCAGCCAAGAATACTATATCCATATAGGCTGTCATTGAAAATAGAAGGAGAGGGCACCTGTGCTAGCTCAGATGGCTAAGCATCTGCCTTCAGCTCGGGTCATGATCCCAGGGTCCTGGGATCGAGTCCCTCATCGGGCTCCCTGCTCCTTGGGAGCCTGCTTTTCCCTCTGCTTCTCTCTCTCTCTCTCTCTCTCCCTCTCTCTCTCTCTCTCTGTCTCTCATGAATAAATAAATAAAATCTTTAAAAAAAAGAAAATAGAAGGAGAGATAAAAAGCTTCCAGGACAAACAAAAACTAAAGGAATTTGCAAACACGAAACCAGCCCAACAAGAAATATTGAAAGGGGTCCTCTAAGCAAAGAGAGAGCCTAAAAGTAACATAGAACAGAAAAGGAACACAGACAATATACAGTAACAGTCACCTTACAGGCAATACAATGGCACTAAATTCATATCTTTCAATAGTTACCCTGAATGTAAGTAGGCTAAATGCCCCAGTCAAAAGACACAGGCTAACAGATTGGATTAAAAAACAAGACCCATTGATATGCTGTCTACAAGAGACTCATTTTAGACCCAAAAACACCCCCAGATTGAAAGTGAGGGGGTGGAAAACCATTTACCATGCTAATGCACACCAAAAGAAAGCTGGGGTGGCAATCCTTATATCAGACAAATTAGATTTACACCAAAGACTGTAATAAGAGATGAGGAAGGACACTATATCCTACTTAAAGGATCTATCCAACAAGAAGATTTAACAATTGTAAATATCAATGCCCCTAACATGAGAGCAGCCAGTTATATAAGGCAATTAATAACAAAAGCAAAGAAACACATTGACAACAATACTATAATAGTGGGGGACTTTAACACCCCCATTACTGAAATGGACAGATCATCTAAGCAAAAGATCAACAAGGAAATAAAGATTTTAAATGACACACTGGACCAAATGGACTTCACAGACATATTCAGAACATTCCATCCCAAAGCAACAGAATACACATTCTTCTCTAGTGCCCATGGAACATTCTCCAGAATAGATCACATGCTAGGTCACAAATCAGGTCTCAAGTGGTACCAAAAGATTGGGATTATTTCCTGCATATTTTCAGACCACAGTGCTTTGAAACTAGAACTCAATCACAAGAGGAAAGTCAGAAAGAACTCAAATACATGGAGGCTAAAGAGCATCCTACTAAGGAATGAATGGGTCAACCAGGAAATTAAAGAATTAAAAAAATTCATGGAAACCAATGAAAATGAAAACACAACTGTTCAAAATCTTTGGGATGCAGCAAAGGGAGTCCTAAGAGGAAAGTATGTAGCAATACAAGCCTTTCTCAAGAAACAAGAAAGGTCTCAAATACACAACCTAACCCTACACCTAAAGGAGCTAGAGAAAAAACAGCAAAAAAAGCCTAAACCCAGCAGGAGAAGAGAAATAATAAAGATCAGAGCAGAAATCAATGAAATAGAAGCCAAAAGAACAGTAGAACAGATCAATAAAACTAGGAGCTGGTTCTTTGAAAGAATTCACAAGATTGATAAACCCCTGGCCAGACTCTTCAAAAAGAAAAGAGAAATGACCCAAATCAACAAAATCATGAATGAAAGAGGAGAGATCACAACCAACACAAAAGAAATACAAACAAGTATGAGAACATATTATGAGCAACTATATGCCAGGAAATTAGATAATCTGGAAGAAATGGATGGATTCCTAGAGATGTATCAACTGCCAAAACTGAACCGGGAAGAAATAGAAAACCTGAACAGACCTATAACCATTAAGGAAATTGAAGCAGTCATCAAAAATCTCCCAAGAAACAAAAGCCCAGGGCCAGATGGCTTCCCAGGGGAATTCTACCAAACATTTCAAGAATAATTAATACCTATTCTTCTGAAACTGTTCCAAAAAATAGAAATGGAAGGAAAACTTCCAAACTCGTTGTATGAGGCCACCATTACATTGATCCCCAAACCAAAGACTCCATCAAAAAGGAGAATTACAGACCAATATCCCTGATGAACATGGATGCAAAAATTCTCATCAAAATACTAGCCAATAGGATCCATGGAAGTTATTAGAGAAACCCTTTCTGGAGAAATAAAAGAACTAAAATCTAACCAAGTCGAAATCAAAAGGCTATTAATGAGGTGCAATCAAAAATGGGGGCACTAACTGCTAGGATAAATGAGGCAGAAGAGAGAATCAGCAACATAGAAGACCAAATGTACATTACATTTAGATCCAACAGTACATTAAAAGGATTATTCACCACGACCAAGTGGGATTTATCCCTGGGCTGCAAGGTTGGTTCAACATCCACAAATCAATCAATGTGATACAATACATTAACAAAAGAAAGAACAAGAATCATATGATCCTTTCAATAGATGCATAAAAGCATTTGACAAAGCACAGCTTCCTCTCTTGATCAAAACTCTTCAGAGTATAGGGATAGAGGGTACATACCTCAATATCATAAAAGTCATCTATGAAAAACCCACAGCGAATATCATTCTCAATGGAGGAAAACTGAGAGCTTTCCCCCTAAGATCAGGAACGCGGCAGGGATGTCCACTATCACCACTGCTATTCAACATAGAAGTCCTAGCCACAGCAATCAGACAACAAAAAGAAATCAAAGGCATCCAAATTGGCAAAGAAGTCAAACTCTCACTGTTTGCAGATATGATACTTTATGTGGAAAACCCAAAAGACTCCACCCCAAAACTGCTAGAACTCAAATAGGAATTCAGTAAAGTGGCAGGATATAAAATCAATGCCCAGAAATCAGTGGCATTCCTATACACCAACAAGACAGAAGAGAGAGAAATTAAGGAGTCGATGCCATTTACAATTGCACCCAAAACCGTAAGATACCTAGGAATAAATCTAACCAAAGTGGCAAAGGATCTGTACTCAGAAAACTATAAAATATTCATGAAAGAAATGAGGAAGACACAAAGAAATGGAAAAACGTTCCATGCTCATGGATTGGAAGAACAAATATTGTGAATATGTTAATGCTACCTAGAGCAATCTACACATTCAGTGCAATCCCCATCAAAATACCATCAACTTTTTTCAAAGAAATGGAACAAATAATCCTAAAATTTGTATGGAACCAGAAAAGATCCCGAATAGCCAGAGGAATGTTGAAAAAGCAAAGCAAAGCTGGTACCATCGCAATTCCGGACTTCCAGCTCTATTACAAAGCTGTCATCATCAAGACAGTATGGTACTGGCACAAAAACAGACACATAGATCAATGGAACAGAATAGAGAGCCCAGAAATGGACCCTCAACTCTATGGTCAACTAATCTTTGACAAAGCAGGAAAGAATGTCCAATGGAATAAAGACAGTCTCTTCAACAAATGGTGTTGGGAAAATTGGACAGCCACATGCAGAAGAATGAAATTGGACCATTTCCTTACACCACATACAAAAATAGACTCAAAATATTTGAAAGACCTAAATGTGAGACAGGAGTCCAACAAAATCCTAAAGGAGAACACAGGCAGCAACCTCTTCGACCTCAGCCGCAGCAACTTCTTCCTAGAAACATCGCCAAAGGCAAGGGAAGCAAGGGCAAAAATGAACTATTGGGATTTTATCAAGATAAAAAGCTTTTGCACAGTAAAAGAAACAGTCCACAAAACCAAAAGACAACCGACAGAATGGGAGAAAATATTTGCAAATGACATATCAGATAAAGGGCTAGTATCCAAAATCTATAAAGAACTTATCATACTCAACACCTAAAGAACAAATAATCCAATCAAGAAATGGGCAGAAGACATGAACAGACATTTTTCCAAAGAAGACATCCAAATGGCCAACAGACACATGAAAAAGTGCTCAAGATCACTCAGCATCAGGGAAATCCAAATCAAAACCTCAATGAGATACCACCTCACACCAGTCAGAATGGCTAGAATTAACAAGTCAGGAAAGGACAGATGTTAGCGGGGATGTGGAGTAAGGGGAACCCTCCTGCACTGTTGGTGGGAATGCAAGCTGGTGCAGCCACTCTGGAAAACAGTATGGAGGTTCCTCAAAAAGTTGAAAATAGAGCTATCATATGATCCAGCAATCGCACTACTGGGTATTTACCCCAAAGATACAAACGTAGGGATCTGAAGGGGTACGTGCACCCCGATGTTTATAGCAGCAATGTCCACAATAGCCAAACTGTGGAAAGAGCCAAGATGTCCATCGGCAGATGAATGTATAAAGAAATTGTGGTATATACATGCAATGGAATATTATGCAGCCATTAAAATGAATGAGATCTTCCCATTTGCAATGATATGGATGGAACTGGAGGGTGTTATGCTGAGTGAAATAAGTCAATCAGAGAAAGACATGTATCATATGACCTCACTGCTATGAGGAATTCTTAATCTCAGGAAACAAACTGAGGGTTGCTGGAGTGGGGGTGGGGTGGGAGGGATGGGGTGGCTGGGTGATAGACATTGGGGAGGGTATGTGCTATGGTGAGCACTGTGATTGTGTAAGACTGTTGAATCACAGATCTGTACCTCTGAAACAAATAATGCAATATATGTTAAGAAAAAAAAAGAAGAAGAAGAAGATAGCAGGAGGGGAAGAATGAAGGGGGGGAAATCGGAGGGGGAGACGAACCATGAGAGACTATGGACTCTGAAAAACAAACTGAGGGTTCTAGAGGGGAGGTGGGTGGGGGGATGGGTTTGCCTGGTGATGGGTATTAAAGAGGGCACATTCTGCATGAAGCACTGGGTGTTATACACAAACAATGAATCATGGAACACTACATCAAAAACTAATGATGTAATGTATGGTGATTAACATAAGAATAAAAAATTTAAAGATAAAAAATAAATAAAATAAAATAATAAAATGAATGATGTAACTACTATTTTACATGGGTATTGGGTATTAATGGCCAAAATGTGATCTATTAGGAATCAAATGTACAATAAATTCTATTTAAAGCACTTTGCATTTGTAAGATGTGATCTGAATGGGACTTTGTTGATCTCTGCATTTTACTTTTTCTCTTTTGAATCTATGTTGAAGTTCTGTTCTGTTTTTCCCATTTCCCATCTGTACTAGTATATCTTCAACCTTGGCCCCAGATGAGTTCTTTCTTTGGCTCCAGTGACTTACAGCTTAATTCTGTGATTCAAGGTTTGTATCCTACATGCTAGTAGAACATTTGCTACCCTGAGCATTTTGGTTTCTCTTTGGGGACCATGTCTGTGAACTACCCTTGCGGTGACAATGACCCAGGTCCTACTGTGGCCCTGGAGAATGAAGCCCTGAGAAAGAGGGGCTCTTTGTAGCTCCATGACTAGTAAAGCTGTTAATGAGGAAGATTTTTGAATGAGATAAATGAAAAAGGAGATTAATAGTTCTATCATTCAACCTCTCTTAACTTATCCAGTGAAGGGGAATACCGGGTTAATTTAATCCACTTGGTTCTGGTCTCCTATAATCAGCAAGGATGGAACTGGTTCCCCAGGGAAACATAATTTCTAAACCTCTCATTTTATCAATTGAGTTTAAGTTCCAGAGCTTTCATGGAAAAGCTTTGAAATCCTTAAAGACTAAATATTGTCTATGTTACCAGAGCACTCAGAATAAATAAAAGCCTTACTTCTTTTTATAACTAAGGAATCATCTTGTATCCTGAACCTGATTAAGAAATCACAAAAAAGCAGACTACAAAATAAAGATGCTTACATACTAAACAATAAATTGCCAAATTTAATCTTATAGAATATTGATAGAATATTAAAAAATGGGATTTATTCAGGAACATAGAGAAAGATAACTAAGAAATCAATTAAAGTAATATAACACATACTTGACCAAAAGAAGAAAATCAAAAGATTTTACAATAAATGCCATAAAGCATTGGATAAAATATCAGTATGTGTTTCTGATTTTGTAATCTTAGTAAAATAGTGGGAAAAAAAGAGGATTCTTTAACTTGAAAAATATACATTTTAAACTAGCCAACATCATATTTCAGAGTTGAATATTGAAAAAAATTCTCACTCAAATAAGTACAATGTATGAAATCACCACTATCATTTATCATATTCCTAAAACTTTGAGATAGTAACAGTTGACAAGAAAAGGAAGGTAAGAATCATAAACATTAGGGAAAAGCCAACAAAATTATCATCACTTACCATTAATTTGATAGCCTATGTGGCAACACACAAAAAAAGTCTAGTAGATAAGATTAGAAATAAACAATTCAGGAAAAGAGTTTACAAAATTATTTTGCTTAAATCCAGGAGTTTTCATAAATGCCAAATATAAATTAGAAAAATATAATGAAGAACATTCTAGAGGTGCCTGGATGGCTCAGTCAAGCGTCCAACTCTTGATTTTGGCTCAGGTCACGATCTCAGGGTTCTGAGATTGAGCCCCACTTCAGGCTCCACACACAGCGGGGAGTCTGCTTGAGATTCTTTCCCTCTCCTTCTGCCCCTTCCCTTGCTCACACTTTCTCTCTCTCAAATAAATAAATAAATCTTCAAAAAAAGAACATTCTATTAAAATATCAGCAAAAAACATAAATGATTAGAAATAAACTTAAGTAGAAATGTATAAGAACTATAAAAAGAAAACTTTAAAACCCTATTGAGTTATAAACAATAACATTTTAAAACATAAAATACTTTACAGAAGTAAAAAATATATATAAGACAAATTAGACAAATTATAAGGGTAGAGTTTAATATAGTTTAATTTTCATACAAAGAACACATCCACATAACCTCCAAAGAAAGAAGCAAGTTGAATATTACCATTTAAAGTTATACAGGCAGTCTCCGTTTCACACTTTTTGATTTTACAATGGTGTGAATGTGATTACACATTCAATAGAAACCATACTTCGAATCTTTAATTTTGATTTTTCCTGGGCTAGTGATATGTGGGATGATGCTCTCTGGTGATGCTGGGCAGTTAACTCCCAGTTAACCCTGCCATCACGAGGGTAAACAACTGACATAACCATTCTGTATTCATACAACCATTCTGTTTTTCACTTTCACTTACAGTATTCTGTAAATCACATGAGATTACTTTATTATAAAATACTTTATTATAAAATAAACTTTGTATTAGATAATTTTGCCCAATTGTAGGCTAATGTAATTGTTCTGAGAATGTTTAAGGTGGGCTACGCAAAGCTATGATGTTCAGCAGGTTAGGTATATTAAATGCATTTCGACTTACAAAATTTCCAACTTACAGTGGGTTTATCAGGATGTAACCCCATTGTAGGTTGAGACAGATTTGTGTCTACAATTTGACTAGAGTTGATTACTACATACTATGTGACATTGGGACCAAAACACTGTATAAAGTCATGTAACTACCATTACAATTATGATATAAAATATTTCCATCACTTCAAAAATTTCCCTCTTCTCTTTATAGACAAATACCTTTCCTCCATTCTTAGCTCCTGGCTATTAATTATCTACTTTCTGTCTGTAGAATTCATACAAATGAAATCATACAGTATTAATCTTTTGCATCTGGCTTATTTTATTTATTATAATGCTTTTGAGATTTGTTAATTTGTTTCATATATCAATAATTAATTCCTTTCTGCTTATTGGTAATATTGTATTGAATAGATATACCACTACCTATTTATGTTTTCATTGTTCGATGAATATTTGAGTTGCTTCCAGTTTGGGGCCATTTTATATATAGCTGCTATGAACATTGATATAGTCTTACATGGATGTGTTTTCAGTTTTCTTGGATACAATGCCATTTTGACACTACTAGAATCAAATCAAACTTCACAGTTTCCCAGGGTTCCCAGGCCACCCACACTTTTAACCAACTGACTACAAATTCAGGGTTCCCACTAACCTCTCATGGTAATTCTTTAGAATGACTCAAAACTCGGGAAATTCCTGTACTTATAGTACAATTATTATTGAAAAAAGGATACAAGTCAAAACCAAGGCAAAAGAAGAGACACACGGGGCCAGGTATGGAAGGGTCCCAAATGTGAAGCTTCCATGTCCTCAGGATGCATCACCAGTCCAATACATTGATGTGTTTCGCTAACCTACAAAACTCTTCGGAGCTTCCTAGAGTTTTTAGTGGGGGTTCATTATTTAGGCATGATTGATTGAATCATTGGCTCCAGGATTGAATTCAATCTTTGGCCTCCCTCCCTTCCCTGGAGGTTGCCAGTTTGGACTGATATCATGTGGTTCTAAAATTCTAAGATTCTAATCACTTAGTTGATATTTCTTGGCATGATTAGCCTCCATCCAGAAATCATCTAGGGACACAAAATGAGTCATCTCATTAGCATAATCTCAAAGGGTGTGGTCCCAGAGGCCTATCATGAATATCACAGACACTCCGATTAAATTCTGAGGATTGAGAGGCTCTTTTCCAGAAGCCTGGGGCAAAGACCAGCCAGATTCTCTATTATACAACATTGGTTAATACTTAGGAATGGAATTATATGTTCCATTCATAAGAAACTGACAAACATTTTTCCAAAGTTGCTGTAAAATTTTGACCGATGATAAGCAGTCTATAAGATTCCCAGTTGCTCTTTATCTTTGCTATTACTTGGTACAGTCAGTTTTTTAAATTTAGCAATTTACTTGGCATACAGTGGTACCACATAATGAATTTGATTTGAGTTCCCCTAAGGATTAATGATGTGGAGAACTTTTCATGGGCTTACCTGTAATTATTAGGTCTTCTTTGGTAAGATATCTGTTAAAATCTTGACTTTTTTTTTTTAATTGGTTGTCTCTTTGGCCATTTTTTTTTAAGGTTTGTTCTATATTTTTTCTTTTTCTTTTTCTATTTTTGATAACATTTATTGAGATACAATTCACATACCATACAATTCACCCATTTAAAGTGTAAAATTGAATGGTTTTTAAAATATTAAATGTTATACAACCATCACTACTGTTATGGGTTGAATTGTGCTCCACTCCCCCACCTCCCCCACAATTCATATGTTTGAGTCCTAAGCCCCCGTGTCTCAGAATGTGACCTTTTTGGAAATTAGCTTTTGCAGAACTAATCAAATTAAAGTCAAGTAATGGGGGAGGTTAATCCTTATGACTTATGTCCTTATAAGAAGGGGCATTTTGAACACAGAGAAATGCATAAGGGGAAGGTGATGTGAAGAGATCAAAGGAGAACATGGCCATCTACAAACCAAGGACAGGGACCTAGAACAGATCAACCCCACAGAAGGAATCAAATCTGCTGACACCTTGATTTTAGAATTCTAGCCTCCAGACCCATGAGACAATAAGTTTTGTGTCTAAGCCACCCACTATGTGGTACTTGGTTACAGTAGCTCTAGCAAACTAATACAGGTACAATTAATTGTATTACCCCCCCAAAAACCATGTACCCCTATGAGTCACTCCAGATTTCCCACAAAATCCCCTTACCTCCAGACATAGGCAAATACTTTCTGTCTACTTTTTGTCTCTACAGATCTGTCAATTCTGAATATTTCTATATTTAATTTTTTGAGGAACTGCTTAGCTGTTTTACACACTGGCTGCATTTGTTTCATTTTTACCAGCAGTATATGAGGGTTCCAATTCTCTGTATCTTTGCCAACACTTGTTTCTTTGATTATAGTTATCCTAGTGGGCATGAAGTAATAATGTCATTGTGATTTGATTTCCCTGATGGATAATAATGTTGACTATCTTATCATGTGCTTATTGGTCCTTATTTGTCTTTGAAGAAGTGACTATTGTACATTAATAAACTTTTCATCTGCTGAAAATCAATTGACCATAGATGTGCAGGGTTATTTCTGGACTCTGTCTTCTGTTCTCTTAATATATTTGTGTATCAGTGATTATATTGCCTTTTTCTCTTTGTTGATCTTGATGTCAATACCACACTGTCTTAATCAGGGCCATGCCTATGTGAAGCAAGTAATGTACTTAAACTTAAGGCACAAAATTGAAGGAGTCACTCACTCTCAGATTTGTGTAAATGTCAGCGCTGAACTTGTGTGAGGCTGAGAAATGACATACTCTAAGTCCTCAAACTTTGTCCTTTTTCTTTTTCTTTTTTTTTAAGATTATTTATTTATTTATTTGACAGAGAGAGAGCATAAGCAGTGGGAACAGGAGAGGGAGAGGTAGAAGCAGGCCCCGTGCTGAGCAGGGAGCCCGATGTGGGGCTCAATCCCATGACCCTGGATCATGACCTGAGCTGAAGGTGGGTGCTTAACTGGCTGAGCCACCCAGGTGCCCCGTCCTTCTTTTTCAGTTACTTTGGCTATTCTAGGTCCTTTGAATTTACATATAAATTTTAGAATCAGCTCATTGATTTCTAAAAAAAAAAAAAAATGACGTGTGTTGGGATTTTGATTAGAATTGCATTATTGCAGACTGTATTAATTTGGGAATATTGGACTTCGACAATATTCAATCATCTGAATTATGAACGTAGGTCTTAAGAGGTTTTGTATATTTTTCTTTTTCAAATTTCAATTTCTTAATATTTGTTATTAGTACATAGAAATGCAGTTGATTCTAATGTATTGATCGTGTGTTTTACAATCTAGATGAACTCATTAGTACTAGCAGGTTTTTAAAAAATCTTGTAAATTAATAGGATTTTATATATTGACAATCAGATTGTCAGAAAACAACAGTTTTTCTTCCTCCTTTCCAATCTGGATAACTTTTATTCCTCTTCCTTCTTCCTCTTCCTTATTGTATTGCTAGAACCACTAGTACGCTGTTGAGTAGAAATGGTAAAGCAGAAATTCTTGTCTTTTTCCTGATCTTCAGGAGATAGTCTTTCACCATTAATTATAATATTATCTGTCAGTTTTTTATATATCTATTTTATTAGGTTGAGGAAGTCCCTCCTAGTTCTAGTTTGCTGAGAATTTTTATTAGTAATGAATGTTGGATAGGGTCGAGAAATTTTTTTCCCAATCTCTTAAAATGAATATATGGATTTTCTTCTTCCTTCTTTTAAAAAATTTGTTAGTAGGGTAAATCACATTGATTTTCTTTGAATGTTAAACTGCAATTTCCTGAGTTAATTCCTTTGATCAAGATGTATTACCCTTTTTAATATTTTTTGGACATGATTTACTAAAAGTTTGCAAAGTATTTTTGCATCTGTGTTCATGGGAGATATTTGTCTCTGGTTTTCATTTTTTATTAAGATAATACTGGTTTATAAAATAAGTTGGGATATATGAATTTGTCTTGATTTTTTTTGGGGGGTGTACATGATAGAATAATTATTGTAGCCTTTGTATTATTTCTTCATTGAGTGCTTGGCAGTATGTGGTACTTGATTAGCCATCTGAGCCAAGCCATCTGAGCCTAGAGCTTAATGTGGCCTAGAGGGTTTTTAACCAAAAATTTAACACATCTAAGAGCTACCTACTAAGACATCTATTCTTTATATAATGAGCTTCAATTGTCGTTGTCTTTCAAGGAATTTGTCCATTTCATTTAACTTGTAGAACTTATTGGCCTAAGTTTTTCTTTCCCTGACCTCAAATATCCCTCTTACACACAAGCACTGATTAGTAGTCAGCTGAATATTCTAGAGGGAGCCCCTCTGAAGATCACTGGAGTTCTCTTTCTATGCAGCTCTCTTTTTTTCTAGAACTCTTTTCTAGAATGCTGCCCTGCAAACTCCAGCTGTACTGGGGGCCCAGCACCACTACAACTCAGATAGCTGCCAGGTTCTGCCTTGGTTCCTCTTCTATGCCCTGTGGCTTTTAACCTTGTCCAGCCAGTAAGGTAGGCAATCAGAGGGCTTGCATTGTTTGTTTCCTTTCTCTCATGGGTCACTGTCCCTTCTTGCCTGATGTCACTACCATGAAAACTGGTGTTTCATGTATATTGTCCAGATTTTAGGTGTTTTAGAAATGAAAGTATATTTAGTCCTTGTTTCTTAATTTTGGCCAAAAACGGAAGTATTCTACAATATACTATTAAGTTAAAGAGCAGTATCCAAAGTACATACATAGTATGACATGTACTTGATATGTATACAAGCAGAGAAAAAAAGCTAAAAAGATCAGCACCAAAATGTTTTTGATATATATTTTCAAGTATTGATATTACAGATTTTTCCTTTTTTTCTATTTTCTAAAGTTTTCCATAGAGACCATATATTGATTCTACAATAAAAATAAACCATGATGTTATAACAGTAGAAAAATAAAATTAAATTAAGAGCCCAGAAATGAACGCAACTTCAACTGTGGAATTTTCGATGCAGCATAATGTAGGACAATTATTTTTCCTGTTTATTCATCATATTTCTATGAATGGAAGCCTGAGATTGCTTTTGATTTTTTTATAGAAACAATATTTCATTATTGACTTATTTTTAGTTTACAGTCAACAAAAACTCCCAGATCTTTTCTCAGGAATTGCTTTCTAGCACAAATTTTCTGCTTCCATTCCTTTTTATTATTTGAGAAAAGTGTTAAGTGTCTTCTATACAACAAGAACCATATTACAATTATTTGATAAAAATAAAATCCAATTAAAATATAATAACATGTGCATGCACATAAAGAGCTAGATAATTAAAAAATAAATTAACCCTGTCCCATGTACTACTCTAAAATGGCAACTGCTTTGATATATTCTAGCTGATTCTCTAGATTTTGCCTCCATATTGAAACACACTCACACATGCACATATATTACTATTTCCTGATTCTTTAGTTTTGGGGATTACTACTGTGAAAGAGAATTTTTTTTTTTTAAGATTTTATTTATTTATTTGGCAGAGACAGAGTTAGTGAGAGCAGGAACATAAGCAGTGGGAGTGGGAGATGGAGAGCTGGCTTCCCGCCGAGCAGAGAGCCTGATGTGGGACTCGATCCCAGGACCGTGGGATCATGACCTGAGCCGAAGGCAGAGGCTTAATGACTGAGCCACTCAGGCGCCCTGAAAGAGAAATTCTAATATGGCATCCATGATTCTTGTCTCCTAGTGTCCACAGTTTTTTGTGGCCTCCTTTCTTTTGAGTTTGTGTTTAGAAAGGATGTACAATTTGCTTCTAATTAATTGAATATGATGAAGTTTATAGAATATCACTCCTGTGATTGTTACATTATATGGCAAAAGTGCAGGGATTTTTTTCTTTTTTTGTAATTAAGCTCCCTACTCAGTTGACTTTAAGTTATTTGAAAGGGAGATTTATCCTGTGTGGGCCTTACTTAATCAGGAAAATCTTAAAAGAAGGTCTAGAGGTATGTGACTAGAAGCTCTCAATCTTAATCTCTCTCAATCCCTCTGCCTCTCTCTGTTATGTAAGTTGTTAAATTTGAAGAACCAATCTACCATGAGTTCTGCGACTGTAGGAAAATGAAATTCTGGCAACAATCTGAAGGAGCTTAGATGTGGATCCTTCCACAGTCAAGTCTCCAGATGAGAATGCAGCATGCAGAGGACCCAGCTCACTTGTGCCCTGATTTCTGACCCACAGGAACTGTGTGATAAATGAGGGTTGTGGTAATGTTTTATAGAGAAATTGAGTAAATTATGCAGAAATGATAAGTTTCTGTAATTTCATACATAGCAACAAAAATACACACCTTTAATACTCCTATCCTTTGAATATAGTTGTGTGATAATTTGGGATTAGGTCAGTATTTAATATTTATAAAATACTATTTTTAATTGAGCCATGAAACATACTATGTTTCTTTTAATAATTGTCATGTTGTTTCTTTTTAGGTTTTAATGTAATAGTCACTAACTTAGCCTCACACTTGCCCCAAGTCATTAAATACTCTCTCAAAATAAGCACCTACATTAAGTACTTGATCAATTTTCTCCATTTGAAGAAACATCTGCAGGATCCCTCTGACCTGTTTCAATTCAGATTGTGTGACCTTTGTTGGATACTATCTTCTATGGATCTGTTCACCTCATTTCTTGAATTGGATGTCTTTTTTTTTTTTTTGTCTGTTTTAGTTTTGATATAGCACATCTTCCAGTAACTTCCTGAAAGAAAAAGGAAAGGACTTTTTAAAACAAGCTTATATATTCAAAAATATTTTATCTTTATACTTAATTGATGATTTATCTGAGATTAGAATTCTAAATTGAAATAATTTTCCCCTCAAAGTTTTGAAGGAATCATAGTAATGTGTCCTAGCTTCTAGCATTACTGTTACAAAGTTAACTTTGTTCAGATTATTTTTTGTTTTTTTAAGATTTTATTTATTTACTTGACAGAGAGCTGGAAAGAGAGTGAGAGAGAGCACAAGCAAGGGAGCAGCAGAGGGAGAGGGAGAAGCAGGCTCCCCACTGAGCAGGGAGCCCAATGTGGGCCTCAATTCCAGGACCCTGGGATCATGACCTGAGTCGAAGGCAGAGGCTTAACTGACTGAGCCACCCAGGCACCCTAACTTTGTTCACATTCATAAATTTTATACAAATTCTATTTTCATCCCCATTAGAAAAGCTATTTAAATCTTCTTTCTGTCACCAGTGCTCTGAAGTTTTTAAATGATATGCCTAATATTTTCAATGTGTTGGAAATTATTGTGTACTGTCAATCAGAACACATGTCATTAGGTCTAGGAAATTTTCTTGATTTCTTCCTGTGATGATTTTCCCTCCTGTGTTCTCTTCTCAACTTTCTTTTAGAACTCTGTAAGAAACTGCTTAACATATTAGACAATAGTCTTGTTAGAAAGTTATGAAAATGAAAAAGAGATGTACCACGTCTGCCTGCTGGTTTTCTCTCTATCTCCTCCTCTTCCTCTCTCTTTATCTCTTTTACTTGTTAATATTTTTACAGTTTATTTTTATTTTGAAATAATTGCAGGCCTATGGAAAAGTTTTCAAAAATAAGACAAATGGTGTCTCATACCTGTTACTCATATTCCTCAAATATTAATGTGTTACCACATTAACTTTCCTCTCCCTCTCTCTGAACCACTTAAGAGTAAGTTGCTGACATAATACCTTTTTAATCATAAATACTTCAACATGTATTTCTTACAAAAGAAGATCTTTTCATACCACAGTTCAATTATTAAAATCATGAAGATGATATTGGTAAATTTATTATGATCTAATCTTTATTCAAATTTCACCAATTGTCCTTTATAGCAAAAGAAAATAAAAAATTCTGGTCCAGCATTACCTTTTCCATATACTTATCATACTCCTTTAATCTACATTAACCCCAGTCTTTCATGATCTTGCCATTTTTGAAGAGTGCAGGAAAGTTATTTTGTACAATGTCCCCATTTCCTCTTAAACATATCTAATAGCACTGGCCTCCATCACTGCACCTAACTTGCACTCCTCAAACTCACTGATGATCTCCATGTGGCTGTATCCCACGGTCTGTTTTATGTTTTTACCTCATGTGACCTAACTACAACACTGGAAATGGTAGATCACTCACTCCCTCTCCAAGAAACTTTCCTCTCTGGACTTCTATGATACCACATTCTCCTAGATTTATTTCTCCCTCACCGGTCATTCCTTCTCAGCGTCCTTCCCTGAATCCTTTATCACCCTGACCTCTTAACCTTGGATGCTCCTGCACTCAATCCTCTGACCTCCTTTTTTCTGTATCTACACCTATTCCTTTGTCTTTAAATACCATCTATACGTCACAACAACAACCTTTTTGTGTTCAACTTAGATCTTGTATCTGAACCCCAGAACTGTATGCCTCCACTTGCTGTCCAATTGGCATTTCAGCTTTAACATATTCAAAACCAAATTTGTGATGTTCCCCATCCTCACTGCTAACACTGCTATCTTCAGTTTTCTCAGTTTCAATAATAGCACCCCATTTCTCCAATAAATAGACTAAAAACTTGAGTCATTTTTTTTCAGTTACTCAAATAAGAAACCTGAGCTATATTTGAATTCTCTCTTTCTTTCACACTCCACATAAAAAATGTCAAGATATCTTACTTGCCTAGTCATCAAAATATATCCAGAATCAAACATACCTCAACATAAAAAAGACCATGTATGAAAAACCCACAGCTAACATCATCCTAAATGGGGAAAAACTGAGAGCCTTTCCCCTCAGGTCAGGAAAAAGATAAGAATATTCATTCTCACCACTTTTATTCAGCATAGTGCTGGGAGTCCTAGCCACAACAATCAGACAACAAAAAAAAAATAAAAGGCATCTATATCAGTAAGGAAGAAATAAAAATGTTCACTATTTGGAGACGACATGATACTCTATATAAAGAACCTGAGAGACTCCACCAAAACACTGCAAGAACTGAGAAACGAATCTCGTAAAGTCACAGGATATGAAATCGATATCCAGAAATCTGTTGCATTTCCATACAATAATAATGAAGCAGCAGAAAGTGAAATTAAGAAAACAATCCCATTTACAATTGCACCAAAAAATAAAGAAGATACCTAAGAATAAACCTGACCAAAGAAATAAAGGACCTGTACTCTGAAAACTATAAAACACTGATGAAAGAAATTGAAGATGACACAAAGAAATGGAAAGACATTCCATGCTCACAGATCAGAAGAACAAATATTGTCAAAATGTCTATACTTCCCAAAGCAATCTACACATTTAATACAATCCCTATCTAAATGCCAATAGCGTTTTTCACAGAAAGTCTTTTCACTAGAAAAGACAATCCTAAAATTTGTATGGAACCACAAAGACCCAGATTAACCAAAGCAACCTTGAAAAAGAAAAGCAAAGCTGGAGGCATCACAATTCCATACTTCAAGTTATATGGCAAAGCTACTGTAATCAAAACAGTATGTACTAGCACAAAAACAGACACACAGATCGATAGAATAGAATAGAAAATCCAGAAATAAACCCACAAGTGTATGGTCCATTAAGCTTTGACAAAGCAGAAAAGAACATCCAGTGGGAAAAAGTCTGTTCAACAAATGATGGTGGAAAAACTAGATAGCAACATGCAAAAGAATGAAACTGGATGTCTTTCTTACAGCATACACAAAAATAAATTCAAAATGGATTAAAGACCTAAATATGAGATCTGAAGTCATAAAAATCCTAGAAGAGAGCACAGGCAATATTGTTTCTGACATTGGCCATAAAAATTTTTTCTAGATAGATCCCCTGAGGTAAGGGAAACAAAAGCAAAAATAAGCTATTGGGACTACCTCAAAATAAAAAGCTTCTACACGGTGAAGGAAACAATCAACAAAACTAAAAGGCAACCTTTGGAATGGGAGAAGATATTTGCAAATGACGTTACAGATAAAGGATTGGCATTAAAACTATATAAAGAACTTATATAACTCAACACCCCGAAAAACTAACAATCCAATTAAAAATGGGCAGAAGATATAAACAGACATTTCTCCAAAAAAGACAAACAGATGGCCAACAGACACATAAAAGATGCTCATCATCACTTACCATTAGGAAAATGCAAATCAAAACTACAATGAGATATCACCTCACACCTGTCCGAATAGCTAAAATCAACACAAGAAACAACAGGTGTTGGCGAGGATGTGGAGAAAAATGAATCTTCTTGTACTGCTGGTGGGAATGCAAACCGGTGCAGCCACTGAGGAAAATAGTATGGAGGTTCCTCAAAAAGTTAAAAATAGAACTATCCTACAATCCAGCAACTGCACTACTTTGGGTATTTACCCAAAGAATACAAAAACACTAATTCAAAGGGATACATACACCCCTGTGTCTATAACAGCATTATTTACAATAGCCAAGATATGGAAGCAGCCCAAGTGTCTATGAATGGATAAAGAAGAAGTGGTATTTTAAAGAAAAGGTGGAATATTATTCAGCCATAAAAAAGAATTAAATCTTGCCATTTGCAACAACACGGATGGAGACAGAGCATAATGTTAAGTAAAATAAGTCATCTAGAGAAAGAGAAATACCATATGATTTCACTCATATATGGAACTTAATAAACAAACAAGCAGAGGGAAAAAAGAGAGAAACCAAGAAAAAGACTCTTACCTATAGAGAACAAACTGATAGGTACCAGAGGGGAAGTGGGTGGGGGGATGGGTGAAATAGGTGGTGGGGATTAAGGAAGTGCATTTGTGACTAGCACTGGGTGATTAAAATAAAATCTTAAAAAACATATATATACCTAGATCTCATAACTGTTGTCATCTCGGTTCCAAGTATAATCTTCCCTTATCTAGGTAATTGCAGTAGCTTCTGAACTGGACTGGCTCATTCTGTTGCCACCTATAGTCTATTCTTAATAACGTAACAAGAGTTCTCCTTTTAAAGTGTAAACCAGATCACGTCACTCCTGCTCAAAGCATGCCAGTTTCTTCCCCTCTCCTTCAGAGTAAAAGCCAAAAAAATTATGAGTGTTCCGCTAAGACCATTACGATCTCAATTCACTTCCTCCTCCTCACTTTTCATGTTTGTTCTCATCTCCTGTTCTTTGTCTTTCTCCTCCTGCCCCATAGACACTAGCTGCTTTGTTGCCCTTTAGCACACAGATTCCCCTATCAACAGTGTTAGCAACTGCTGTGGCCATCCACCCCGCATGCTCTCCAGATGTCCGCATGCTTTATTGCCTCAGGCTTTCAAACGCCAATGTTGCAGTGAGGCTGGCCCTGACATGCAGTTTAAAATTACCCACCAACCACTGTCCTGCTTTATTTTATTTCACAGAGTTTCTCTGTGATAAGCTCTGTGAAATAAAACCTAATACACCATAGGTTATACTTTTTATTTGTTTACTGTTGGTCTCTTTTCACTAGGATCTAAGCTTGAATTTTTGATTTTTTGTTTATTGCTATAATCCCAGTGTCTCATGAAAAAAAAATCCTTAAGGAAAGAAAGGATGGATAAAACACCTCTATGTCCCTCTTGATCATCTTGTCTCCTCCTCCATCAATGGCATTTACTCTTTCACTTTCCAACCAGCGTGGTAATTCAAAATTCCTTTCAGTTGAAGACCAGATTTTTTAAAAGCAAATCTAATAGGTGCGCCTAGGTGGCTCAGTTGGCTAATCATCCAACTCTTGATTTCGGCTCAAGTCATGATCTCTGGATTGGGAAAATGAGCCCTACATCGGGCTCTGCAGTGGGTGTGGAGCCTGCTAAAATTCTCTCTCTCCCCTCCCTCTGGCCCTTCTCCCACCCTCTCTTAAAAAAAAAAAAAAGTAACCATTTCATTTTTCTTCTCAAGATTTCCTCTTTGGCGTCATAGTAGAATTCAGTTACCAAGACTCTTCAGAATATTTGACTTCGACCAGTAGAGCCACAGTTGTCTACATATATTTTTAAAACTTTTCTGTAAGTTTCATGTGTTTCATAATGGCAGAAATCCCAGAGAAGGAGAGTGGTTTCTCCTTTGTCAGGCTGTTGTGAAAGCAAAACAAATGTATTCTCTTTTTTAAATAATTAAGTGGCATATGTATGTGTGTGTATCTGTGTGACCCACATAATATCGAGGACCACAAAGTAAAATACCAAAAGGAACTTAGATGGCTTTGAGGCTAAGTTATAACTCTTTGAATTCTACGTTCCTCCATTCTATAATTGAGGGTATCAATAGTTCATAAGCCTGTAAAACATTTAGTTTAAGTATAGTGGTTGCATAAATCTTAGTGGAATGAAGTAAGGGGAAATGTAAGAGCTTGAATTCACAGGAGAGTTAATATGCAGGTTATTTTTTAAGAAAAATTAAGACAAATTTTTGCAGTGAGGATGTGGGCAGTGGGTGAATAAAGAGGATGAAACGGTGCCTTCTATGCCTTTTTCAATTCCTTTTACTCAGATCTTTAAATAAATACCTCTGGAAACAAGTATTGATTCTTGCTTACTGGACAGGGCCAGAGACATTTATCAGAGAAGCAGATAGAAGATTAATTTTTACTGTTCTATAAACACAGAGAATTGAGAGTGGGAAGGCTTATTTCCATGTTGTTAGTGTTTCCCCATGGATTTGGGGTTAAGAAAAAAACGTACCCCCATTTTTCTTTGCATGTAAAAGCCATTTTTTCATTATGAAGGACTTTTATAAATACACACATAAAATGCATATACACGCAAATACATGTATGGCATGACAATGTATGGGCAAATATATGTATGGCAAATATACATAGAGATACTGTGTTTATTATTATGTTATTATTATGTATTTTAGTAAGAGAAAAATACAGAAAAGGATGACTGGAATCTTTTTAAGCTATCTCTCTGGGTCAGACATTGTTCTATGATTCTCTTCTTTATTAGTGCTTATTCCCCGCCCCCCCCCCGGCCCCTTAACAATTTGCCTTATGTTGCTGGAGTTCTAGCTAGAATAATTTAGAATAAATTCTTGCTTCACATCATTACCCAAAAAGCCAGCAACCTCATGAGTTTCCTCCAAGTCACCATTGTCCTGAGAGCTGAGATCTCTTGTGTGCCTCCCTGCCTCTTGGGCTAGTGCCAAGCTAAGGCTGCTTCAGAAAGTTAAAAAAAAAAAGGAGTGGGGAAAGGGGAAGAGGAGACAACATTTTGAAGTGAGCTGCAAATTTCCAGCTGCAGTTTTATACGTGAAGATGCCAAAAAGTTACAAGAATTAGCAATAATTCTTCAATAAGCACACCAAATACCCAGACAAGATGCTTTTGTACTGAGCCGTTCATTCTGCAAAGGTATCACGCACTCTTCCAAGACCATCTCATTAAATAAGCAACAAGAAAGGTAAAGGAAACAAGTCACAGCAGGGAATCACTTAACAAGAAGATTTCACACTAGGAAAAGTGTTTAAATTCACGGCACTTGCACACTATTCATACTGCACTTAAATCTCCATTTCCCAAACATATCACGATTTCTATTTCTTACCTCCTTACTGAAGCTATTCAGATTATCTAGGATCCTTTATTTTTAGGACTTAAGGAATCTCCATCCATCTCACACCCTTCTGAATTTTTGTGCCCTTTCGCACCCCTCTGACCTTATTTGGATTCTTCAACAAAGTAGTTTGCAGTCACAATGAGTCATAATCATCATACATAATTGTAATCCTGTATAAAGATTTCATCATAGAAATATGAATTGGGAAAGAGGATTCCCCACAATCTCCTTATCTTCTGTATGCTGTGATAACATGACTTTTAAGTTAGATAATCCTCTGTGAAAAACTTTTGCCTATGGTTTAATTATGACCCCCCCCAAAAAAAGGTCCCTCCCAAATATGTGAGGAGAGGAAGAATTGGCAAAGGCAAATATTCTTTTCTAAAAAAGAAGCTTATTATTTATTCTGTCATAAAAGCATTATATATTTAGTTTAGAAAATATTGAGTTTTAGAAAAAAGAAAAAAAATCACAGGAAGTGTTCCACTGATTTTTTAATGCATTTTCTTTTCTTTTCCTATATGACAAATTCAGTAATTTTAGAAGTTATAATGACAACTTTTTCACTCACTTTTAACACTTCTTCCTGTTATGATGAGCTCTCTATAAGCACTTTTTGAGTCATTGACATTGAATGGATATACTAATTCTTTTAAGCATTTCTTTTTGTTAAACATTTAAATTATTTCCATCTCGAGCTGTAGTAAATATTGCCAGGGAGAAGCAGATTAAAGATTTGCAGTGAGACTGTTGTTTTAGCCTGCCCAGAATAGTGCTTACCTTCTTTAGGAAGCTGTCCTTCCACTTGAACTGCTAGACTCAAATGGGCAAATGGGGACAGCCAGTCTTGACTATAGGACTCCTCACTTCTCTGTTCAGAGTGATTACTTTAGGTGGGCAGCCTGCACTAAGGTGGCCTCCGGAGACTGGCCCAGAGATTGGCACCTAGGTAGAGCCTGGGCCATTGAAAATTGTTCTTGAGGACTTTTTTATGGTTTTTAAAAGCGTATCAAAAAGGGCGATTCAGTTCTCTCGTAGGGGAATTGTGAGTCTCTCAGACTGCCAACAGTGGTGCTCCCCACTTGGTGGAAGGCTCTGCCCTGCAGAGAAAGGAAAAACAAACACACCACCAAGCCAGCGCTGACACGTACTGGGTTTGTCTTAGTTTCACTGCAGCCCAGCCACGGTTATGTGTGTTTTCTAACAGACGTTGCTGTGAGCCTGTTTGTTTAACTACAATTTCCGTTACTTGCAACCAAAAAACTGTTGATGAGTACAGTACATAACAGCTCCTAATTTATCCAGGAATGCAAAAATATGTTGTTTTAATTGTACCTTATCAACATTCGATATTTTCATTCAAACTTCATCCGGTATTTTCAGAATTTGATCATTTACTTGTGCGACCAAAGATTTTCTTTATTGTTTGGTGCATGCCTTTACTGCGAGTTGCATACTTTAGCATACTATAGCACCCTAATAAGGAAGATCATAAAATAAAAATATATAGCATTAAAAATAATATATTTTTAAAATATAAATAAATTTATATTCAATTTATTTAATGCCTTTTGCTTACTCAACCTTGTCAGAAATTTAAATCATAACTTCTGCTTCCTTTTTTGTCTGATAAAATTATAACTCTTTCTATTTTTGGCCACTATGATTCAGTTTATTTGGAGGAACCTCTTATGTAGTATAAAGAGTTGGATTTTGCTTTGAGATCAAATATGAAAGTATTTTTTAAAAGATTTTATTTATTATGAAAGTATTTTTAATATAACCATTTAACTCATCTACTGTTATTGATACAGTGGATATGTTTGATCTTAGTTCCATTCTATTTGTGTGTGTGTGTGTGTGTGTGTGTGTGTGTGTGTGTGTCTTCTCTTTTTAAGTCTATAAAACTCTTCCACTCTGTGGTCTATTTCTTTTGTTATGGTATGCATATTTAAGAACATGTGCACACCCAAGCAATACATTCACGGGCATTTCTAATAAAGAAGATTTGTGGGGTCCCTGGGCAGCTCAGTTGATGAAGCGTTTGCCTTCAGCTCAGGTCATGATCCCTGAGTCCTGGGACTAAGCCCTGCGCATGGCTCCCTGCTCAGCGGGGAGTCTGCTTCTCCCTCTCCCTCTGCCCTTTAACCCCGCTCATGCTTTCTCTCTCAAATAAATAAATAAAATCTTAAAAAAGATTTGCATTTTTTGTTACAGTGGTTATTTTTTTTAAAATACCTTTAAGCTCCTCTTTCTTGAGACTTTAGCTATTAATTCCTTTTTATGAGTACAAACAAAATTATCATATTTCCTCTTCTACTCTTTCCCCTACCATTCGGTGTTAGTGAATTATTTTTCTTAATGTTTGCTTACCTTTGTACACTTAAATATGCTTAAATCTCTATTAATTTATTTTGACCTCTAAATAATATATTTGATCACTTCTCCAAGGTCTTCAAATTAAGAAAATCAGCATATTTAATTTACCTCCATTCCCCACCCTAACTATTCTCCCAAGTTATGTTAGTTACACCATCAGAGAATTTATTATTGTGTAATATGTTGAGCACTTTAATATCTATATTATTTTTAATCTTAGTCCCCAGATAAATATAGTCAATGTTCAGCACCAGTTATTTTATTATAGTTTATTCAATTTTTTTTCTTGGTTGACTGAAGTTTGTCTTCTGGTAGAATACTGAAGAGGACTTATGGGAAAAATATATTCTGAGCTCAGCACATTCAAAACTATTTATCTGCTGCCTGTATACACAACGATGGATGAGTGGCATATAAAATCCTTAGGCCCCTCTTTTTTCTTTGAAAATTTTATCGGTTTTAGTCCACTGCATTTACAAGTTGAAAGTATCAGTGGAGAAATCAGAAGCAAGACTATTTCTTTCCCCATGTGACTTGCTTTTTTGTCTAGTAGCTACTACCAAAATATTTCACTGGTCTTTTGAGTATTGTAATTTCCCTGCGATATGTCTTTGTGTTGATATTTCTGGTTAGTTTTCTCAGGACTGTAGTGCAACCCTTCTATATACTGATTAAGTCTTCTTTTATTTTGAGAAAGTTTCCTTGATTTGCACCTTTCCTGCTTTTCTCTGTCTCCTTACTTTTGTTTACTTCCTTAGGGATGTAAGTTTTTCATATATCAAATATTTTTAGCTTGCCCTCTATTTTATTCATTTTCCTTATACCTTTTTAAATTCTTTATATTATCTCTTCTCATTTTTATCTTCTATTTCTGATATTACCTTTGTATTCCTACAATGTTTTTTCTCTCTTGTGCTGCTTCATATTTTCTTCATTTCAATGATAATTTTAATTATTTTTCCTCCCTTGTCCAAGTTCTGCCTACATGGCACTAAGGTTAATAATATTACAGAAACTAGAGCGCATAGTACCCAAAGTTTTGTTAGAGAGCATAATCCCAAGATGAATAATTTCCCATTTCTATTTTTATTTTTGCTTTATAGAAGTTATTGTTCCACCATGCTTTAAAAATACATCGCTAACCATTTGATCATTTTCCTCTGCTCTCAAACAACAGGGATTTCTGGTATTTGTTTGGCTTTTTCCTTTCCTTTTCTCTTTTACTCCTTTTTGCTTGCATTATTTTCGTCTAGATTCCATGTTGACCTGTTTCTTTTTTTATTTTTATGTAGTACTCATCATTGAAATCGTTTTTTCTCTACCACCTATTTGTAAGATATTGAGTGAAGAATGAAGACTGTAATTACAGCAAATTTATGATACTTTCTCTTTAGAGCCAGCGTATTCTGGATCTTTATTGGTAAATCGTGGAAAAGAGCATCTGATAAATATTGGATGATCACACTTTAGAACTTTATATAGCTAAGTCCCTCCTAAGGCAGATATCTATTGATACACTGGATTTTCTAAGACCCTTATTCAATACAAGGAGCACAAAGGCTTTACAGAATCAGTTTCTCCATCACCTACATTTAAACTTCATCAGTTTTAAAGAAATATGAACATAATATATCTCTGGCTTTTGTGGTCTTCCCTAGCCATTGCACAGCCAGTGCCTATGCAATTTCAAGCTAAGTGACTTAAGCTCCAAGCTGCCGATGATTGGAAAGAATCTGCTTTTTAATATAACCATACCAGGGAAAGTGGAAATCAAATTTTCACTTAATTTCAATAACTTGGTGGGTCAAGTTATCATTTCAAGTGGGGTCATAATACCTTACATTTACATTGCAGTTACCTTTCCTCATACTCCATTTTCACGATCACCTGAGAAGGCATTATTATTCATGTGTTACAGATATAGAACTCTGTATTCATAGATGTTATGCCTTCACATTTCATTCTAAACAAGTATAAGAGCTCAAATCTGAACTCCCAGCTTCTTACCCTTTTCCTGATGTCACAGATCATTGCAAGTACCAAAGGTATAATGCAAGAGAGTATGGGAGGGGATGAGGTGGGAGTAATGTTTTAAAGTCAGATTGTCTTTCACTAGAACTGGGTTATTTTGTGTCCATTTTTAAAAATTGACTCTACGACATAAAATTATAGGCTTTAATGCTGGAGGTCAGTTGAAGACATTTTTAAGCCAAGCCTCATCTGTTCAGGAAATTAAGGACTATTATCATCAATTACCCACATTTAAAAAAAAAAACAAATCTCAAAGAATTTAAATGATCTAGCCACCAGCAAGTAATTAAATGGAGACTGGAATCTCAGGTATTTTATTTCAAAATGTACAACAATATAAAACACGTTGTATCTTTTGACCAAACTATTAAAATATGTTCTTATATCTAGGTAGCTTTTAAGCTATCTTTTATTAGCACTTTAATCTAGGTTTTGAAGAAAACTTGGAAAGAAGAAATAAGTGATTTTGCTAACTGAATATAATTCAAACTCACAGAGTATGTAGCAGATTTAAACCTAAAATCAATCAATTGATATTTAAGTCTAGTTTTCTCTTAAGATGTGAAGAACAAGAGAAGCAGAGATAAACAACAAAAAAATTCCCTTTCTTGAATATGAGGATGAGAGTTAACATTTCTAAGAGAGTGTAATTGATGAGTTATCCCTATATTAGTTGAAAGGATTTAATAGAAGAAATATGAGAAACAAAATAATTGTCTTGGATCTCCAAGTCATGAAGAATGGGTCTAAAATTTTTAGACAGTCTAAATAGAATCCTTTATTATTTTTTTCCCCAATTTTATCTTCTCCAAAGAGAAGACAATAGCAATGCCCTTACTACAGAGACTGTTACAAACTCTAGATGAGATCATTCAAGTAAAACACTTGGTAAAATTTCAGGCACAGAGTAAGTGCTTGATAAATGTTCATTGTTGTTTACCTTTTTTTCTTATAAAAATGCAGAACTTAATGAGAATTTTATAAATAAAAGAACAGACCCTAGGGAAAATGGTGATATCTGTCTCACCCAGTAAACATCTATAACAAGCTACTCCTTAGACATTCCGGTCTTCAGCCAAAGCCTCAGGTTAAGCAGATGTCTGTAGCTTTTCAAGTTTTTGACTTTTTTTTTATTGTTCATATCTCTCTGAGTATTCATCAAAGTCTCCTTTTTCTGTTGTGTTCCATTTCTAAGAGGTCTCTCAGTGTAGCTATCACACCTGTAGCAGTGTGATAAAGGGTAGGTTATGATTTAGACCATTACTCTTGCCATCAAATACAAAGATATAATGGTGTGACCCTTTGGAAAGAATGCCCTAATGCAGTTCTTTAGGATCCTTTGGTTTAACAGAGATGCCCATCGGGCAGTTGGAAGGAACATCTGTAAACAAGTGTGAGAGAGGATGGGTTCTGGGCCTAGTCCTCTCAGTTTGATTTGTTTTATATATTAGAGTTCATGTCCAACACTACCCTATGACCAAAAAAATCGAATTTTGGAGTTTAAAATGATAACATGACTAGATAACTGCTCTTCTGGAGGTCCCTTAAAACAAAATACTTTGGATATTATATGCTCTGACCACCATTAGGATCACTTTCTTTAGTCATCAGTACTTAAAATAGTTATTCTAATTCACTGAGACCACATTAATCTTCTAGGTCTCTCATTTTTTTTCCTCAGGGGCAGGTGTTTTTTATTTTTTATTTTTTTTTAAGATTTTATTTATTTATTTGACTGAGAGAGACACAGTGAGAAAGGGAACACAAGCAGGGGGAGTGGGAGAGGGAGAAGCAGGCTTCCCGTGGAGCAGGGAGCCCGATGCGGGGCTCAATCCCAGGACCCTGGGATCATGACCTGAGCCGAAGGCAGACGCTTAATGACTGAGCCACCCAGGTGTCCCGAGGGTCTCTCATTTTTATATATTCTGTGAGAGCTTCTAGTATTTGAATACTTCTCAGCACACATTTATTTTTTTAAGCTTTTATTTATTTATTTATTTATTTATTATGTATTTATTTAGTTTAGAGAGGGGGAGAGGGAGCATGTGTGAGTGGGGGGAGGGACACAGATGGAGAGGGAGAAAGTCTCAAGCAGACTCCTCACTGAGCGTGGAGCCCCACGTGGGGCTTGATCTCACAACCCTGGCACCATGACCTGAGCCTAAACCAAGAGTCAAACATTTACCCAATCTCAGCAAACATTTAATCTATATATGAAATTCTTTGTATTCTTTGCATTGAAAAGTCTGACTATGGGACAGCACAAAGGGTATCAATATGCTGGCATAACACTTTTAACCTGATATGTCTCCAGCTCCTTCTCATGTATCTATACATATATTAGACAGAGAGACTACAAAGTCATGCACAGATTTGGCATAATTTAATAGTACCAAATGTGATGAATATAAAAGTTACTTCTTATGGGGGACAAACATGCCTTCTACTGCAGATAGAGATACTGTCATCCTAAGTTTAAAACTACACTTTAGCTAAACTTGGAATTAAAAAAGAAATGACTTAGTAAAACATTCCAACCATGATTGGTACTCATATGGAGCCAGACTATTTTTAATAACAAGTCTGTTATGAATATATGATGACATGAAGTGAAATAGTAAAAGTTTGTGGAGGAAAGTGGCATTTTCATAAAGCTGTCTTAAACGACATCATCTTTGGTATGGAGGCTGGAGATAGTTATGAAACACTTCAAGCAGTAAGCACATTCCCCAAATATAGCTGCCTGTCCCATCATTTCCATCTCAACTTATTTCAATTCCAGATCAAGGAGATTTTGTGCGCCCATGCTATAAAATGTACCAATGTCATTCTAAACTTCACAACCTAAAAAAGGCAATATGTAAAACTGAAGCATAAAATTATATGGAAAATTTTCAAAGTATATGTACATGTATTGGCACATCAAAAAGGGAAGAATCAAGATAAGATAATAGTTTCTTTTGATTTTTAAAAATATACATGGTTCTGTACAAAGAGATTTTTGGAATACGGTGGATATCTTTACAAATCTGAATGGTGATGTTATTTGGACTTCTATGCCTCATTCTTATCCTTCTCCCTAAACTTGATAACAGAATTAGTAATATGGAAGTATGTTTGGAAGGACATAAAGAAAAGCAAATAATAGAAGAAAATAGTCTTAAAATTAATGGGAAGGAATGGTATATTTTCATAATTTGGTAAATTTGTAATTCCACACATATACGAAAACTCAAATTATAAAATAACATGTGTGTGCTGAGGGTACACACACGTGCAGTGAGCTCAGCTTGTCTATGGATTGAACTAATCTCCATAATTGAAGCTCTGGGGAAGCTGGAGTCTGTGATTTCCATCAATAGGCACAGATATAATTAACCAATAACTAGGGAGGATGTGGTTCTACATAGTAACAGATTTTTTTAACATCTGCCAGAAGCACATCTGTTGTGTTATATTTTATTGGCATACTATGATTAACAATCCAATATACTTTAAAATATTTGCATGAGGTTTGACTTCTATATGTTTATATACTTATAAAACCACCATGATTTTTTCTCCCTTGCTATGGAAAGTACTTCCTTTGCTCTAATCTGTCCTATTGCTTATATCACTTTATCTACATACACACATGCTCTCTCCCACCATGCTCCCACTTTCCCCTCTGTCTTCTTTATTATAATATGTATCAAAACAAGCACAATCAAAACTAGATAAAAGCCATGCATGTGTATAGATGGGGACTTCTATTTCACTGCACAACATCACTTATTAATAATAAACATCAGGCTAGGCTTTGTAGACTTTGGAATCCCTCAAATTTGCAAGGGCTTACATGCACATACGTACATGCAGTCATTACTTACATTCAATAGATCTGTCATCTATATTCTTCACCCTAAACAAAAACTTTTATTACAAGTCCAGTGTTCTGTATTCTTATCCTATAGAAGTCTGGGTGAAGTGGGAGGTCTGTCTCTCTCCCTCCCCGCCCCACTTCCCAGACCTTCCATAGGCTGCTGCTGCTAAAACTCTTCCTACTCAGACTATTACTACTACAGCTAAGCTGGAGAAACTGAGCTTTAGTCAACTCTGCCCTGTGGGCTACTTTACTTACTAAATACATATTTACGGAGGGCCTGCTGGGTGAAAGTCCTGTGCTAGATACTTACAAAATATAAAGTAGCATAATTTCTTATCCCTGCCTAGAGGGAATTGCTGAGATGGTGAAGAAAGACAGATATCATACAAAGTGACTTAAATCAAGACAAAACAAAGGAAGAGGATGACTGACTGCCACGTTGGGAGCTCTGATACCCTGGGCTTTGCTTGCAGGACAATACTCCTAATTTAATTGAAAGACATCAACTTATATGTATACAAACGTGATAAAATACAATGACTTCTAAGAAATGCAGGGTTTTTTTCTTTGTTGAAACAAATCAGCTTTAAAATAATCAGCTTTTCACCATTCTTTTGATAAGCATTTGCTTAATTCCAGTTAGAACTCCAAAGCCACGATGGATCTTTGATAATAGAAGTCATGTAAAAGCATGATACTATTACATGAATGACCCACCATTTGTCTACACACTGAAGAGTACATTAAAAGAGTAAAGACGTGTTTAAAAGAAAAAGTGATACTGCAAAAATATACTTGGAAAAATAACAATGACTCAAAAACTTGATGCTTCTTTTCTTTCCTTTTAGTTTATTTTCTACATGGGATCTTTTACTTAAAAAATCTTTAAACTTCTTGATTTAAAATGCTTAAATAAAATACATTTAAGGCACATATTCTTCTCATTATCCAAATAATGATTTTATTTGTTCATCCACTTTTCAGTGTAAAAAACCAATAATAGAATCAGATTATTTATTTTTTTAATTATAAAGGTCATTATGTGAGAATTAAGTTGTAAAGAAAATATAAGTGTATTTTTAGTTTCTTAAATTGTTTAAATAACGCACATTCAAAACTCTATTGAGCTAAGGTAACCGAAATAGAATGCTGTATTTTTAGGTATAACGTTGTTTACTTTAATTTGTAAATAACTAATTACCATAGACCAAAATATTTCCCAGTAATAAAGTAACTTATTTTAATGTTTATTTAATCTCAATATTTTATTATTTGCATTTCTTTTTTTAAATAAAATTTATATTCCTTAAACTCCAAATTATTCTGAACATAAGCATAGTTTTATTGAGCCAAATCTATGTAGTCAAGTGTATTTCTTTTCCAGACTGAAGTTAAGAACCAGTTAGAAAAATAAGAAGCAAAAAGTACAATTTTATGTGTATACATTTAAATTTTTGCTACACGGATATGATTGAGGTTAAATTCATGAATTTTTTATTGGATGGAAGACTATGCTCAAATAATAATCAGTGGCTCAACATAAGTTCTATTTTTTGCAGTAAAAATATCTTTTGCAATAGAATTATCAACATGGCTGAGGGCAGTAAAAGAATAGTTTTACTGAATTGATGAGAAGATCCATGTTGAGCAGGACGTTTAGATCCTTAAAGTCTTTATCTGTGGGTTCATGGGCATAGACTATTTCTTAATTAGACAAAGTAGATATAGATATAAATATAGATATAAATAAATGACTAATAGTGCCTATAGTCTATTAAATTAGGGAAAGTATGTCTAAGAAAAACTCTTAAGGAGAGTGTAGGGGTCTATTAAAAACAAGTAGTGAAATGATTGAATAAAGGAAAATTCTAGCATAAGTTGTCTCCTTTTCCAGGGAAAGAAGCAGGTATAAAAATGCTTGTGTACTAAGATCCTAAGAATAGGGGAAATTCAATAATATTTGTTTGAAAGAACAATACTGTCCATATTTTTGTCTAAAGAGAATGAATTTATTTTCAGTTCAAAGTCAATATAACAGTTAATATTTCCACGGAGAAAACCATAATTTGTGGCAGGATACTTTTTTGAAATACAATTTGATGTTATTCTGTCTGTATTTTTCTTCTGTATCTCATTTGAAGAAGCTGACTGGAACCTCGTTTGCTTCTTAACTCAGGGCTTGTATATAGGCCATAAGGAGAAACTACACAAGCACCAAGATGGGACTGTTGCCACATTGTGTAAAATAAAAGTCTGAGGAGGAAAGAAGCAAGAGTAAGTTGGAGGCCTGGAGAAGTGGGCACTGGAGGACAGAAGACTCCTGGACACTGGAAAACAGGTGATTTCTTCAACCTTTTGTTGAAGGAACTTTGTGGCAGCACCTCAGGGAGATAACAAGATCTCAGGGAAAATTGCTGTGTGGTATGTATACGTGTACTTTATACCCGCAAAGATCCTTGTGCAAAGAGATTGGACTGGAAGAAATCCCTGTGTAATTGGACGATGAGCATTAACAGTGTCAGTATTATTTGATGACAACTGGAGTCCGAATTCTGGCTGTTTTTTGTTTTTCTGAGGGGAAGAAGTAGTACAGGTGGAGAGAAAGAGTATCATTTAAGCCTCTAGGAAGGAAAGGATTCCTTGTACGACTGAAATTGGAATCTCTTCCTACCTCAATGGCATGGAAGCTTAGAGTTGAATTCAAGTAGATTTCATGCAAATAAAGAAAGTAGTATTTTTTACATTTCTTGCATGGCTGAATATGAGGACTGAGACCAACATTAATTTTAATATTATTTTATTGAACTAGCTACAGTGGGGGTAGATCACATACTGCAGAAGAAAATGAGATAGAGTGCAGCCATGCATGAAAAGAGAAATTCTAGAAAAATGGGTAAAAATGAACTTTTAGAATATCACTTTTACAGATCCTGTGCTTAAAGTAAAATCCATTAATCCAATGAAGATTAATAAGCACAGAGAGAGAAGTTTCTGTGACCATAGAAAGACTCAGAAAAATATGTCTATCACTGTACTAACAGTATAAGATTAATAATAACATGAAACACCAAAAACTAGAAAATTAGTTGAACCTGACATTTCAAGAATAAAAGTGTTATAGAATATACCATACATTGCAGAGAATTTCTCTTACCATGGTTCTTTAAACAATTCCTCATTGCTTTCTTAATGAGGTCAACTCAGAAGTAAATTTCACACTTTATTATATAGAAATTAATATAAATACAATTAAGTTACCACCTTGTGGTATGGATTTGGTGATTCTAATTACTATTGTTACTATTAAACAACAAAATTCTGTCATAAACAAGGTTATTTCAACTTGGCTACCATATTTTCCATGCTCTTTTCTAAAGCCAATCTCTTTATTTTGGGGTTAGGTCTAATCTCTCAATCACTTACTCAAAACTATTGCTCCAGCAATTCTCCATTTCTCTTACATCATTAATTTTCTCCCTTCTCCGTCAGATTATTCCATGAGGTAAGAAACTGGCTGGTGTTTCTCTCATCTTAAAAAAAACAACCAACCTGGGCAGCTGGTTGGTGCAGTCAGTTAAGCATCCGACCCTTGATTTCAGCCCAGGTTGTGATCTCCGGGTCGTGAGATCCAGCTGTGTGGGGAGGGAGGGGGAGCTGTCCCTCCCCCCACCATCTCTTTCCTCTCTCTTTCTCTCAAACAAATAAATAAATAAATAAATAAATAAATAAATAAATAAATCTTTAAAAAAAACAAACAAAATTTTAAATTTCTCTTGTGTCTACTCCCCCTGGCCCCGGTACTGTATTAATTCTCAGTTCCCATTTGCAGCAAAATTCTTTGAATTTGTTATCTCTGCTGTTTTAATTTACTTTTCCCAACATTTAAACACACCCTAGTTAAATTTTTGCCTTCAGACTCTGCTCTTGCAAGAACATCAAGAACTTAGGTATCGCAGGGTGTCTGGGTATCTCAGTCAGTTAAGTGGCTGCCTTTGGCTAGGTCATGATCTCAGGGTCCTGAGAGCAAGCCCCATGTCAGGCACCCTGCTCAGCCAGGAGCCTGCTTCTCCCTCTCACTCCCCCTGCTTGTGCTCAATCTCTCTCTCTCTGTCAAATAAATAAATTTAAAAAAAAAGAAAAAAGAACTTAAGTATCGCTAAATCTGCTGGTCAATTCTTGGTCTTCATTTCACATGGCCAGTCAGTGGGATTTGACACAGCCAATCATTTGTAACCTCTTTCAGGTGCTTTATTCTCTTGGCTTCACAACACTATCTTCTCTGTCTCTTCCTGTCTCACTGGTCATTCTTTCTCAGTCTTCTTTGCTTTACTTTATCATATCAGGCATTCTCTCACCTTAGGACTTTTTCAGTGTCTTTTCCACCTGATTAGAGTGTTCTTGATCCAGATATTCACATAGTATTAAACCCTCAATTCCTTGGAATTTTAGTCTAAATCTAACCTCAATGGACCCTAAACTGACCACCCTATTTTTTCTTCTGACCACCCTATTTAAAATTATAATTATTTTCTGCTGCATTCTCAATCCACTTACCCTGACCATTTTCTGTTCCATAGTGCTTGTTACCATCTAATTTACTATATCATTTATCTAATAATTATATTTACTTTCTCATATCTGCCTCCCTTCTTTAGACCATAAGCGCTACAAGGGCAGAATCCAGTGCCTTGCATACTTTTCTGGTTCCTGCTGGTACATGTAGGCTAGCTCCTAAAGCTCATTTAGTGTTATAGTTCCTCTCTTTCCTTATCAGACTGCTTTAGTTGGGGTTCTCCAGACAAACAGAACCAAGTATACGTGTAAATGAGATAGATTTATTTATTTATTTGTTTGTTTGTTTATTTATTTATTTATTTATTTTTAATACTTTTTTAAGATTTTATTTACATGAGAGACAGACAGAGAGAGAGAGAGCACAAGGGGGGAAGGCGAGAGGGAGAGGAAGAAGCAGACTCCCGGCTGAGCAGGGAGCCCAATGCGGGGCTCTATCCCAGGACCCTGAGATCATGACCTGAGCTGAAGGCAAATGCTTAACTGACTGGGCCACCCAGGTGCCCCATAAATTAGATTTATTATAAGGAATTGATTCTCTTGATTGTGGAGCCTGAAAAATCCCATGAGCTACCATCTGCAAGCAGGAGACCCAATAAAGCTGGTGGTATAGTTACAGTCCAAGTTAGAAGGTCTGAGAACCAGGGAAACCGATGGTGTAATTTCTAGTCTGAGGGCAGAAGATTGATGTCCCACTTCAGTCAACTGGGGGGTGTGGAAGGAGAGGGAGAGACAGAGAGAGAAAGAGAGAGAGGCCCTCAATAGAATGGATAATGCCCACCCACACTGGGAAGGGAAATCTGCTTTTACTCACTCTACTGATTTATATGCTAATCTTACCCAGAAACACCCTCGCAGACATACCCAGAAATAATGTTTAGCCCAATATCTGGGACCCTGTGATCCAAGCAATTTGACCCATAAAAGTAACCATCACATAGACCAAGAACTTCACAGTCAGGTTATGTTGGCCTAGATGGCAGGGGTTTGAAGGCAGATTCTAAGAGGGAGGCATGTTTGATATCTTGGGAGGAAATCTAGGGTTTCCAGGTTTTCAGGTGCACCAACCCAGATGTATCCATCCCAGGTGTCAAATTCCCATCTTTCACAACCATCGTACCAGAACTGCCTAGGTCAAAACTTTGACTTGCCCTGGTGTTCTGGTATTTTTATGTTTAAGTTCTTGGTCTCCTTGTAGCTTTCTCTCCCTACCAGTTATAGCAAGTGAGAGTCTCCTTAGCTGCTGCAGAGGAGGTATTGCAGCTTTCACACTTATACTCTCAGCCTTTTGTTACCTTTTCCAAAGGTTAACTGAGGTTAGCAACAGCTCTTAGAGTTACTATTTTCTTCATATTTTCAAATACCTGAACTATCACACTAGCCAGTGAATTTGTGTCCACTGGTCTATCATCCCAGTGTACCTCTAATAAAAAATTTAATAATCATATTGCTAACTTGGCTACCCATGCCAAGGGCTATCTGAGCTCTACCTACTACCAGTGATAGGATCCTCATTGCCAGAAGGGTAGTAGATGATTCGGCTCCAAAATCTCACCATCATCTCTGTGTTCCTGCCTGTCTGTTATCAATGTCATGGGGTAATGGTTGAAAAGGGGTCCCTTGGAAGTGGGTTGAGATAAAAATGAGCATGCAGGAAAAAGGCATGCTTTTGGAATCATCATCTATAGAAGGGAAGGGAAGGCAGCAGGCTTGGATTGAGGGAGAAGTTAGGCTGTATGCAGTTTCAGAGAAGGTCTTAGTTAACCCCACATGGGTTTTTAAATCTGAAATAACACTTGTGAATATCAAGGCTGTTATGAAGAAGCCAGGATATTATGCCTCTATGTCAGCCCTTCATTGGATGTGGACAGCCCCAGGAAGGTGACATCACCTTGACCATGACACTAGCCAAGGCACTTGAGAGGACTGCTGCCTGGGAGCTGTCTGCTCACTGCACTTTGAGCAACTAGAGGAATGGATCCTTTGGTCTTCAAGAGGGATCTGTGTGGTTCGTCTCAGTGTCCACTACAAATACCTTCTATTTCCATTGTTGTGAGGATAAATAGAAATTCTCCAAACAATATTGTGTGGTGTGTCTGGTATATACAGCAGTGACTTGCTGTTATACAAATATCTGATATATTTGAGACTATGAGAATATATTTAAGAATTTAATATTTGGCTAACTCCAGTAGGATTCTGGTCCTGGATAGATCAGTACTTCATATGTATAAATGATAACTTGTAACTAGTGCATAATTTGAGAACAGTATCTAAGTATAAAAACATGATTGGTGTTCAATTTGACTAAAGCAAAATCTGAAGCAAATTCCCGAGACTTGGGAGAAGTTACATACTAAAATCTTGAACTGCAGAATTACTATTTTATGTCAATAAGGTGTGGTATTCTTAAACAACAACAACAACAAAAAAAATCAGTTAAAATTGAATTTGAGTTTTTAATGATACCTAGAAACTATGTAATAATTTTATTAGCACTAAGTTCAACAAATAGCAGGGTGTGGAGTATAGACTTAATATAGCCGAAAAGCTCTCTCAGGAGATAAATATACAAACCAAGAAAAGAAAGTTGATTATGGCCCATAAAATTAACCCTAAGACAGAGTTAAGTAAATTAGAATGATAAACTTAACATGTTCTACTAGTTCTGTGATATGACAGTTGTTATTCTTTGAGAAAAGAGTTTGGTAGCCAGGAAAATCTAAATTTCACTGATTAAAAAAAAATTAGAGTGATTTTCTTAACTGTAAAGACTTCTCAGATTCAAAGATTAATGCACTGTATTAGTTTGAGGCTTTTGAGAAGTAGACACCAAGATGGGATTAAATGCACAAGAGATAATTTCAGTAAAACAAAACAAAACAAAAACCATAAAAACTAAAATGGGAGGGAGCAAGATAAAAGTGAGAAGAGCTTTCATATAACAATAGAGGCCTGTCACCTAGGAAAAGAGAGAGAGGAGGAAGGATGATGCTTAGGAAGAGCTTCCGCCTATAGCACAGTTCAGAGAAGTCTTGATCAGATAATGGGGAGGTCCTGGAGCAAAGATTATCCATCAGAGGAGTCTTACATTGCATCCCAATAGCCCAGCTTTAATATTTTCACCATGCCCTGCTGTTGGCGGGGCACAGCCCTGGGGGAAGTACGACTTTGATGTGAATGCTGTATGGATCTGAAGGTGCAATAGCTGGAGGCTGCCAGTCCATTTTCTTTGCTACCACAGGTTCTCTTGAAAGGAGATCTAAATGGCCACACTCCAGTGACTACCATATATGCTAATATGTTAATATGTTATGAATTTAAAAGAGAGGGATAGAGAAAGCTCTTTCCAAAAATTTTTTTGGCAACATAACCCTTATAAAACCAGTGTTCTGTGACTTGGGCATCTGGTATAGAGAAGAGAAAATTGTGTTATTTCTATTTAGAATAACATATTAAAAATTTTACTAGTTAGATTTTTGCTGGCAACAGAACAAAATTATATTAAAATTATCTTATGCCACCAAAGTAAAAATTTATGTTATGGATTAGGAATACCGTCTGATATAACATGTGGTGAAAGGGTAAAAAGACTTACAAATACATTTCAGAATTTCAAATCCTGATTAAATGACTACATCTTTCTCCTTAAAATTCTTCTCCCCACGTTTTCAAGTGCATCACTTTCTCTTGATTTTCCTCTTACCTCTGACTCCTTCATAGAATCTTTGATTCCCTGGTCTGTCATTGTTGCAGGCACAAAAAACACACTGCTCAGCTCTCCGGGCTGTGGGGTGGATGGTTGACTGACAGCCCCAGGGGAGTCCCTCTGCGTACTCCCTTCCACCCTGCCCTCACTCCCCTGCACCCTTTTTATGCTCCCTGAACTTGACGCATTCTTCTAGCAGTATGCTTTGTCTTATGGGGATAGAGAAGCCCCATAAGCCTAGCCTCTAGTCTGAAACTGTTCCTACCCAATCTTGTTTCCCACCTTTATTTACCCTCCAGAGGCATTTCCCCCAATATATTTCTTGCATGTCTAATCCCATATTAGTGTCTGCTTTTCAGAGACTCCAAAATAATAGTCACTTATGTGTTCATATTCAGCATTTTGTCATTGGTTTACTACATTTCTCACTCTATTCTTTCATTTTACATTAGTTTATACCATTAAACCCCAAATCTACTGTTTAAGATCCTTGGGAGCTAATTCTGTTTCAGTCTCTGTTTCCACTTATTAACTATATTTAACAAGAACTATTGGCAATACTTCAGTGGCTCAGAGAAGCTCTTTAACTTGTGTCTCCATTCTGAATCCTGTTGCTTTGGGCACAGTGTGCTTGTACCTACATTTAAAATCTCTGTTGGATCACTTTTGATTGATGTCTTGGTTGGACTATATGCTTAGATTTTGATATTTTTATTTCATTTGTTCATTTCTAGGCACAATCCCTTTGATAACCATGAGCTCCATACTCGAGAGTCAGAGTTTCTCTCCTGCACCAGCCCCTGCTGACACACCCTATATCCCTAAGACCCCAGCTGAGCTGACGGACTCAGAAGTCTGACTCATGTTTGGAACAGAGGTAGAGAGGAAGGGCAAAACACACTCCAAACTCTGTTCCTGAACTAAAGACCTATATTTCCAATAAACTACTAGATTGTTCTTTCTAAATAGTTCATTGGATTATACTCTCCAGCTCTAAAAATGACCTTGTCATTGCCTTTGGTACAAATAGGCTTTACCAGTAAAATCACTATCTTGAGCAACCTCAAGGATAGTGATGATATTAACTAAGTCAGAAGCTTGGGAATTTCTATGACTTCTTCTACGGGCTTGTTTTTCTTTTCAGCCACCATTCCTGTTGCTACCTTTACATTCATTATTTGGTTTTCTCTTCTGTGTCCCTACAACTAGTGCCTCAGGTCCAGCCTTTGTCATTACTCAACCTGCATCACTGTAAGAACCTCCTTGTTTGTCAAAAGACCTTTATTTGTTTCCCTCCATCTCCTCACGTTTCTGCAAGACCGATTTTTTTTTTTTTTTCAAAAATACCAATCTAAACTGTTTACTCCTGGGTTTAAAATCTTCTGATGGCCTTTCTTTACCTAATGATAGTGCCCAAACTCTTTGTTATGGCATCTAACCTCCTAAGAGCAAACCATTATGAACTTTTCCTGCTTCATTATTTACCCCTCTTCCACACGCTTTATGCTTTAGTCTAACTGAACTCTATCCAGTTCCTGGAACGTGGCATGCTCTGTCATGCCTTGCTGCATTTTTATGTATGAAGTTCCTTAAATTTAGGATGCCTCCTGGGATCGAGCCCCGCATCGGGCTCCCCTGCTCTGTGAGAAGCCTGCTTCTCCTTTTCCCTCACTTGTGCTCTCTAGCTCTCTCTCTGTATCACTTCAATAAATAAACAAAATCTTAAAAAAAAAAAATTAGGATGCCTTTCTTCTTCTTACCTTCCTGGAAAACTCTTTGGAATTCAAGCCTCAGTTAAACCTTATCACCTTTTTGAAGTGCTTTTGGACTCTCTTATCTATCCACAAACCTTGTAACCACCTCCACCCTCTTTGCTCACTTCATTGTTAGGCATTTCTATTGTACCTTCTCCTTGCTCTATTAAAGCCTCTATATAGAACCTTTTATAATGTACATTTATTTACTTGTCTGGCTCTTTTACTAGGCTACAGTTCCCTGAAGGCCAGATCAAGATATTCATTTTAGTACCAAAAATGTCAAGGACTGTGCCTGGCACTTAGATGATGCTTAAGAAGGGTGTTGAATAAACTATCCTTACAAAACTATACGTACTTTGGCATGACTATGCCGAACAGGACAATGGTTTTAATTTAAGAAAGCTGAGTGCCCAACATGAGAAAAAGAGTACAATGCTTACTGATGAGTCTTAATTAAAAAAATAAATCTAACAAAGAGAATAAATAACTCTGGGGAAAAAAACATTATAAACATTAAGTTTTTACTAATGTTTGGATCAAATTATAGAACACTCTTGGGGGATAATGCCTATAAGGTTTTCAACCTCATTTTTCATAATGTCAAAGCATTCTTGCTTATTCTTAAATAATAAGAAACCTAAAGGATGTGGCTTGTTTTTAAACACATTTGCATTCTTTTGTTGAGAGGTCTAGCTTTGGCAGGCAAACTTGCGTAATAAATTTCCCAGAAGTAGTTGTGGATTTACTCTTAGCAACCCAGTAATAACTACCCAGGAAGGATTAGGTTACAATGGATTTTCAAAGGGAAAAATGAGCACATTGATTTTTTTCCCCAGAATATTCCTTGAATACAAATAGTTAGGACCAAGATGTATCAGAAAAGAAATTTAAGTAGAGGTGTTTCAGAATGTGCAAGTCAAAAGTAAAACTCCTTAGTAAATAAGATGAAGGTGAAGACAAACACATAACAGCAGTGTTAGCATTAAATGATCATAGGAGTATGACCTCTGCATCCATGGTGCTCAGAGAGTTAGGATTGAAGCCTAGAGAACTAGGATTCCTTTCTATTTTTCCCCACCACGGGCAGAAAGTGGTTCCAGATTCTACCATAAGAGAATTCTGTCTTCCTTAGGTTCTGAGTTTTTTTTTCCTTAACTGAGATAAAACTCACACAACATAAAACTAACCATTTTGAAGCAAAAGATGCTGTAGCATTTAGTACATTCACAATGTTCCATGACCGTTATCTAGTTCCAAAACATTTCCATTACCCTTAAAGGTAATCCATACCATTAGGCAGTTACCCCATTTCTTCCTTCCCCCAATGCATGGCATCCACCGATTTGTGGTTTATTTCTAGGAGTTTTCTTATTCTAGAAATTTCTTCTGAATGGCATCACATAATAAGTGACATTTTGTGTCTGACTTCTTTCACTTAGCATAATGTTTTCAAGGTCCATCCATTTTGTAGCGTTTGTCAGTATTTCATTAATTACTATTGCTGAATACTGTTACCTTGTATGTCCATACCAAACTTTGTTTACACATTCTTCTGTTAATAGACATTTGGGCTGTTTTCACCATCCGGCTATTGTGAAGTATGCTATGAACATGCACGTGCAAGTATTTCTTAGATTTAATCACCATTTCTCATTCACTCATACAATACACACTTTTAAGAGTTCAATTATGTGCTGAGATCTGTGTTAGACCCCAAATATAAAATGATGAATAAGACATCTAATGGTGGGGATGGCTGCCGAGCTGGCAAATTCCAACATCTGTTACCTCTCTGAAAGAAAAATGAATGATATCCTTTGGGGATCCATAGAATAGAAAGCAATTGTTTTTAGCTTACTCCCTTCATATGCTTCCCTTTTGATACCTGCTTGCTTTCACAGCCAATTTCATATAAATTCCATCAGAGTTTTCCTATCACTAAAATATAAATGATGTTCTTTCTCTTTCATTTTTGAAAGGCAAGTTATATCAGTTCCTTAGTATTTGATCTATATATTAACTACTAGAAAATCAGGCATTTCTTTTCCTGCAATAAAGAGGCTAATGGCAACAGGGGCTTTAGAGAGTAGTTTCAGTCAGGATGCCAGCAGGAAACAGAAGGTCCAGTAGAAGATAATTTCATGAAGGAATTGTTTACAGAGGTGTTGGGCAGCATTGGGGTAATCAGAAAGTGATATGAGGTACCCAGGAACTAACAAAACAAAGGAAAACAATAACCATCTGAAGGGGAAATGGGAGGAAAGGAAATTATCAGGACCTAGTGGGAGTCAGAGCTATGAAGAATAACATCCCAAGAAGAGTCCCATGAAAGAGATGTAGCCTCTGCCAGAACCACAGAGGGCAGCCAGAGGAATCAGGGAATACTATTCCTCAACCTCTCACTTTTTAAATCAGTCTCTTACTAGTGCCTTCTATTGGTTAACTCTGATCAGAATCCAGAGGGCAAGAGAGCTGAGATGATGCTAAGGGCACCAGTTGGGCAGAGAGGGGTGGAAATGGATGGAGATTGTGACCTGAGCGGAAATCAAATCACGAGTTGGATGCTTAACCTACTGACACCCAGGCGCCCCTAGTTTTATTTTCTTGTAATTCCAGTGTAGTTAACCCCCAAAAGAATTTTCTAATCACAGTTACTGATTTCATTTAATTTGAAAGTAATATTTGCTAACAATAGCTTAATGCTAATGCTAATGATGCATTTATAAACAGCATGAAAACATGTTTTCATAATGTTCTCATATTTTCATCTCTTTCTCTCTTTCTTTTTTTTTTTTTCACCATAACTGAGCAAACTTATTCTAAGATATTTCTATTTAGGAGTTATTCCAGTAGGACATTTCAAATAAGCACAACTGGGTATTTACAATATTAGAGCAATGTAAGTGGAATTTAACAGTTTTCAAATGTTTCCATAACTATAAAGAAATCATACATAATCACACAATTCTGTTGGCTCAGTTTTAACTCATATATTTATTACCGAAATCCTGAGTTAAAATTTTCTTGATAGGCATATACTTGAATATTGCATAGAAACCATTACTATACTTTGATATGTGGTTTTAAAAAGTGTGTAGAAGCTGATCACCAACATTTGGAATATTTGCTTCATAGCGCTGTATATAATTGCCAAACTTGTTCCATCATTGAAAATAAAAGTTCCAACTAAAATTAAAAATGAAGCCGTGGCCATTCATTTTATTTTTTTAGCCCAAGACTTAAGTTTGACAAAATAATGAACTTTAAAACCTAGATGAACTCCAAGACCTCCTTCAGCTCTAACATTTTATACTTTAATGTTTCACAGTAAACATGTACCCTGAGTATGTTTCCTTCTTCTGAAAACTTGATACCAACATTGGTGAAACCAGAGTTCATTGTATTTTCCCTTCACATCAGTTATCACAGTTAGCAATTATGTATTTTGTGATTACTTAATTAATGTCTGTCTATTCCACTGCTTTGTAAGTCATAAGGGCAAAGAATGTGTTGATCAGATCATGTTTATTATTCATTTACAGCACATAGCTGTGCCTAGCACATAGTTGGTTCCCTGAAAGAATATATAAAATGAATGAACCAAGAAATGAATGAAACAGACCTCCTTTGCTTGTAGAGACCTCCGGACTTAGAAGAGATATCCTGGGTCCCAAATATCCCACCTGCCCCCATTCTTGGGGTACACATAGGTATCCAGAGCCTTTTGTTTTCTTGATCCAGATTTTAGGAATTCTTTCCTGGGTCCTAAAAGGGTCCCCAGAAGATGGCCTACAAGATCTTGGGCTCATCACAGTACAATAATGAAATGAGCCACTACTCACAGAATAGAACCATGTATTAATAGTTGCTTATCAGTAACCAGTGCAACACCAACTACCTTTTCAAATGACTCCTCCCAATCTTTTGAACTATTTTTTTTTCCAACAAACATTGAGTCTGTGATAGCATCTCCTTGGGGTCACTAACCTGGCAGTCAGCTCTTTTGATCTGAGTTTCCTGATTCATCTACCAGGATCTGGGAGAAAGTTTTTGCTATCCTGGCAATCATCATGAACAAATAATTCTAGCCTTAATCCTCTTAAAATAAAGTTCCTTCTTATCAGTGGCTATAAGCTAAGATCTTCTATGAAAGGCTTTGCTGAGAATAACCCACCCTGCGCATATGGCTTGGACGTTGGCTCTCTGAATACCTGAACTCTCTGTGACCCTCTCAAGCAACAATAGTTTTGGTTTGGCTGTTGCTCTGGATGCCAGATGGGCAGGAAGCCCATCTCCTCTCTAAGTGGATACTTAATAAATATACATATATCTTACTATTACTTTTCTGCCATGCACTTTTTATATTAACAGGAACATCCTATGTAATATCCTTAAATAATCTTTTAAGAAAATAATCATAGTGAACTTGAATTAGATTATTTGAATGAAAGGCAAGTGAAAGAAGTAATAAACATATTGAACACCTATTCTGTATTGGACACCATGCTAGGCATCTTACAAGCTCTGTAGCAAGAAAAGTCCTTCTATTTAGTCGGTAACATTCTATTGTTCCATGACATTTTTAGTCATATTAATTAGTATTTAAAAACAACTAGGTGCTGTTGTTACTGATGGATTTAGCTTTGTCTTAAAGAGAAGAACTAATAAGTTGCATAGTGTCATCCCTTATATATAATTATGAGACCACTGATCCACCCCCAGAAGGTTAATAACTTGAAGTTGTTTATATATTCTTGTCATTGATTTTCAGTGACCTGTCACTAGGTTCTCACCTTCTTACTTCTTATGATGTATTTTCAATAAAAACATTACTGTTAAGCTATATTATTCCTTTTTGAGATTCAGTTTAATAGTCTGACAAATGAATACATTATCAAAGCTTAGGTCACTGTCCTGAGGATTCTGAAGGCAAATATGAGTTCATCATGAAAAAGCTCTGGGATTTATTAATAGTGTCTGCCACTTATACAAGATAGGGAGTAGTAACATGGATGCAAGTTACCGGCCATTCAGGAGAGAGATGGTTGTAGAATAATCAATGTTTGCCTCTTTAAAAATTGTGTCCTAAAGTTGGCCTGGTACCCAGTAAAAAGGTACATATTCTATTATTTCTCTTCTTCACTATTTCTAGGAAGGAAGATCCATTATGATAAATGTGTTATATAAGCTTCTTTTTGATATATTATGCATGATTGAGCCAACTTTTGTAGATTGGGTTAAAAACCTCACTACCATACACAGTGTTGTTTCTGTAGGAAAAAAGCATCCTTCACTAAACTACTTACTTAAAAATACAGGACACAAAAATATAAGGACACAATCTTATTGCTTATAATTCCTTTTTAAGAGAGTTAACTTGTACTTTCAGTGACCCAACAGAAATTTTGTCATAATCTGAGGACAACAGATACTGAAGTAGATGACATTATCATGGGTTTATGGTATTTACCAATGAAACCTTTTCTGTCCCTGTATTGAAAGGGATTCAAAGAGAGAGAAAAACAAAATAAACACCCTAGAGTACAGGGATGACACACTCTCACTGAAATCCTAAGAGCATCAATTCTCAAAATGTACTACTAATATGAATTATTAACCTGGCCTACATTTTCAACATCTAGAAATAATCTTTAGTTGCTTTATACCCCTTACACACTTCATGATTCAGGACTAAAATCTGAGTCTCAGAGAGAATTCACTTATGTCTAAAGTGCAGAGAGTTTGAACTTTTCCCCTAAAAGCAATCATACATGTGGTTTACAGAACATCAAAGCCAAGAGAGTCGCACCATACAATAAGCTTTCCCTCAGTTCTCCCTGTAAGTATCTAAGTCAGGTCAAACATCCAAGGTGTCCATTAGTGGTAATAAGAAAGGAACACAGAATAAAACTTGCTACCACTGAAAGTTGTATCAGTGTGTGTAGCCTCACAAGGAAGTCAAAACATCACAAGACCTAGCTAACCGCCTACACCAAAGGCTATTTTTTTTTTTTTTACCACTTAACACAATGGGAAGGCATACTTCTCACTCTATGTGTTATCATTGGGAGATAGAGTTCCTAGAGAGTTAGAAAAGGCAGAAAGAGAATGGACATTTAGATGAGTGTATAGGGAAAATAAAGGAGAATATGTAATTGTTAGAACATTTACACAATATAGCTTTTAAAGATGAGAGTCACTTTTTCTTCAGTGGATGGTAATTTTTTAGAAAATGACCAAATTGATGAACAAATACAGCAAATATTTAGTAGTTTGGAACTTCAACATAGCTTATATCTGAGAAAGATGTAGCATAAATAACTTATTTATTTCAGTTATTTCAGAGAAACAAATTCTCCCTAACATTATGTTCATTTTAAAAATCATTCTGTTGAGGGGCACCTGGGTGGCTCAGTCAGTTGAATGTCTGTCTTCAGCTCAGATCATGATCTCGGGGTCCTGGGATCGAGTCCCGCATCCAGCTTGATACTCAGCGGGGTACCTGCTTCTCCCTCTCCTTCTGCCCCTCCCCACTGCTTGTTGTCTCTGTCTCTCTCTGTCTCTCATTCTCTCAAATAAATAAATAAAATCTTTAAAAAAAATCATTTTATTGAGCTGAAACGGCCTTTCCAAGAAGATAAAGTGACATGTCAATTATCTCTCTCCATTAAGTTTTAGGAGCTTTAATTTTATTTAATTTTATTTTTTTAAAGATTTTATTTATTTATTTGACAGAGAGAGACACAGCGAGAGAGGGAACACAAGCAGGGGGAGTGGGAGAGGGAGAAGCAGGCTTCCCGCAGAGCAGGGAGCCCGATGCGGGGCTCGATTCCAGGACCTGGAATCATGACCCCAGCCGAAGGCGGACCCCCAACGACTGAGCCATCCACACGCCCCTGGGAGTTTTAATTTTAAACATAAGTATAGTCCAAAGATTGTTATAAAATATTTAATAAATGTTACTGGGTGGGGGGTCGTGAAGGATTCAGTAGTAGAAGATATCACATATGCTCTTAAGGCACTAGCACACCTGTTACAGAGAAAAGAAATACCTGTATAGGAAGTGTGTAAACAAATAATTAAAAATACAAGGTCCAATGCCACTTTAAATTCTATGAATTCTAAAATTAAGAATTTTGCATGGACCATAAGTTCAGGAGTTCTCAAAAATGGTTGCAATTTTAATGTCTACTATTAACAATAAATAAAATAACTATTAAAATAGTTTCATTTTAAAATGAATCCACCTGCAAACCTTCTACTTCCTACTGGATGAGTATGTGCAGTGGTCGTTAAAGATCAGATAGTATGATTATACTCATTCATTCAGTGGTTCATCCTTCAGCTGAAAAGTGGCCACTCTGATGATTTTGACCATTGCAAAGCCTAAAATTGCTTTTATTCTTGGTCATAAATGTATAATATAACTTATAATGGGTCACAAATTAAAAAGAGTACATAAGGAACACTGTGTTGAAAAACAAGTAAATCTTAATTAATGAGTGAACTCTGAAATGCAAGAAACAACACATTCTCCATTTTTGTTTGCGTAGTTAATTTAAATGGATTCCATGACTCAGTCCTGCTGGGTTGGTGGGAAATTTAACCTTAATCATGACTAGGCTTTCCTGCTCATCTCTACCACTTTCAGGCTCGGGTCCCAGGTTTTGCACAAAGCACATTTGGGGAAGCTTCTCTAGTTTTCTCTTCTCACTGGTTTTTCTGAGGAACTTCTATTCTGAGCCCTGTAATTCGTCCCTTAATATCTACGAGCTTTGCTTCTGCCACATGCTGCGGGTACAGATACTCTGAACTGTTTCAAAACCCTGGGGCCTGGACTCTAGCCTCCTTGGGTGCACAATGAAGACAACCCCCCTGGCATCTTAAAACCTTCCTTGAAAGCTGCCATGCAGTGGGGTGTGGTCTTGCTCTTCGTCTCCTGTCTTGATTTCCTCAGGCTGTTAGGGTTACAAAGAAAACCCATGAAACATGATGCCTTTAAATGGTTTTGGCTTTCCTTTACCTTTTTTGAGGTGAATGCAAGGCATATTCTTTTCAGGAGGGAGAACTCCATTTCTTGGATTTCCCATAAGCACAACTAGCACAAACCGAGGGGGAGAAGAATGTAAAACTGTGAGACTCAGCATAGAGCGGCATTCCATATTTTAGCTTGGGTTAATTTCTGACAGTGCAAACACTAGATATCAAATATGGTTAAAATTATCCTTGAAAATTCATTTAATTTTCAATAAAGTTCAGTAAGCATTATTTTGTTTATTCAACCCTGTACTAAAATGTTTATGTGTAAATGATGCAAACATTAGTAATGTAAAATAACGTACATGTGTTTATGATAACTTAGAGTTCTCTGCACAAATGCTTTTTTTAATTTTTTTTTTAATTTAGTTATTCTGTCTTTCACTTACCCTCTACTGCTTGGAGAGTTCAATTTTTGTGGGGGTCAATGTATTATCCACCTGACAAAATATGCTCAGAAGGAAGGCCAATTTATTCTTTGGGGATTTTAATCTTTTCAGAATTATAACCAGTCCTTTTGATACTGATGAATAACAGAACAATCTGCTTATTAACAATGTTCAATTCCTTCCTCAAAAAAGATCAAGACTTACAGTGAAGGTAAAATGGATTGTCTTCTGATTCAGTTCAGAGGATTTAAATGGTTTTGGAAAACCCAATGAGGTCTACCTTACTCTGTGATCCACTTGGTTAACTCTGTATTTAAAGTCCTCTTGTGCATAATCTCAATATGAGCAAGTGTGACACCACACCATCACTAGCATGGAGTGAAGGGACACTGAAATAGACATGACCATATCTGAGAGAGCTATTACAGAAACAGAGTCAGAAAAAGCATTGATGAATTGCTTTGAATGCTAAGCTGAGACTTCTTTTCTTTCTTTTTTTTTTTTTTTTTTTGCCATGCAGTGAGATGTAATATATTTTTATGAGATTATCAAGCAGGTAAAGAATGATTTGTTTGGTATCATAACATAAAAACTGAAAAAGAATTATAATAAGAGGTAGTAATACCATACCTCTGATAAGCTGTCTTTCAGAAGCAGCACTTATATATGTATATATATAATGTCAGCACATGAAATGTAGCCTATTTTTAAGGCTGAGAGTGAAGAAAAAGAAAATAGTATTTGGCCCTCATGAAAGGTATAGGGTAATATTCTTCATAGTATGCATCAAAATCACATGAGAGGTTGGGTAAAGGTAGAGAATATTAGGCCTCACGTAATCCTATTAAATGAGAGGTGGAGGCCAGAAATCTGCAAACTTGACATGCTATTCAGATGTTGTCCATGGATGTTAAATGTGAGGATCACTGTAGAAATCAAGTGAGTGTATTGATTCTAACATGCCATTATTTTCTAAGTAAATAGCTTTCCTGAATTTCACTCTCTTATTCTGCAGAAAAAGGAAAGTATTACTTTCAGTAATTATGTTAAAGAGTTTAGAGGATGACCAAGTGAGCTATCTGACATGGGTAAACACTTTAAAACTTAGACATGCCCGACAAATATATGTAGCAGTGGTTATTGTAATCTTAACAACCACCATACTTTGACTCCTTCCTTGGACTCTGTGTTCCTCTTTCTTTTTTTTTTTTAAGATTTTATTTATTTTTTTTTAAAGATTTTATTTATTTATTCATGAAAGACAGAGAAAGAAGCAGAGGGAGAAGCAGGCTCCCCACTGAGCAGGGAGCCCAATGCGGGACTCAATCCCAGGACCCTGGGATCATGACCTGAGCCGAAGGCAGACACTTAACAATCTGAGCCACCCAGGCGCCCTTTATTTATTTGTTTAACAGAGAGAGACACAGCGAGAGAGGGAACACAAGCAGGGGGAGTGGGAGAGGGAGAAGCAGGCTTCCCTGCAGAGCAGGGAGCCCGATGCGGGGCTCGATCCCAGGACCCTGGACTCATGTCCTGAGCCGAAGGCAGACGCTTAATGACTGAGCCACCCAGGTGCCCCTGTGTTCCTCCTTCAATTCTGTGTAATGCATACCCCGTGGAAACCCAGGTCTAAGGGTCATTAATTTTTATAAGACTTAGGAGAGTCTGTGCTCCAGCCAAGGAGAGTATTAAAGTTGGAGGGGATTTTAGTATGTTTTTCCAATGTGTGTAATTCAATGTTTTACACATGAAGATACTGAAGCCTACAGATTTGAAGTTATTTTTGTCAAGTCCTCTTCATGTTAAAATATCAAGGATGATAGTTTTAATTTTTTTTTAAAAGTTTATCACATAATAGATATGATTCACAAGTATGTGCCTTAGTCTGCTCTTTCTTTCCCACTTGTGAACAAAAGCGGTAACAGAAGGCCTGAGTCAAAGTTCCAGATGGGTGCGATTACTCCAGGAGCAAGAGAGAGGCCTGCTATCTGGGTACATTTTCCAGAGCTTAATCTCGAAGCCCCTGAGAGCTTACATCCATCTGAGATATCCTTGATCCTTTGTATTTTCTACAAACATCCCAGGCCTCAACAAAAAAAGCCAAATAAAAGTCAAGAAATCTGCTCAACACTACTAGAAAATTTTGGTTGATAATCTGTAATCATAGGTGGTATATATCACTGTCTCTAAATATAGTCAACCATAGAATCAAAGGAAAGGCCTGAGATCTAAGAAGATCTTAGAATAATATAAATGAAATCTTTCATTCTGTAGAAACACAAACCAAGGCCAAGAAATACTATTTTGTCCCAAAGAAGTTTGAGATTATGGTAGAATGCCACTTTGGTCTACTATCACATAATGCAGTTCAGTTTTCACTTCACAGACTGCTAATTTTAAAAACAGCAAGACTCCCCTGCCAAGTACACTCCCATATCCAATGTCAGCTTTCAGAGAGAGTAGTTAACAGGCTGCTAGATATTCCTTCCTCTGTTGTGCGTTATCAGAAGGATAAAACATCTGAAGGTGTTGGGCACAATCTAATGTGTGTGTTTAGAGGCAGAGTCTTCCATTTTAATTATAATTATTCCTCAACCTTAACCCCATTTCTCAGAAAACTAGCCAAATTACTTTTATTTATTTATTTTTTTAATCCAAAATCTGTTTATTGGGAGAGTGTCCCACTCATCTTGGTTCAGGGTGCTTTTAGTGCTGCTTCCGCCTGAAGGAGCATCCTTCTGTAAGCCTGGCCTTCCCTCCTGCGGGCTGGCAGAGCACGGTGGAGCAGCCGACGCACAGAACTACCGTTTGCGCGTGGCTGAAGACGGTGGTGATCTTGTAGCATCCGGGGCACTTCACGTCCATGAAGTAGGAGTTGGGGCTCTGCACCAGGCGCTTCTTCTTGTGCTTCCTCTTCTCCTCCTCCGGGGACGGGTGCAGGAGATCCTTCGCGAGGGGCATGTTCTCGTGGGGAGGTCGTCACCGCCGGAAAAGGGCCAAATTACTTTTAAATCTATATCCTCCGGACTATGTTAATTTAGGTGTCTGCTTTTTTGTATATGATACACTTTTTATTTTATTTTATTTTATTTTAAGATTTTTTTTTATTTATTTGACACAGAGAGACAGCGAGAGCAGGAACATAAGCAGGGAAAGTGGGAGAGGGAGAAGCAGGCTTCCCGTGGAGCAGGGAGCCCGATGCGGGATTCGATCCCAGGACCCTGGGATCATGACCTGAGCCGAAGGCAGACGCTTAACAACTGAGTCACCCAGATGCCCTGATACACTTTCTAATATCAAAAAATAAAGTTCAGATTTTACCATCGTCTGTATTTCAGAATAACGAGATTTATATCAAGTGATTTAAATTCCATGGATAAAAATAGGTTTTCCAGGGCATTATTTTATACTATTTTCAGTGGAATTTTCTATATCCTAACAATGCAACAAAGACCTGCTCTTAGTAAGGTCACAAATAAAATATACAGTGGGTTATTAAACAAAGAAGGAACAGTACACAAAGGTAATGCATATGGGAAATCAGCCAACAAATAATATGTCAGCTCTGCCAGCAGCTGACACATGGATAAAGACAAGTGTTGTTCGCTAGAAGGAAAAGTAGTTTTGAATGATGACAATTGTGTAAAAATGCAATAATGCAAAAGCCTTTTTCCAAATAAGAAACAGATGCGATTTGTCATGCTTTTTAGCTTTGAAACTATTTTTAGCACATTGTAGAAAAAGAAATATATTTAAAAAATGAGGTTGATCATCCATCAAATGTATTTTCTGATATATAAAAGTGTACACAAGAGCTTTTTCTGTAGTGGAGGAAAAGCATTATGGTCTGGATTTTTACATTATACCTAAAGAAAACTTGTTTTGCTAAGTTAAGAGTGAATGATGCTTGATTTGTTTTATTGTTAATTTTTTAAGTGAAATTAAATAATATTTATAATAATGTGTGCCTCATATGAAAGACTCTGAGGTAGTAAAGCTTATTTTGTTATTTGAAAAATAACATACATAATCAAAATAAAAGTAGCTCTTAGTATTAATAACTATTGAGGCATCATGCTACTTTTTTCTTTTTTAATTCTTTTGATTCATTCCTCATTCTTTTATGGATATATACTAATGACTATTCATGTTAAATGGTCTATATGATACATCTATATTATTTTCAAGTCATATTATTTTACACCCAGTAAAGCCTAATTAACAAAATAAATATGTGGGGATTCTTTATCAACCAAAGATAATTTAATAAACAATTCCACATTCTTCCCATATAATTATTAAAATAAAATGATATAAATATTATGAAATTTTAAAAATATGTGAAGGCATATATAACTAAGAGCATACTTAAATTACACAAATGACAGCATACAGGCACAGCAGATTTAAGCTACAAGCAACATTAATTTGAGAAAATTAAATTTAGTGTCCAAGTATACAACTCAAGAAAAAGAAGGTAAAAATTAACAAAGATCTGTTATGATATTTGATATGAAATTCCCACTCCTGAAACCAAAGAGAGCAAAAAGATTATTTTGATACCTCTCAGACCCAGAGAACTTAAACTTTGTTCATTAAACAACAGTGAATATATGATTCCCCTAGGGATCCAACACCAAAGAGATTACATTGAGTTGGGGAGTTGAGATTTACTAGCAAAGAATATAGAAGACTTTAATAATAATAAAAGCATTGCAACAAGTACACAGCTACTGAATACAGGTTACTGCGTTCATAGGAGAGGCTATGCTCTTTGGGCAGACGCCATCAGGGGAGTCTCCGTGGAGGTGGAGAACTTAGCCAGGGGCTGGAAGGATGGAAAGGCATAGAAAGCAAGCTTAGGAGAGCACAAAGGGAACAGACGGGGCAAACCATGGATGGCGAGCTTGCATCGATTTAAGCCATTTGATGACAATAACTAGAAAACAAGGAGGGAGAAATGGTTAGAAAGATCATCTGGGCAGGAATGAGACTGAGTAGTACAGTGCCTGATCACCAATGCTTGAGGAATTCAACTGATGTCGACAACTTCATGTTAAACCCATGGTTTGTACTCAAGTGGGAGCTGAAGCTAGATATCTCCTAAACATTTTCATGTTTTTCTTCCTTGGCCTAAAGTATTCAATAGCTACAGGATATGGTGACAGTTCTCAGCTATCACAACCACTCTTCCTCCTAGGAAACAGCACATGTCCTTACTTTTCCATAATACAAATCCTAGTGCCATCTGTATTGTTTAGAAAGAGACTATATTTTTTTTTTCTAACAGGTGACCAGGACAGTTTGTCATTGCAATTGTCATCCATTTTCCCCTTTTGTTACTTGGTCCCCATTGCAATGAAGTCCTGGCTCCCGGGGCTCAAAGCCTATCTTTAGAGTCAAACACAAATGACATGTTAATGATTGGTAAAAACATAAAGCAGGGGGTTAATGATCATGGCTGAAATTATGGACTTCATTTCCATCGGGTCAGCAGAGTCTGAAACATCCAAAGAAAGCTCAGGAAAGAGGTCCTGCTAATGCAGCTGCTCCCTAGCATGAGTACAGCCTAGCATTAACTCTTAGTCAATGATCCATAGCTCTTGCGGGGAAACTCACCATTGTTCAGTTCATGGGATGCGCTGCTCCCTACAGACTTAAGATGGCTCCCTATTACTCAGATACCAGCTGGGGGCCTGATATTCAGTTAGGTTTTCATTTATGAGATGCCTGGAGGATACGAGAGGCCAGAGCCAAGTAAAGATTTTTATTTGTATCTGTGAGGTGATTATAGCCTGCTTCAGGAGATGAGGATGGGGAGATGGTGCCTTTGTATCTGCTCCCTCCTTTCAGCCTTCTCAGAAATACTTTCTTTCTAATGAAATCTTTATCATACCACTTCCTCTCTTAGAACTATTGGATGGTTTACTACTGCTTTTAAGATAAAGACTAAGTTTCCTAATGCAGTCTACAGTCTCCTGCCTGGTCTGGCCCCAGATGACCTTTCCAGTATCAACTCACATTACAATTCCTTTTCTGTTCTCTATACTCCAGTCAGAGTGGCTTTCTTTCAGCAATTCCAGTGTACCTTGTGGGTCCTACTGTTAGGGAACCTGGACTGGATCGCCCGATGGAAGAAGCAAGTGGCACTCAGAGATCTTGGAGGAGAGGAGGTTTATTTAACACCGGCAGGCTCAGAGGAGAGTGGTCTCCAAAGGTCTGAGCCCCGAGCACAAACAAAGGGGGCAATTTATACACTTCTACTTCCCTATACTTGGCACTTTTGGCACGTGCACGAGGCAGGGCAAGGAGAAGAACCCAGAAGAGCCCCTGGGCAAGGACTGGGACTCTCTCACTGGCTCAGTCAGCCATCTTAGGACACAGATTTTCCTTATCACTACCACAGGACCTGTGCACTTGTTGCTCCAGCTTTCTGAAATACTTTCTCCTTTCTTCCAATATCTTAGCTCATACTTATCCTCAGGGAAGCTCTTCTCTGATCTCTCTGGTTAGACCAAGTCAAATGCTTCCTTGAGATGCAGTTAAAGCATCATATAACCCATTTACATTTATTTGCATAATTATTTTTTAATGATTGCCTCCCTCTTTGGACAGTAAGCCCTATGAAATCAGGGCAAGTCAGTATTGCTCATCTTTGGATAATTGATATTAACAAGATATTAGTAGGCATTAGTAGGCATGTTAATAGGCAAATAGAAGACACTCATTAAATATTTGTGAAATGAAAGGATAATAGGAGAACTAAAATCACAGCAATGAAAAGTGCTATACACACAAACATTTGTGTGTGTTTATACGTACACACATATACATATAAAATAGTTTTACAACTACAGAACTTGTAGAACACATTGAAGGATATTCAAACATGAAAATGAGGTATAAGACTATAAAGGTTAGTAAAGGACAGGCAGAAAAACCAAGGAAAGAAATATGAATTTTAAAAAAACCTAGCCATTAAAACCAGAATCATTATAAAAGATACTTTATATTCATGTCGCTGACAATTGACACAAAATAAAATGATAAACTCACAGATGATTAAACTACACTGTTATAGCTAACCCTGTGAAATGGAAATATTATCATGATACAAAGACTTAACGCAGCATGCTTGAAGATCACATAAAAAAGAATATGTTAGCCTTCTCTGATAGAAGAAAGTAAAATTATGTTTTCCTGATTCTTGATAAATGTAAGAATTATTTCTACCTAAAACTCATAAGTATTCTTACAGGTGATAAGCCACCAATACCACAGGTGATGATATTTCAAGATTATGATCACAATCTTGGTCTTTTTTTTCCCAGAGAAAGACCCACGACAGCTGTGTGCTAGCATATAGCAGGTATGTGCTGCATCTCAAACACCCCTGCTTCACTTTCTTACCAATTGTCAAGGACAAATTTAATTTGTGGACGCTGTCCTCTTTACCACGAAGCTGATGGAAATAAAAGAGCCAATTTCAAATGGATTTTAAGCCTTCAAAAGATGAAAGCACATAAGATACACTCAAAAATTTTGACTTCAGAACATTGCTTCATTCTAACAATACTTAATATATTTAAATGTTAAATCATTTTCTGCTTCTCCCTTAATATAAAGACAGTTAACAGAATAGGAAAATCATCATTAAGATGTGTGCTCTGCTGTATCATCTACTTTATTTTCACAACACACTATGTATGCCCACATAGACGGTTATATGTGTTAGTAGCAATGGAAAGACTACTTGGTTTTCGTAAAGCAAAACTGAGTCATATTTACCAAATAAAAGCAAGCATTTCCACTGAGAAATTTTAATAAGCCTTGATCACTACCTGCATCATAGAGTTCTGACTGACATGCAGAAAACAAAATTGTTGCCATACAGAGATTTTGCCAACAAAAATAAAGAGGTTATTGATTTATGCCATTTTTAATTTTGAGAATTACTCAGATTACAAGAATGGCAAATTAGAATTTGGAAACATGAAACTTTAAAATACATGTTTTCTTTGAAAAACCAACTATATACTTAGACTTGGGGCTGCTCAAGTGTAGAGTCTTATATAATTTTTATGTCACATCTCTGAGTAAAAAAACCAATGCAAACAGCTGTATCAAACAATGCCAAACTCTCAGGGGCTTAGCAAAATAAGTTTGTTTCTTACCCACAAAAAATCCAGTGCAGATGTTGTTCAGTTGGCAGATGCTCAGGTGACATTTCAGGGTGGGCCTCCTTTAAGTGGTGACTTAGGGATCCAGTTCTTGATGTCATCACCTTTAAGTGACCTCCAAGATTGCTACAACAAGAGAAGACGGAATGAGGGAGTGTGTGGGGGTGCATGGCAAATTTTTATGAACCATATCTGGAAATGGCATATATCATTTTCATGGCCAAAACTTAGTCACAGAGCCCCACCCAAATGCAACAAGCTAGGAAAAATGGAGTGTAGTTCTATGCCTAGACCCTAAAAAGTAGAAGAAATAAAAAAAATAGATATTGATGAACAATCTGAAATTTCAGCCTGGACACCCAACAGCGTAGCAACACAGTAACTGCTTAACTTATATAAACCCATCCTAGACCCTGTGGAAACCCAAGAGAAGTCTGTTTCCTTTGTATCTTTCAACAAAAGAATTTACAAAATAATTAGGTGACAGATTAAATGTCAAATTGTGTAGTACAAATCATTAGAGATTAAGTTAGTCTTCGATTACATGTTGTTATAATTATTATTCAGCAGCACACAGTTAGTAGGTAAAATGGAAATTTGAACTTGGAAGTTCTTTTGTTAAGTAGATGTTGTCAGGAAAGTTTTCTAAAGAAGCAAGAGCTTAATCTGGGCCTTGAAGAATGACTAAACCATGGGTGTTAATGGCGATATAGGGGGAGGGGGAGAATTGATGGGGGTAGAATAGAAAAGATGAAGGGAGTGTGATTGAAAAACACTTTGATATGTGCATCTAGTGGTCTGGTTTAGTTGGTTTATAAGATCGGTATTAGAGGGCGCCTGGGTGGCTCAGTTGGTTAAGCAACTGCCTTTCGCTCAAGTCATGATCCTGGAGTCCCGAGATCGAGTCCCACATCGGGCTCCCTGCTCAGCAGGGAGTCTGCTTCTCCCTCTGACCCTCCCCCCTCTCATGTGCTCTCTCTCTCTCATTCTCACTCTCAAATAAATAAATAAAATCTTAAAAAAAAAAAAGATCGGTATTAGAATTAATAGAAAGTAAGGTTAAACAGACCAAAATGGGTAAGGAGCTGGAGGATTTTCTTGGTTCCTCTTTGCCTTATTACTTGGATCACACCGGGCACCAAGTCCATTAAGAATCAACAATCATGACCTTTGCAATGCCTTCTATGACTCTTTCCACATCCTCCTTCCAGACAGGAGTGCAAGAAGAAGGCAGTGAGTTGGATGAATGTGTCTAACTCTGGATGCCAGCCCGTATTGTTCAACTGAGAGGCCAGAGAAGAGTTTCAGAACACTTTAGATATTCAACAGCATCTAAGTTTTCACAAAGCCTAGTAAATACACAGAAGTGACCATGTTCTCTCTGCCCTAAACATCATTCAGCTCTGTTGCTTAGCTTCTGGGTTAGCTCCACACTCTACCCTCTACCTATGATCTCTCCATCCAAAGTGGGTCCTTGTTGAAATCGTGAAGTGTAACCTGTTGTTGTTTGGCACCCTCTCCTCACCTTCTCTGCCCATGCTCTCTTTATTCCTGTAAGGTAGCCACTGCCCAAATCCTGCCTCTGCCCAAATACCTACCTTAAGTAGCATTCTCTAGGAATTACTCTCAGCCAGCTATAATTATTAGAAAGAATCTGAAAATTTAATTTCAGATAAGATGTGTATTGATAAGGATCTAAGATGCCTCTATGTCTGCAAGTGTTTGTATTTGAATGCAGGACATTTAAAGACCAAAAATGTTCCAAGTATCAAAGTTCTTATAATGGAATATCATGCAACCTTTCAAATAATGTTATAGAATGTGTAATGACAATGAAAAAAGCCCATAGTGTACTGCCAAGGGAAACAAATGATTTTCAAAAGAATATATATAGTATGATTGCTTCCACCTTTGCACGTGTTTACCTGAAATATCTAGGAATTGACTAGCTCAGATAAATAATATTTCCATCTTTAAAGTAATTTTAATTCCTAAGAACTCAACCGAACAAAGACATTCTAGCACAAAAATAAACATACATATATTATAGGAAAACTTAAATATATATACATGTATATATACATATACAATGAGAATCAATTGAAGAATATATTAAATACCTATCATCAGTTTGTATTAGTCAAATACCTGGTTGTAACTGAATATTTGCTTTAGTGATATAAACGCAAAGCACTCATTTACTAAAAAGGGGAAAATTACCAAAGTGCAAAAAAAGACATAAAAAAGACCTTAAGTGGAGCAAGTGAATGGAAGGACCAATAGGAGGGACAAATGCAATTCTCACAAAATTAATTTACAATGTCAATATACTTACAAGCAATATCACAACTAGATTTTTCATGGAATATGACAAACTCCATTGCAATTCATACTGAAGAATAAAAGTCCAAAAACAGCTAATACAATTCTTAAAAAATGCAAGGAAGGGAGCTTACCCTGTCATATTTCAAAAAATATTATTAAGTTAAAGGAATATACCAATGTAATCACTTCATTTTCTTCATTTCTTTTTGTAAAATAAAAACTATTAAAATAATTATTTAAAAATTATTAAAATAATTATTTATTTTCCCGTAGTGAAATTTTAGAACAATTGGAATTTTAGAACAATTTCCATACACGGAAAGGGGAAGGGGACAGATCTCTGCATTCCCACTTTTATTACACAATATAACCAAAGTATGTTTCATTTCATTCCAAATGCCTCAACTATGAAACAGACATATCATCGGCTTTTATGTACTTGGTTTGGGGCCTGTCCCTCTACTTACCTGTATTTTCTAATAACCTGGGGGTGATTTGGGGATATGAGAAATGTACTTGAAAAGTGCTCAATCCAAATATATTAACAACAACAACAGAATCAATTTACCTATTTTTGAAGAAATCATAAAAATTAGTGTTCAAGAATACACCATTTTTATTATGCTCTCCTTATAGCCCAAATATGATGTACTTTAAAGGATGATGCAACTGCTTTCTGGCTAAAGATGAACCATGAAGGAACCATTTCCTCTGGGAAACAAACAGGGTTCTAGAGGGGAGGGGGGTGGGGGGATGGGTTAGCCTGGTGACAGGTATTAAAGAGGGCACATACTGAATGGAGCACTGGGTGTTATATGCAAACAGTGAATCATGGAACACTACATCAAAAACTAATGATGTAATGTATGGTGATTAACATAATATAATAAAATAAAAAAGACATTCCTTTAATGTAGCCACTGCCCAAGCCCTGGGTAAGGTCACCTCCCACCTTCCTCCACCGCTGGCTGCAGTTTACTTCTCCTACCAGAACCTACACCTTGTTACCATTCTGGCTTACTTCCACAGTGAGGTCTCACAGCAGGAGGGAAAGGAGGAGCGGGGAGAGGTCAGCATCTCAGTATCCACTCTCTACCTCTCCACCATTTTGCTCCACAGACACAGGACTCACAGGCAGCACCTGAAACTCACCCATTCCCTCACCCGACTTTGCTTTGACTTGCTTCTCTTTAAGGAAATGCCCCAAGGATCTAAATATTTTTTTTCTCCAAGTGGCAGGATCTCAGTTTGATTCCTTGTGTACTGTTGGTATAAGACCCAGGTGAGAAATAAAGAGAAGAGTTAAGAGTCACACAGGAGGCCTTTTTACTGTCTGCATGTTTTGCATTTTTTTCCCTAGCAGGAAAATAAACAAAATAAAACATCAAAGCTAAGAAAACCTCTAAAAAGTATTCTCTCACTCTCTCTTTCTCTCCCTCTCTTTTTAATGTGTTCTCTTTTCATTAGTGAAAGAAAAGTCAGGAATAGGCTCATGAAATTGTGTCCTGCTCATGGCTGTTCAGGAAGGAGAAAACCTCACTGGAAGAAATCGGTGGAGGCAGAGGCACGTTATCTGAGATTTGGGGAGGTGGAAAACGAGTCAAAGGAAACAGAGCAGTTATACCATAAACAGTAGTGACATGAAAAGACTCTATTTGGGGTTAGTTTTTTTGGAAATACGACGTGGTAGAAACACTCAAATGCAATGATTCAGGTAAAAAATGATGGTAATAGAACTATTCTTCAATTTTTATTTGAACATTGACTTTTTTCCATATGTTAACTATGGAAACAGAAAGAAATTTATTTATGGCAAATGCTTTTGTTGATAATATTGTATTGGAAATGTGTGGTAGAAGGAGGATATTATCTTGCTTAATATCAGGGAAATGTAAAGCATTTTACTTTTTGTTTCCAGTTGAATTATCTATAATAACACGAACTATTTTGCTTTCTTATTTCTTCACCTGAATACATTTCTTGTCACACTGTTTATTATGTTTATCTGTAATTGTTGGTTATCAGTACCTATTCTATACTCTCTACCTTCCTTTTTTTTTGCTATGATTATAGTATCACATCTTGTATCAAAGGGCAAGACAACCAGTTGTATGTTAGCCTCCATTCCCTTTTTCCTTCTTCTAGAACTATCTATCTCTTTTCCTATTACTAATTTATCTCTCACTATGTGGATTATTTCCATGAGAATGCATATATCCTGGTTAATCTCCTATCAAAACACACACACACACACACATACACACACACACACACACACACGCACACACCCTTGGCTCCATGTCTCCATCCAATTATCATTCCATTTTTCTATACATTGTTACAGCAAAACTTACTTCATCTCCTAATTTTATATCTCTTCCCAACTCACTACACTAAATCCTCTACTTCTACCATTTGAGAAAATCTCCAAGGACTTTCATGTTACCAAATCCAATGGTCACATTTTTGTCTTTATCAGTCTCATGTCCAAATTTTATAGACTTGAGGGGTGCCTGGGTGGCTTAGTCAGTTAAGCGTCTGACTCTCAGCTTCAGTTCCGGTCATGATCTCAGGGTTGGGAGATCAAGCCCCACGTGAAGCTCCCTGCTCAGTGGGGAGTCTGCTTGAGATTCTTTCTCTCCCTCTGCCCCTCCCCCTTCTCTTTCTCAATAAATAAATATTTTTAAAAATGTTATAGAGTTGATCTATTCCTTTTCTTTAGAATCTTTCAGTATTTGGGTTCAGTGATAGTGTATTCCTGCTTTTTCTTCAAATCTCTCTAATCACTTCTTCCTATATTCCTTTACTGGAGTTTCCACCCCATCTATTTGACTTCTACTTGTGGATTGCCTGAGGGTCCATGATGAATACCCTTTTCCTCTTAAGCCACATCTATTTCTAGATGATCTCATTAAGTCCTATGACCTTATACACAATTTATATTCTTGATCACGTCAATGTATTATTTCTTTTTCTTCTTTTTTTGAAAATTTTATTTAAATTTTAATTAACATACAGTGCAATATTGGTTTTAGGAGTAGAATTCAGTGATTCATCATTTACATTCAACATCCATCGCTCATCATAATAAGTGCCTTCCTTAATACCCATCACCCATCTAGCCCAACCCCCTCCAACACCCCACCTCCCCATCCCCCTGCCCCTGCCTCCATCAACCCTGAGTTTGTTCCTTTAACAGTCTCTCATGGTTTGTTTTCCTCTCTTTTTTCCCCTTCCCATATGTTCATCTGTTTTGTTTCTTAAATTCCACATATGAGTGAAATCATATGGTATTTCTTTCTCTGACTTATTATGTGTGCATATAGGTGATTAATAGACAGTTGCTTCAACACTTGAATAATTTTTTAAATTCTGAAAACATCACTAAACAAAAATTAAAAGTGAAATAGTAATCCCACATATTAAATTTTATACTAGTAGACTTTGAATAAACAAGTATATCAACATTTAAAGTTTTTAACATAATGATTAAGTTTGCTTCTTCTTTAGTCTATGTTGGATCGATGACAATTCTATTTCAGGGAATGATGTATATATATGCAAAATGTTTCTATTGTTTGCCTCAATAACATCTAATAGAGAAACCAGTCTCCAGATGTAGGCTGATGGAAATGGGAAAATTTCCATCTTCAAAATTCATCTTCAGTCTTTCATCGGTAGCCAATTCCAGTAATTCACCCTATGCACTTATAACAGCATTTAAATTCTTTTGGCAAAAAATGGATTTCAAATTTACACATTTCTGGGTTACAATTATCACATTAAATTATCACATGTTGTAATGTGTTCTTAAAGTGCATAACCAGTACGTAGCTGATGCCCTATGCAACTCATCATTTGAATTTGACAGGAGAAAAACTGGTCAACACACAGTTAAATGTGACAGGTTTACTCACCACATGCTTGGATATCACAGATCTCTCAAGTTGCTATAAATACTTATAAATTCTTACTCATAATTTCTGTACTTACCTTGTCACTGACAATATATAATTCATGGACCAGCTTTGATCTAATATACATCTCAAACTTAATACAGCCAAAAAAGAGCTAATTAATTACCAAACAACAATAGTGCTTTTCCCCATCTTTCCCATTCATTAAGTAGTACCATCATCCACCCAGTTGAAAATTAACACCAAAATTAGAGGTGTTATTCTTTTTTCTTCTTCTTTTTTTTAATTTTATTTTATTATGTTATGTTAGTCACCATACAATACATCATTAGTTTTTGAGAGCAAAAATTATAAGAAGTAGCTTTCCTTTGGAAGAGATCTAAAAAAACAGAGGATTGGTGAACCATCTATCACATGAAAGTATCTACAGCATTATTCTTTTATCATATAGTTCTTAAGAAAAATCTTATTTTCAGAATAATACACTGTACTTGTTTTTTGTTGTTGTTGTAATAAATTACCACAAACTTAGTATCTTAAGACAACACAAATTTAGTATCTTACAGTTCTGAGGTCAAAAGTCCAAAATGGGTCTTACTGGTCTAAAATCAAGGAATTAACAGGGCTGCATTCTTCCTGGAGGCTCTAGGGGAGAATCGGTTTCCTTATGTATGCCAACTTCTTGAGGCTACTTGTATTGCTTGGCTTATGTCCCTTTTTCCATCCTCAAAGCCACCAGTGTAACATATTTAATTCTCTGACTCTGCTTTGGCTGTCACATCATTTCCCTCCCTGACCTTCTTGTCTCCCTCTTTTTTAAAGACCTTGTGATACATTGGGTCCACCCAGATAATCCGGTATCATCTTCCCATCTCAAGATACTTAATCACATCTGCGAAGTGTCTTTTGTCATGTAAGGTAACATACTCACAGGCTCTGGGGATAAGGACATGAATATCTTTGGAAAACCATTATTCCATCTACCACACATACTTTAACTAAAATTACACCAAGCCCTTTCCATCTCCACCCCCCCAAAAAAATTACCAAATCTGGGAAAAAAAAGAAAAATCAGAAAATTCACACTGGTAAATCAGAACGACTCATAAATGTTTGTTTTAATATTAATAGATATATCAGTTTTCACTAAATGTCTTATTAGTAATATTCAGTTTCATAAATATTTTTCTATAATAATCTACTATGTGAGGATACACTGATTTGCAATGAAATAAAAATAAAGTCAGTTAGACTCCTATTTCCACAAAACTCTACCAGGAAAAACTTTAACAAATCCAAAGCAAAGTATTCAAGAAAAAATAGATCTGTTCCCATACATCCAAAAAGAGAGTGCAACTATCATACTTAATGAATAAACATTTACATTTTGGCAATGTATGGACTTGGGAACACCATAAAATTCATTTCATTACCACTGAGACTCATGAGTTATATTGGATGCTGGAAATACGATCTGTGAAGTGGGAACGATTAATTGGTTTTTTATGGAATTATTTATTTTTTGGAGCTTTCTGGATAAATTGGCTCACTTTTAGGTCCTCTTATTTAAGCTTTGCTTCACTCCCACAGGCAACAGCGTGGCCATCCCGTGAAGTTCCTGGTGACGGACACAAATCAAAGAACCCCAGGAGCTGGGTTGCCATTGCCTCTGAAGCAACCTGCCATAAAGACCAGAAGGGAAACAGCTAGGAGTTATTCTGGATTTTACTTCCCCCTCGCCTCCTACAAGCTATCCATATTCTATTTCCAAATCACTTTGAGATGCTAGTCCATCTACTTCTCTCCATTTCTACTCTCACTTTCCTTGTGAAACCATCATTATTCCTGGTGTGAATTACTGCAATAACCTCTTACTGGTAACCCTCCTTCCATTTTTGCTTTTTTTAAAATCCATTCTTTACCATAGCACCCAGGTTGAGCTTTTAAAAAAGCAAACTGAACCAAAACTATAAAACTCCCAGAAAATAACATAGGAAAAAATCTAGATGACCTTGGTATGGCAATGACTTTTTACATACAACACTGAAGACATGACACAGGGAAGAAATCATTGGCAAGCTGGACATCAATAAAATTAAAAATTTCTCTGCAAAAGAAACTGTCAAAAGAGAATGAGAAGACAAGACACAAGCTGGGAAAAAAAAATTTGCAAAAGGCATATCTGATAAGGGCTGTTATTGAAAATATATGCAAAACTCTTAAGATTCAACAATAAGAAAATGAAAAACCTGATTTAAAAATGGGTAAAAATCTGAGCAGACACCTCACCAAAGAAGAGATATGAATGGTAAATAAGCATATGAAAAGATGCCAAATATCATATCTCATAAGGGAATTGCAAATTAAAACAAAAATGAAATACCACTATACTCCTATTTGAATGACCAAATTTCAAAACACTGGCAATTGCTGATGAGTTTGTGGAGAAACAGAAACTCTCATTTGTTGCTAGTGGGAATGCCAAGTAGCACAGAAGCCTTGTAAGTTTGACAGTTTCTTACAAAGCTGAACAAAATCCTTACCATACAATACAGCAATTACCTTCCTTGGTATTTACCCGAATGAGCTGAAAACCTATGTCCACACAAAAGCCTGCACACAAATATTTCTAGCAGCTTTATTCACAGTTGACAAAACTTGGAAGCAAACTATCCTTCAATAGGCGAATGGAAAAATTATAGTAAATCCAGACAATAGAATATTATTTATTGCTAAAAAGAAATGCACTATCACAACATAGAAAGACATGGAAGAAACTTAAATCCATGTTATAAGTGAAAGAAGACAATTTGGAAAGGGTTAGGTCTAACCATATGACATTCTAGAAAAGGCAAACTATGGAGACAGTAAAGGATCGACAACTGTCAGGATTTAGAGGGGAAGAAAGAATGAATTGGCAGAGCACAGAGGACTTCTAGGGCAGTAGGATTATTCTGTATGATACAATAATGGTGGATACATGTCATTATACATTTGTCAAAATTCATAGAATCTACAACATTAAGAGTGAACCCTAATGTAAACTATGGACCAGGTGATAATGATGTGTCAGTGTAGGTTTACTGATTATAACAAATAGAGTACTCTGGTGAGGAATGCTGATAGAGGAGGAGACTGTGCATGTGTGTGGTGAGTGGTATATGGGAACTCTGTACTTTCCACTCAGTTTTGCTGTGAATGGAAAACTGCTCTTAAAAATGAACTCAATTTTTTAAAACAGCAACAATAAAATTTTTAAACACTATAAAAAGTTAATAAAAATAAAATAAAGTAGAAGAGTGAACAATGTCATAAACACACTCAAAAATAATGTTTTTACCAACTATGTAAGCATCCCTTAACCCGGTCAAGTTGACACATAAAATTAACCATCAACATGAATAAATGAAATTATGGAGCAGGGATGGGCCTAGCGTGAAGCAAGCAAGGCTCTCAGGGCACAAAGTATCAGGAGGTTCTCACTCTCAGATTAGTTCAAGAGCTGACCCTGCATCTGCAGGGGTTGGGAGCCATGTATGACCTCCAAAGTGAGCCACCCATGGCTCAGTGTTCTGCTATCACTGTCTTGGAATTTTTAATAATTTTTTAACAAGTGCCTACATTTTCATTTTGTCCTGGGCCCTACAATTTTTGTAGCAGGTCTTACCTGAGAGTGAAATCTTCTTTGAGAGTGAAGCATCTTGGTCACAAAATTTAAGAGAAGCTCACACTCAGTTTTGTATAATTTCTCAGACCATACTTTTTCGGCAACCTGGGGAGCAGTGCTTCCTAAAATTCTGTACCTTAGGCACTTCACTTGCTTTGCCCTAATCTGGCCCCACAGTGAAACCTGTCTTCAATAGCCATCTCCAGTGCTACAGAGAATTAGAAAAAGACTGATGTTTGGACTGTTTCTGTTCTCAACGTCTTTGAGAAGTTTGGTAGTTCTTGTGATGGCAGTGACAAGAAGCCTCAGAAGAAGATACTTCTACCAAAGACTAGATGGGAACTGGAGATATTAATCTGAAAAATTTAGAAGACCTATTTCCCCCACAATCCCTCCACCCTAGAGTTATACCACAGATCCTAGAAATCTCCTGGGAATGCTGGGATGTTGAGTTGCAGATGAAGACCGTATATCAAGAATCATGTCTATTCTGGGCTATCTCATAGTTTATCCAAGACACTGAGCATTTGTCTATAGCTAGTCCCTGGTGTTGGGCCCTCTGGGAGCCTGTTCTGGCTTCCCAGGTTTCCAGACCTGTTACTCATCCTTTTTAAAGCAGAATCATTATTGTAGTTATTTTAATTTCCTGATCAGATCAGGTGAAAAAAAAATAAGTAAATGATCCTCTTTCTTATTCCCGCTCTCAGTCCTAGGATTCCAAGGGTGACTTTCTTTACCTCTAGAGTGACAACAATGTATTATCCATAAGAGTATCTCTAAAAAGGGTCATACCGTGGATTCTTACCTTTTAAAAAGTCAGTATCGTTGGTTTATACCATCGTCTTTACCAATGTTCAGAGGATAGATATACAGCTTTCTGAAATACTGGTCTTTTAGGATTCTCTCTATTAAACAGTAGTTTAATCAACTGAATCCATTTGGTACTTTAAAATTTATTTTCATACAGAATAACTTATTCATATTTGTTTATAGAAAGAGCAACCATTACTTTGCTTTTATTTATTTGTTTGTTTAGTTTTTACTTCTCCATTAGAAGCTTTCATGTTTCATTCACGACCAGAGCATTGCACAGTGTAGCCAACGCACAATTTAGAATGGAAAGTTGGAAAAATACAGTGGAAAATTCAAGGCCAATGCTAGTGTGATAGTTTTCGTTAGGCTTGTTGGGTTGCAGGCAATGAGACTGCACACTACCTCATGTAATGAGGGTTTATTATGGGAGATATATATATTGCAGATATATATATATATATATATCTGCAATCCTGAAAAAGCTGAACTAGGCCATACCTTTTTAATGGAGACTGGAACCAAAAGGTTCTTTAGAATGCAAGACAGCTCCAGGGACCAGAGCCACAGGAATTAATGGATATTTATTCTAATTGCCTGCCATTAGAGCAGCTCAGCTATGCTCTGTGAGTTAGCTTCTGTCTGTTTCTTAAATTCTCTCCCAGATGGCCTTTTACCCTCCACTCCCAGGGTCACAAATTGGCAGACTAGAGCAGAATAAACCCAGGAGACAGTTCTTTGTTAAGACACAGCACATGGTGGGTTTTTGTTTCTTTTTAAAAAAACTGAATTTGAATGTCTTTAAGGCAGTATTTGCATTTTCCAGTTTGCCATAGGCTGTCCACAGCTGCCCCTTTGGCTGAGGGGTGGGGTGTCTCCTTTGATGGGGAGGGTTGAGCAAAGCAAACACAAGATAGATGCTACACCCTGTCGCAGGGCAAAGAGCAATTACTGGATGCTCACTGACACATTAGCAAGATAGGCTTGCATTAACCTCTTTGGGCCTCCGTTTCCTTATATACAAAATGGGGATAACCCTTGGGGCTAGTACCCCAAGTAGATATTTGGGGGATTAAACAAAGAGCAGAATGCTTAAGAGACCAAGTAATAGACTCAGACAATCTGGGCTCCAAGTGGCCTTTGAATGTAGTAGTTTGCCACATAGTAGTTTCATAATCTTAATTTAACCTCTCCAGCTTCTTTTCCCTCTTCTATCAGATAGAGATGATATCTTCCTCATACGCTTACCTTGAGAATTAGACGAGATAACTATATACATATATAAACAGCATCACTGACTATAATGACTTTAGATGTGGTGAACAATAAATGTTAGCTGCTCCTTTTAGCTCACGTGACATGTCGCCAACTAGGCAATCAGGTCAGTGAGCTCTCTCCTTGAAACTCTTCTGAACCATTTGAACAGTAGGAACTCCCTGTTGATCTTACATCTTAGGGAAATGTTTACAACTTGCAAAGGTTTCCTTGGTTGACTAGCGTTTTACTGATGACTCTCATTTCATCCTGTCCTACGATCATGGTCTCTACCTGTATCTGCCTTCCTCCCATTCTAAAAAGTATTTCAATAGTTTTATTAAATAGTATTTCTTTATCTTTTAGAGTCTGATATTCCCCCCATGCACCCCAAAAAAGAGTCTGATATTTCCTCTCAGCACTCACATTTTAAAAGTGTAGCAACTAAATTTTGGCAGAAGTTCTTCCAAAAATTATGTTCTGTATTTAATCGTCTTCTTAATCAAACTGCTCTGAACATGTTTGTGCTTTTATCCATGATGCCAAGTCATTGCTATGAGCATCACTTACTGTGTTGTATTTTACCAACCTGCTACTTTATTACACAAGAGCCCTAATAGCACTACAGTTATTAGTACATTACATTTTTAAAGTTCAAATTGCTATTTTTTCCTATCTACTTCTTGGCTTTCATGCTGCTTGTGTATTTCCTGTTTTTAGTCTTATGTCCATTTTAACATAGGGAAGATCTCATATTTGCCAAGCGATTCTGACTTTCTTAATTTCTTACATACTAGGTCCTATTTATCTCTTCAAAGTGAAATTACTGGGCTTTGTAATTGACATTTTCTTGGTTATCCAGGTGTTGTTGGGTGTGTTTATGTTTTATTTTGTTTTGTTTTGTTTTTCCCTTTCTGTACTTACTTCTTTGAGCTAAAACAGTGACCAGGACTGTCCTTATGCATAGAATCGGGAGGGTTACTCTGTGCATTATGTAATTTGAAGAGCACTGAAAAGCCTCTTGTTCGTCATCAATATTGGATTCCTCCAGTTTCCTCACATACCTACCAAGGGGCTACAAATTATAACATTAGAATATAGTTTTAACACTTTTAGGTTTAATGTGGCAAAAATAGTGTATCACACATAGCAATTCTAAAAAATTCAAATGATGAACTGAACATCTCAGATAAGTATCTCTGAACCGACACACTACATTTTTTTTTGTTCATGTTGTCAGGTAAAAGAATTTGAGATAAAAAAAAATGTCTACTGGGTACTGTTACAATTGAATATTGAGCATTATCTAAGGGACCCTTATGGGGTTATCTGATTCTATAAGGATATGTGCCTTTCACTTTCTTTGACTATTTTGTAACACTCTGGAGATAATTTGAAAAGAAATGATGGTGATGCAAATGTTTCCTGTTCATAGAAATGCAAATGAATTTTGCGTGATGGAGATGAAATTGATTTCTAGCTTGTTGAAGGCACCAGTTCTGTATCCATTAGCTAATTTACCTCAGCATTCCTTAATGTCTATATAGGAACCTATTTTTTGATTCTCTTTTGAAATGTTTTTTTAACATTTTATGGATTTCCTAAATAATGAATAAAACAAAAATTAGCTAAATAAGATCCTTGACATGTTTTATATTTATTTTATATTTTATAAGAGTCATGATTTGAGCTTTTAAAAAAGTTATCCTTCTACAATTTCACTTCAGCCATCTGCAGTGGTTTCTTCTCTCCTCTTTCTTTCTTCGATTTCCATATAACCTTTAGCACTAGGCTCAGTGATCATCCTCTTAGTGAAGTTTTTCCTGACCTAACAAGGGTCCTTGGTACATGGTCCTTACCTATTGATCACTTACCTATAGATCTGCCCCTGTCTCTCTCTTTTCTGCTCTCATGCTTATCTCACTAGCCTCTGGCTGGGCCTCACTGCTGTCCAGGGTCACCATCTACATTTTGGGACCTCAGCTATTGGCAACTGCCAGGGATGGAATCTACCAAGGAGTAGAAAATCAGCTGGGGAACCAGCAATTCGATGAACCACCTTGCTTCTGGCCATCTGTCTTGGTTGAGAAGGATGAGCTCTCTGGGAAGAAGAAAGAATGCACGGAGGTCTGAGTGTCAAGGGAGCAGAGGGTGAATCTGATTAAGGAAGCTGCTTCCTTATACGTCCACATAGGCCCCTCCACCTCTGGTTGGTTTCTCTTGGTCTGGAGAATATATCCTGCTGACTGCAGCTGACCCAAAAGCGGCCTACCACCATTGAATGGTCTACCCTAAGCAAATGCAGTAGGGCAGGGCAGGGCAAGAGTATTCTCTCTTCTTACATAACTGGTTATGTAATATTTTTGGCTTTTCCTCTAGGCCTGTGAAGTCCACATACTTATTATCTGAGCTTTGACAGAAAAAAAAAAATTGCTGATCCTTGCTACAGATTACTAAACTTTAATTTATGACTTGTCTTCCCAAAGGATTATAAACTCCTTAGGGCAGGAAAAGAGTACAATGGTCTACAATGTTCAGTAATTATTAGATGATTAGTTGCTTGCTTTACTCCTTAGGACCAAAGTCTTCTATTTCTTTCCATTTAATCTCTTTATAGGTTTACAACTTTAAAGGCTGCATATGTTTCAAAATAAGAGATAACCATGCAGTGTTATTACTTATGTGAGATGTTTAAAGAAAGCTTTGAGACTTTAAATTAAAAAAAATTAAAAATAACATTTCTAATAGACAGCAATGACTGAAAAAAGATACAGGACTGGCCCTAGGTCACAAAGAAATTTTTTAAAGAAAATAGATTCTAAAATAGGTCTTACTTAACTATAGGATGTTAAATATTTCATGAGTTTTGAAAAAGAATAATTTCCTCTTTTCTAGAATTTTCAAGATATCTGTCTCCATAAGTTGAACATTGGACTCTTGGCTTACTCATCTGCTCTTTCACTTACACATACAAAGCCTATGACTCGGTGTGGCACATGTTGGGTGTAGTCCTGAGAGAGTGACACTACGAACATACTTTCTTATTGATATTTATAAAGTGATCTAAGGATTTTGTCAGACAGGGCTCATGTTTCAGAGATTCTTCTGGTCAATTAGTAGGCTCCCACCTTTATTTTAAACAAATTACTCATGCTATAGTCTGAATTCTACTAATCGAGTCATTCTGTATTTATGAGCTGTAAGGCCATCATACTCAGGGTAAATTCCATTTATTCTTGGAACATGCTTCTTTGTTTGAGAATTTTGGAACTGGGTGAGAAAAAGTCTCAGGTGAGAGGTATGTTTGAATGAAAAAGCCTGGAAAGTGGCATATCCTTGAGGATAACATTATAAATTTTTGAAATTAAACTTCTCTGTCAGATGGGGGTTCCAGAATAACCTATTGCTTGTTGTCTCCTTAATATCCGTAGGGAGGAGCTCCTGGGAGGTATGCATGATCATGTGAAAAAGCACATTCTTACACAAATATTAACTGTGAATATTCAGCTACATCCAATATGCTTGGTAGGGAATAATTCTTACTCTCCAAATTATAACTGTTAACACACAATTTTAAGATTTTCAGAAAAGTTTGCTTAGCTGTTTGGAGCATGACGCCAGGGAAGTTGAGCCAGTGTTTTGTGTGTGTATATGAAAGATAGCTTTACATGGTTAAAAACTCTGTATCCCCCCAAATTAGACTTTAGTATTCTCCCAGCTTATAAGGAAAAGGCCTGTTGTTTGCAAAGCAAGAAGTGGGATGGTTCAGAGCTTCCCATCACTGATGTCATCTTCTTATACAAAGGACTGAGCCTTGTAACAAAACTCTAGTTCTATCCATTATGAAAAGCTTCTCCTATTTTACATAAAAGAAACTCTGGAATGTTCCTCTTCATTTAGAATAGAAATAATAAGGAAAATAATCTATATGAATTTAGGACACATTTTTCAATTCTCTATGCCCACATGAGACTGACCAAATGAGCACATAGCCCTTTAGGAAATAAAAGAACAAGACAGATGAAAAGCAGGCCAGATACTGACATTTGGGTGGGGCGGGGGGAACCTAGAAGGCTATTTCCTAAGGAACCATTATTAGACATGGGATTTCATGTGGACTTCACTTTTTCTTTTTTGTGTATGGGTGGAGGGAAATTCAGCAAAATTGAAAGAACAAAGTTTTACATTACTATTCTTAAGAACGTATTTGGAAAGTACAGCAAAAAAAAGTTTCTGATTTGAAGTGAAAATTAAATTTGGGTAGCCAGCCTGCACTGGACAGGAAGTACAATCTCTCTTGAGCTGCAAATTTAAGGAGTGGCCAGAATCATGTTTCAATAGCTTCCAAAAGAAGAATCAGATCTCTTGGTGGGGGGGAACTGTATCAAATTTAAAATACATTCTACCATGTGTATTTCACCTCAACTATTAAGTAGCAAACAAATTGACAAGAGAGCAGGAAATCTGAAAGCGCCTTGAGGTAACTTCAATGGAGGACCTAGCAGGGGAGCACAAAGAAGGGAATCACACTTGTTGAGTACCTATCATATGCTAGAATCAGTGCTAGCCACTTTATATTCAAATGACATTTAATAGTTACAATAATTCTACAAGGTATGTATTATAATTTCTATTTGAGATAAAGGAATAGAGGCTCAGAGCTTATAAATGATTTACCCCAGGTCACATAGCTAGACAACTGTGGAGTTGGAATTAAAAGCCAGGTCTGCAAGACTACAAAGCTGAAGGCCTGTAGCGATTCATGACATCATGACAGAGGAACACACAAGTAGATCCCAATAAATATATATGAGTTCCTTAAATGCTACAGAATCATAGACAGCATACTGTCATTTTAGTAAGATAACCAATAGGGACTTTTTCAGTTTAAGTTTTCCTGTGTCTCCTGGAAATAATATTCTTTCTACTCAAGAAACCTCAAAGAATTCTTGTTTGTTCCTTGGAGCGTAAGTTTTAGTTGAACATACTTCTTTTGATCTTTCCAGGATTAATACAAATTACTCATCCTGAAAGATCAATAATTATTGGCTTTCTTTGCATTCCCTATGTTTGTGTTTTATGATGCGCTGATTTGATGTGTTAGCACAGCACAATGAAACTGATGTGAAATGGCATCAGGGACTCATGAGTGATGGCTAGGTAACTAGCCAATTATGGAAAGACTTTTTTTTGAAAAGTTTCAGGAAAAGAGATGTCACCTTCTGTGCCAGAATAAAACATCATGCTTATTTGAGAGAACATCAGCCTAACAAAGCATTACTGAGCCACAGATGTCAGCTCAAAGTCTCCTATATAGATCTAATCTAGTGTTCCTTGCCTTTTTAGTTTGGGGGGAAAGGATCTAAATAACCCCCTAGAATTACAGTACTGATACAATTAGGTATTCATATAAACTTTCCTGTTCTAAAGTTTTGTTTTGTTTTCCTGGTCTAAAGTTTTAATGAGAATGTCAACAAATGTGACACCTTGTGGGTTCTGGAAGAAACTACCACTACTTTATAGACAAAGAGCACCTTTACAATCACTAAGTTTGCAAAGGGTATGTTTCTCCTGAAGCAAAGCTCCTTGTTCTGTCCTTCTCTTTCTCGAGGTTACACCCATAACACAGTTCGCTCATTTACAACTGTCCATAAACACATACCCACATTCAAAAGCAGTACGCTCACTCTAGTATACACAACATTTCAAAGAATCAAATTTTTTCACAATCTATTAATATCTATCAATATGCAATATCTATTAAGATCTATTAATATCCCTAATACTTTTCTCATTCAACCTATTATAAAACAGAAAATAACAAGCTCATTTCATTTTCCATCCTTGACTAGTTTGACGTCTGTCACTTATTTATGCTTTCATTCATCTAAAACATTAGATATGAGCACGAGATATGTGCCAATCACTGTTTTAGGCCTTGGGAGCCCAAACAAGATGGAGCCCAGCATGCCCAAGATTCAAACTCCAGTTAGGGAGTCAATATACAAACAACGACAAAACAATGGGGAAGCACACCAAAGACGTAATAGGCATCACAACTATCATTTTTCTAGAGGAGGTAACATACTGAATTTTGTTGAAATTAGTACTTAATTTTTATCCATATGCAACTTCCTATACATGAGAGTTTCTAAGACCACTTCTTCCCAAATTATATATAGTGTGGCGAGGACTAATCTGTTTGCTTGCCAATCCAACTATATACTACCACAATAAAAGTATTTCTATAACAATTTATGTATTTATCTCAGGTTCTGTCACCAACAATTTTCTGACCAGCAGTAGCCCACAGATCCAAATTTGAGTAGCACTGACTTAGAAATGTAAATTACAATACTTGGCCTGATTTCAGTGGCACTCAGATGACAAACTCAAGGATTTCTAGAGCTATTCCCAGCACCCCTGGAAATAATATTATCAGTTCCATAGATCCTGCTGTGAAACACGTATTCTACACAACAAGCTCTGCAGTAGGATTACTTCTGTCCTCATTTCACAGACAAAGATACTGAGATCACACACTTAGGAAGTGTCCAAACTGAGACACAAACCCAGAAAGTCCAGTTCTTCCATTAAGCTGGGCCACAGTGTGAGGGCATGGCCCTCATCTTTTTGAGGCCGATTTTTTTCTTCAGCAGAGAAACCCGATAATCCCTATCTCATTTCCACAGAAAATTGTCTCATGAAAATGTGAGTAGTATGCTTGTTAAGTGAAAAGGAGTAACATTACAATAGTGAATGGTTTTCTAAAATGAGAGATTTACTCGTAAGTCTTGTTACACTGAGGTCATTAAAATTAGATGCAGTTTCCTTCCCTATGTAAGTTCGTGTGCTATGGGAGTACAGTGCCCATCTGGACCCCTGAGAAGAGGCAAGTTTCTTGGCCTCCGGGACAGTTTCCTGTGGCAATCTGGCTAGGCTAGCACAGCCAGGTACTTCAACCAATTCTAACCCAGGTGTGGACTTGTGAAGGTATTTTGTAGATGCGGCTAACATTGACAATCAATTGACCTTAAGTAAAGGAGATTACTCTCAATGACATGGGTGTGACTCAGCTAATTGGTGGAGAGGTGTGAAGAGCAAAACAAGTTTCCCTGAAGAAGAAATTCTTCCTCAAACCTGGAACATCAGTTCCTGTGTGAAAGTTTCCAGCTTGCCAATCTGCACTGCAGATTTGGACTTGCCAACCCTCACAACTGCATAAGCCAATTCCTCAAAAGAAATATTTTCATTTACATATATTTATATATTTATTTATGTGTGTGTGTGTGGTTATATGTGGTTTTGTTTTCCTGGAAAAAAAGGGGGCTGTTGCACCCTTCTACCTGGTTGTCTTCGAAATTATTTCATTTTCCTTAAACACTCTTAAGGTATCTATGAGGAAGTCTTGGAAAATTCGACTTGAAACTTTCTGTGCCGGACACCTGGGTGGCTCAGTGGGTTAAGCATCTGACTTCAGCTCAGGTCATGATCCCGGGACCCTGGGATGGAGTCCCTAATCAGGCTCCCTGCTCATCCGGGAGCCTGCTTCTCCCTCTGCTGGTCCCCCTGCTGGTGCTCTCTCTCTCTCTCTCTGGCAAATAAATAAATAAAATCTTAAAAAAAAAAAAAAAAAGACACTTTCTGTGCTATATGTATTTTTTTTAATTTTTAAGTTTATTTACTTTTTCACTTTTTATTTTCAGTGATGAAATCCTCTTGCAAAATCCAGAACAAAATATAGAATACATCACAGGCTTGATGCTCACTTCTGCATCATAGTCTGTGCTGACAGTTTTGAAATAATCAATCTCCTCATTAATATTTTTATTTAGCAAATAAATAGAACAAACATGTCTGAATTATTAAATTATAAAGTAGGATTACCTTCTTTTAATTCGGTACCTTGATTTTCTCCTCTGTGCAATGGGAATAAAATATGTCAGTTTTCTGCCTCAGATGAATACATATTTTAAAAATTCAAAGTATTTAGGGCGCCTGGGTGGCTCAGTTGGTTAAGCGACTGCCTTCGGCTCAGGTCATGATCCTGGAGTTCCAGAATCGAGTCCCACATTGGGCTCCCTGCTCTGCAGGGAGTCTGCTTCTCCCTCTGACCCTCCCCTGTCTCGTGCTCTCTCTCTCTTCCATTCTCTCTCTCTCAAATAAATAAATAAAATCTTTAAAAAAAATTCAAAGTATTTAGAGTAAAACCATACATAGAAAACAGTCCTGTTCTGGTTTAAATACTTACTAATCTTTTTAAAAATCTGGTGTGCATAAAAAAATGTGAAAGCAAAAATAGTCAATTATTTTATCATTACTCTAATAATTTGTTAAATAATTAAAACTATAAAACCCCATTATTTATAAAGTAAATATTATACTTTAGGTTTCATATTTTAAAGAAAATTTCACAAGAAATTAATTGCAGAAACCATACCACTTCTTTATCTGATTTAAAAAGCCAGCCACCGGTGGTCAGATACCAGTCTTAGTGTGCATCCTTTTGAAGTTATTGTGTTCCTTCTGGAAAGATTTATTAGGAGACGAAAAGCTATTAATGGATTATTGAAAGCACTTTGTCAAGGGAATATTTAACTTTTGATAAAATACAGATTAATGCTAATGGTTAAAAAGAAGTCACTTTATTATTCCAATGCAATGTATTCTCTCCTTCAAAACTCTTGCACTGATTTTCCATGCCCCATCCCCTTTGTCTTATCTTCTTGATTGCTCCTTTGGAATCAGCAGAGCTGAATGATTAATCGTACCCAAAAGAAGCTCCAGAGGTATAGTAGCTGCACCAGACATCTGGTGTGTTAACTATCAGCAGATCAGCCGCACAGCAGCTGATGACAGCAGACAGGACCCCACAACAAAAGCATCCACCCCAGGTGCTTATTTATAATGCAAGACTCAAGACACACATGCGGCCTTGAAAACGCCCGGCTTTGGGTTGCTGGGGGAATGGTAAGCAGCTCTCCCCAAACACCGGACAACGGCACGTGCCCTGTTTGCCTGGCTGAAAGGTAGAGGCACACTGAGAAAAACTTCTCCCAGAAAGGATTCATTCTGGGCTCAAGAAAAATCCATGCATTTGTTGGTTAACAGCATTAAATTAAAACTACATTTCTTTGTTAGGGTCACATGTATGTGGACAACTTCAGAGTATCGCGTTTTAACCTCTTTTAAAAAAGAGTTCCCTCCTTTTATTCTTACAAATCCACCAAAATACCTCCCAGGGCTACTGCTCTTACGAGTCTATTTCGGAAAGTCCCAGGAGAAAACTGAAAGTCCAGACTCCACATATGTTTTTATTACCGCTGACTCCGGACTTCTTCAGATAGTAGCAGATAAAGTTCAAAACAGTAATTTCCCTCAGCAAATAGGAATTGGACGTCTAGAGAGTTTAATAGGGCTTCTTCATCTCAACCCAACTCTATGATCTAATTTCAGATAGCAGGAAATATGCCAACTTTAGCGGCTAATTAGAGTTATTCATTGGAAATTATTTGTAGCCAACCCTTAATCTCTTATAGCAAAGTGCGCTGAACAACGTTGGCTGCATAAGTATTGGCAACGTGAATGTCGGAAAGGCTCTCAGGAAAAGGGTGCGAGAAAAAGTGGTTGCATTTAGATTATGCAATTTGCTTGGCTGAAAAATCTTTCAGACTACAGGATGCTAATTTTGGCTAAATTTAGCGACGGTTCACGTTTTTCCACTCACGGGCTGGAAACCCATTTTTGCAGGGGAGGGGAGCTTCTTAGTGGGAGTGTCTTCCTCTTACAGATCGCGAAACTGAAGAATAAAGCTGGAGCAGACTGATAACCGGCACGCATAAAACCTAGGATGTTACTAGATTTATTAAATTTGAATTGCTCTGGGATTAAACAAAAACCTCTGCTTTTTTTGCTACAGTTATACTCAATTTGGGGTTTAATACTATTTTACCAGAGGAGAGCTCAGCCTAATAATGTAAGCTTCATGAAGTCCGGAAGTTGGTCTGTTGGGTTCACTGCTGTATCCCCAGAGCCCATTGAAGGGTGTGGCACACAACTAGTCACTGCATCTTTATTAAGTGAATGACTGGATGAGGCTTAGTCTCAAGTAAAGAGAGGATGCCACTGTATTGAGATCAGCTGGCAAACCCAAATACTTGGTTTCAAAGAAGCTCACCCTACCAACGCCAGGAACATTTGGATCCCAACCACACCCTGTGCTCCATCCCTTCCTCCTCCTCTTCCACTATTTTATTAAATAAAATTAAATTTTATTAAAATGGTTTTGTTTGAACTTTTTACAAGCAGGAAAGTTTGGCGGAGTTAATGAATGACCTTTCATACCAAATTGACTGTAGGGCAAGAAAACTTACTTTCCCCCACAATATCACTGCTCCGAGGCAGGATTTTTAGCAATAAAAAGCAGCTTTAAATCATGCAAGGCAGTTGCTTCCAAAAGGGGCCCTTAAAAAAAGCCAACAACAATAACAAAACAAGAGTAATAGGCTATAGTCAGCAGATTTTGTCTTTAGCACTCTCTGACTCAACTTTTTTTCTTTTTTATCCTTCCCTGTGTTTCTTGCCCAAAGGCACCGATTTCACTTTACCCGCCTCCCTCAAGAAAGGATTTCATAACTCACTCACTTTGAGTTATAAATGAAACTTCATTACTATCCAGAGCTATTATAATCTTAAATCAAAGGGATCTACTTCTAACTGGGTAAGAATATTTTGGAGATAAGAGACCAACTCAGAACTTTGAAATCCTATTATCTGTTCCCTATAATACTAATGAATATTAGCAACAAAGAGATCATCATGGCCTCCTCGTAGAAGGAACCATGTAAATCCAATTATACATTTCTATAATTAGTCTAATAATGTACATACAATGTGACTAAACAGAGGGTGATCAGTTTGCCTAGGCATTCTGAACAAAAAAAAAAAAATATTTCATGAATCAGCCTTTTTCATTGTTAGATAGCTTTAATAATTAAAAAAGGTTTATCCTCTTGTTGAGCTCAAGACTGTTTCCATGTGTTTTACACATTAGCCTCGTACTGGCCCCTGGAGTAGAGAAAACTCTGCAATTCTTCAGATGTTTTAGCTGAGTAGGTTTTGGTTTACTTTGGTTTGTTTTGAAGGATTACCTATTTCCTCAGCATCTAAACAGTCCTTCCTTTCTCTATTTTTAACTACAGCCCCTTCCCATTTGAAGCCACGGACCACCCAGTGACTGTTCTAATTTAGCAAGGATCTAACATGGCAGCAGTTGGTAAGGGGCAATGAATTTGTCTCTAATAATGAATGGACTATCATTCACTTGGTAGGACCTCTGCTCCACTTCATGATTGAACATGAAATTGAATGTCAGATTAGGGGCTGGAGATGAGAAATTTCAAGCACAAAGCTCCTTTTAGGATCGAGACATAGGCTGTTGTCTGTAGCATTTGAGTCTGCTGGTAGGCCAAGGCCATCTGTCTCTGCAATGGGCTGGGATCTTTGAAAGGAAGGGCAAGCACAAGCAGGTTGCTGGGTTGTTTTAGCCCTAAAATTCTAGTGGAAAGTTCACCATAAATGTCAAACATAACAGGACTTTAGGGACCCTGAAATTCTCCTGAGAAATCCAGATAAGAAATATATGAATAGATGATATTTAAAACAGTAATGCAGGATGTTAATGAGAAGATGGATGTTTATCTGCTCCTGGTGGATACAGCCTCCGGGGGAGGTGATTTGGCAAAGTATCTAATATCTGAAAATGTGCATGTGCTTTGACCCAGCAATATTTGGAGCATGATCAGGGATATGTGCAAAAATCCCCCTTATAAACATTTATAAAGAAGCATAAGTTCTAATAGCAAAATATTGGGGCAATTAAATACTTGACCACAGAAGATTGCTTAAATTAAATTAGTTTATTCATATGAGGGAATACCAAGAGTCATTGCAAATCATGCTGTAGAATACTTAATGATTTGGGGAAATACTCATTATTAAATATTCAGGAAATATTGCAGATTGTAAAAATTATGTACTATGATGTGATTTAAATTATATAAAGTAATATATATATGCAAATGGAAAAAACTCAACATAATCATGTATATACATCAATATGTTATATCTGATTCCTTAGGTATAGGGATTAGACTATATTTATTTTACTTTCTTCTCTGTGCTTTTCTAGAGATTCCGTATTTTATATGAGGATGAGCCATAAGAAGTTTCCTTTATTTAACTGTGTGTGATCTGTGAATGTCCATTTCATAATATTGAGCTTATGTAATTAGTATGAGTTATTTGTGTAATAAAAATTATATTAAGTTGTTTGTTTAAGAAATAATCTTCTCAACACACAGGCTAAGACACTGATCTCCCAACACTTGTGTTGGTTGCAATAGATAGAAACCAGGCTGGTGTTTTTGTTTTCCAGCACCTTCTCTGTTTACTCTAGTGTGGATACAAAAAAATAATCATTTTCTAAGTATGCTGTGAACTAAAAATGTTTGGTAAACACTGGTTAGATGAAGATGAGATTTTTTTTTCTTTTTTCTTTTTGGATGGGATGGGAATAAGAGATTTTTAGTATTGTCTCTGGAAATGTCTCAAATGTAGGAATTCCCTTTCTTTCCAAAGAATCTGTGACACCAAAAAATATTGGTTTACCCTGTCCTCAAAAGAATTTTCCTGCTCCCATCATTAAAAGGGAGAGCTGGACTCACAAAATGAGATTGAAATACAAAACTCTCATTCCACACCCCTCTCCACCCCCCATCTAACCACACTCCCATTTGCAAAGTCTCACTTCACTAGCAATCATCGAAATCCTAACTACAGAGTGTTTGAGCCAAACTGTGGGGTTGTGGCATTTAGATTTGCAAGACCAGGATTGGTGTCATAGGGTAATCATAACACTGCTAAAGCACTAAGTTGGATCATATGACTCTTCAAGACTTCAAGGAGGGAACATACCAAATGGCATGGCTCAAAAAGGGCATAGCTTACGAGGCTAATTTACTTTCCTTTTATTGGATGACTAGAGCAGCTGGTAGGTTTTGAGCAATCAGCTAAACTTAGAATTGTGGTCAATAGACAGAAAAGTCTTAAAGTCTTGGCTGTGAGTCCAGATTCACATTGGTAAATTGTCTAAGCTTTGACTACACAGAGAATTGGGCAACTGTCCTCAGACATTTAGAACAGAGTTGGAAGAATCCTTGAGGTTTTCTAATCTAACTGCCCACCCAATGAATACATTTCCACTAACGAATACTTGATGGATGGTATCAGACAGTCTCTGCTTGAATGGAAAGAAAGTTTACTACTCCATGAATCAGCATTTTCCATTGTTGGAACTGGAAAAAAATTCCATATTAGGGAGCTGGTATCTGCCTTGCTGTTGATTTTTACATGGTCCATACTGCCATCTAAAGCAGAAAATGTTTACTTCCCCTTTCATGTGATAGACTTTCAAATACTTAAAGGCAACAATAACATGGTGGTTAAATCTTAATAAATAGCAGAAATGAGAAGTCTTGAGAAACAGAGTACGTGCTAGCACAAACAAGTTTATGTTAAGTGTAAACAAAGACTCTATCTGCTTTTTTGAAAAACCATTTTTTAGAACACTTTTAGATTGACAGAGTGACTAAGAAGATAGTACAAAATATCCCTACATACCCTGATATATTACACACCCAATTCCCTTACTGTTAACATCTTATGTGAGTATAATACATTTATTACAATTAATAAACCAATACTAATACATTACTATTAACTAACACCTATACTTTACTTAGATTTCCTTAGTTTTTACCTAATATCATTTTTTTCTCTTCCAGGATCCCATCCACGATATCACATTACATTTAATTACCGTGTCCCAGACCTTAGGCTTCTCTTGGCTGGAGAATTTTTGAATTTTCTTGATTTTGATGTCCTTTACAGTTTTGGGGAGTATGGGTCAGATATTTTGCAAAATGTTCCTCTATTGGGATTTGTCTGGTATTTTTCTCAAGTTTAGACTGGGGTTATGGGTTTTGGGGAGAAAGGTCACAGAAATAAAGTACCATTTTCATCACATCACATCAAAGGTACAAACTATCAACATGAAGTCATCATTGATATTGACCTTGATCATCTGGCTTAGGTAGTGTTTGTCAGGTTTCTCCACTGTAAAGTTTCTCATTTTTCTCCCTTCCCATACTGCCTCTCTACCTGCATTCCTTACTTGAGGAGTAGGGAGTTATGATTTTCCTCCCTTAGAGTGGATTACCTATATAACTTAACTGGAATTCTTCTGAATGAGAAATTCACCCCTTCTCCACCATATATATATATATATATATATATATGGATCATGAATACTTATTTATATTTTGGGTTATAATTCAAAACTACTTATTAATTTTGCGGCTCAAATTGTTCTGGTTTTGACCATTGTAAACACTTCCAGTTGCCTCTTATGTCCCTTTTATGTATCCTCATCAGTGTAGGTTTGTTTATGGGTTGTTGTTATTGTTCGTTTTTGAGCACCTTCTTACTTTTTTGGACTATAAAATGCTCCAGGATAATTTTGTATATTTAATCCCTTACTCCTAAAATCAGACATTTCAGACATTTCCCCCAAAAGCCTAGTTTTTTGTTTTCTCAGGTTTTTTTAAATTTTGAAAAAATAATATTAGAAGTCAAGTTCTGGATGTTGGGTATGCTTGTTTCTACTGGGATGTTGTTTATTTCAGGCCCTTTCAGCTGACAGAGCAAGGGGCTATATGTGTGCATATAATCCCATGTATATACACATATTTATAAACATTTCTATATGTAAGTACATGTGTCTGTATTAAGCTAAACAAAAGTTCATACTGATACTTCTAATTCGAATCCACTGCCACATGGATCATTTTACCCTCCTGTCCCTGCCCATCTGTAAACTGCCACTTCAACAGTGATAAATGTGGCTCTCATCATCTGTATCCACTTACTTAAATGTTCAGTTCTTGTACACAAGTATAGCAGTTTCAGAATTGTTTACCTTTACCCCTATGGAAAACAACTTTATCAACTAGATTATAGTGCTTATGTGCAGTTTGTCTTTAGATTTGCAGATAGGATTGTTTTTAATAAGCAGGGCTATTAAAACATAGCTAGTATTTTTCAGTTGCTCTTATCTGACATTCAGTAGTGACAGATTGCCATGGTTGATAGTACGTTGCTTGCGTACTGGAATTTAAACTTTGAAGAAGCTCTCCTGTCAATTTATTTGTGACCTTAATGTTGTTATTTATACGGAAGATGGCAAGGCATTAACAAATGCATTTCAACTGACTTCAAAGTAGCAAATTAAGCAAATTTACCATGTTGATGGGATCATCAGCGGACCTCAGGTGGATATCAACAACAAGGAAGCAAAAAGGTGGTGAAGAAAGTTGGAAAATAAGAACCCTACCACCTAACAGGTGTCAGAGATGCCATAATTCTTCAAGGAGTTTCCCCTAAAAGTTTCCTCATTATTTCAGACACCAGTTCTCTAGATAGGAGAGTACAGCATCCTTCCGTCTAGCTGTTAGAACCAACTGTTCCAGCAAGTAGAGGACATCTGCGATTTAGAGGCCATTTGTTGATAAGACCTCCATAAAAGTCTGTAACTAACAAGCCAGTGTCTACCGGAGTAGGTGTGCCTGCCAGATCCTGCTGCTGAATTCCCTCCACGGCCATATGCTGCCACTGCTTCCCTATTCGCTTCCAATATCTTGAAATGAAAGAAAGACGAATTAGGGTAGGATAAATAAATGCCTGACTACTGGTCCGGAGACCTGGGCACTTGTTCCCATTCTGCCAATTAGTATCTGTGTGCCTTTGAGCACATCACAGAATCTGTTAGCTTATCTGTAAAATAGATAGATCATTAAATAATGTTCAAGGTGAGTCAAGCTTTTAATGATTTTTGGTAGGTGAAGCCTGTCTTTAGTGAGATTAGCTCTTGCCTCTGCCTTTTTTCTTCATTAAAAGAAGAAAAGAATTCATTCTCATCAAGGAATAACCTCTTATTCAATTCTGTCTAATGAAATTCAGTTCAATGCAACAAATATTGAGATCTTATTAAGTGCCAAATATTGTACTGGGCACTAGGATAAAGTCCTTTGGAAGATAAACAAGGTCCCTGCCCTCATGGAGCTTATGGTCTAATAGGAAAAACAAATCATCAAACATGTACCTTACAAAGAAGTATAATAAGGGCTCTGATAGGTAAAGAAGGACAATGAAAAATACTTAAGAGCCCCAAACTTTTAAAAAATTTGTTCTCAGGAAAAATGTGAAACATACTCGCTCTAACGAGGAAATGTCTATGAATAATTTAAAGATTGTTCCCATAGGGGGAAGAGAATCTATACTTTATAGGTTAAAGCTTTAATCTACTGAAAAGAACCCCCCAAATGGTCAATGTCAGACATTGGCTAGGTATGAGTGGATCAGAACAGCTCTTGATCGTCCCTTACTCTGCCTACTTGGCATGTAGCTGGATCTATCAACACTCTCCATGGCGTGGAGATCTTGTGGCTGCCCAAGACAAGCCTTCTAAGTAAATTCCTTTATTAAAAATGCCACCCACCAATTCAGAGTAGAAATATTCATGGTGAGAGAATATGCTCCCACTGACTTTATTGATATAGCTGCCAAGTTCCAGCAAAAAAACAGGGAAAGCATCCAGGCATGGTTAGTGTGGCTATGGGTTATGGGGGGAGATGGCATTTCTCTGACCAGGAAGGAGGCAGAGAAAAAGAGCAACATCACCACATACCCTGCCTTCTAGAAGTGCCCCATGGTAACAAAAGTTGGCAACCTCTCTCTCCTCAAGGCCAAATGGGCACATTCTCTTTTCCACTGGCAGGATCATTTGGTCACTGTCTTTGACCCCTCCATTGGCAGAGGACTTTTGAACACACAAAGAAACCCTTACTAAATTCACCCCAAAAGCAGACAAGATAGCCTGCAAAATTTCTCTTTACTGAAGACCAAAATGTCTTTAATGAGAAAAACTGTTCTCCAAAATAGAATGGCCTTGGACATTATTACTGCCTCACAAGGGGACACCTTTGCTATTATCCCAAACAGAATGCTGCACCTTCCTACCTGATGAGTCAGATAATGTATCATCTTTAGCAAGTCACACGAGGACACAAGTACACACTCCATGTGAGGGGATGTAAATCAGTGGTTCCAATCATGGGGCTCTTGGTGGAAAGGCTTGTTACTGATTTTGGGAATCATTATCTCACCTGTGTTTTCTTGTAACGGTTGCTGTGGTATCTCCTGTTACAGCCAGATAGCCGCCAAAGGAGTCACTTCCCATGTTCCTGAAACCCTTTCCCTACTGTGTAGGACACATTGTGGAAGACAAGGGATCTGCCTGTAAGATTTTAGGAGCCAGTCACGAGGGCGGAAGTGTTGGAGGAGGTCATTGAAAGGACATGACCAGAGGTTGACCCATAAGCTGAACTCCCACAGTCCGAGGCTTCTCCCCACCTCCGTGTCCTCGGAATGCACCTACATTCTGCCTGCCGATCAGACCACCAGAGCCATTCTCAAGGATACAGCCGTGAGATAGAAATATGTGGCTGCGATCATCTGACCTATTACAGGTAATATGGTAAGGCCTCTCTATATAAACTTTAAGTTTCTGGTGAGCAGGTGCAGAGGTCTACTCATTTTTCCACGTTCAAGACAAGCCTCATAGGTAAGTCCCCTTGCTTATTAAACCCACCACCTGCCCATCTGGAGAGGCTGCCTCTTTCTTCCGTCTCTCCTTGCCCTCAATGTACAAGGGCTCAGTTTCAGATTTCATCCGGGAAGCTCCTGAGGTTGCAGACCAGCACATGTTTTATCTTTAAGTTGTCCTTTTAGCTTCAGAAATATAAATATTCAGTACTATTGGAACAAGAAATCCTTTCAATCAGCTTGTGACTTTGCCCAGAAGCCCTGCAAAGAGGACAGCCTGCTCTAAGTGATAACAAATTCTTAATTTACGGTAATCTTGGCTTCAATCGGATCTGCTGCAGTAGCCTAGTGCCCAAGCTGATAGCTCCCTTATCTGTACTAACTCAGAAAATAAAAGGTGGTAAAGTTTTTTCTGCCAGTCTTCCTCCAGTCAAGCCCTTCTATTTAAAAGGTCTCAAAGAGCCAGCCACCTGTCCAGAGCGTCTCCAACATGGCTATGGAGTAAAAGCTCAGCATAAGGACTTAAGGACCAGGCATTAAAGTAGAAAAAAAGAGAAACACTGGTTTTGATTTTGAGAAAACTCCCAGGCTATTTAAGCAGTAAGCCCCATTAGTCGTGCTGTAGCCAAAAGTGACAATAGTATTTGTGTCAGACAAACAGGAAAGGATAAATACTACTTCTGGCTGAAAGTGGTTACTACTTTCATTCATTTCCTTTGAGATAATGCCTTCTTTTCATGTCTGTCACCAGACTGATTCTGAATTCACTTTGTTGTTTGTAAATCAAGAAAAGAGCTGAGTTTCTGCCTAGGTGATAATACTAAACAGCATAGTAAACTTTGTATTGTTTCTCCTTTTAGAGCTCAAGACTTACCCGTGTTTGCTTTTTTTTAATGCTTTTTTTTTTTTTATGTTATTATGTTATGTTAATCACCATATATTACATCATTAGTTTTGATGTAGTGTTCCATGATTCATTGTTGGTGTATAACACCCAGTGCTCCATTCAATACATGCCCTCTTTAATACCCATCACCAGGCTAACCCATCCTCCCCCACTCCCCTCCCTTCTAGAACCCTCAGTTTGTTTCTCAGAGTCCATAGTCTCTCACAGTTCGTCTCCCCTCCGATTTCCCCCCCTTCATTTTTCCCTTTCTACTATCTTCTTTTTTTTTTAACATATAATGTATTATTTGTTTCAGAAGTACAGATCTGTGATTTAACAGTCTTGCACAATTCACAGCGCTCACCATAGCACATACCCTCCCCAACGTCCATCACCCAGCCACCCCATCCTGCCCACCCCCACCACTCCAGCAACCCTCAGTTTGTTTCCTGAGATTAAGAATTCCTCATATCCTTGAGATCATATGATACATGTCTTTCTCTGATTGACTTATTTCGCTAAGCATAATACCCTCCAGTTCCATCCATGTCATTGCAAATGGCAAGATTTCATTCTTTTGATGGCTGCATAATATTCCATTGTGTGTATATACCACATCTTCTTTATCCATTCATCTGTTGATGAACATCTTGGCTCTTTCCATAGTTTGGCTATTGTGGACATTGCTGCTATAAACATCGGGGTGCACATACCCCTACAGATCACTACATTTGTATCTTTAGGGTAAATACCCAGTAGTGCAATTGCTGGGTCATATGGTAGCTCCATTTTCAAATTTTTGAGGAACCTCCATACTGTTTTCCAGAGTGGCAGTAGCAGCTTGCATTCCCACCAACAGTGTAGGAGGGTTCCCCTTTCTCCACATCCCCGCCAACATCTGTCGTTTCCTGAATTGTTAATTTTAGCCATTCTGACTGGTGTGAGGTGAAATCTCCTTGAGGTTTTGATTTGAATTTCCCTGATGCCGAGCGATGTTGAGCACTTTTTCATGTGTCTGTTGGCCATTTGGATGTCTTCTTTGGAAAAACGTCTGTTCATGTCTCCTGCCCATTTCTTGATTGGATTATTTGTTCCTTGGCTGTTGAGTTTGATATGTTCTTTATAGATTTTGGATGCTAGCCCTTTATCAGATATGTCATTTGCAAATATCTTCTCCCATCCTGTCGGTTGTCTTTTGGTTTTGTGGACTGTTTCTTTTGCTGTGCAAAAGCTTTTATCTTGATGAAATCCCAATAGTTCATTTTTGCCCTTGCCCTGTCTTTGGCGATGTTTCTAGGAAGAAGTTGCTGCGGCTGAGGTCGAAGAGGTTGCTGCTTGTGTTCTCCTTTAGGACTCGTGTTTTCTAAAATGCTTCCTCTTGACTTATATCTATTTGCATATTTAAGAATCACCAGTCACTGTTTTGCCTTCCTCATCAAGCACTTATGGTTTGGGCACATGTTCTGCTTTTCTGAACACAGTTGGTCCACACTCAAGTATCAGTAGTACCAGGGCTGTTGGCTGCAGTGGAGTCTTGGAATTAGCAGTTCCAGGAGGAAAGTGTCTGGGCATTCTTGTCATTCTTTCCTCAGCCACTCTTCCCTCTTCCAACAGTTGAGTAGCCAGGAAGGCCTGAACAGTGGAAATAGCATCCAGGCTTGGCAACATGGCCTGGAGACCAGACTTACCTTCAGGAAAACAACTATTCTTCCTAAGACTGGGTAGTGGGAATGTTGAAGACCAAGTGATTAAGGAGTGGAAAGAGAACAGGCAGTGCTAAGAAGGATACACCTTTTCTCTCTTGACTCAATATTCACCTGCAATCAGCATATGATACAAACTTTGCTCTGAAATATGTCACCAAGAAATATGAACAGTTTTCCAGTGTCATACTAGACTTCTTTGTTCCCCTCTATTATAGTCTATCTTTTGGCTAAAGGTCTTCCCAGTTTCTGAGATATAAATGAATGTATAGTCTTAAACTTGGGCCCCTGGACCCTGCTTTATGATAGGCAACAAGAAGTGAGAGGTGGAAATCTGCAGGGAGAGTCCTCTTCAGCAGATGATACAGGCTCAGTCCATCAGCTAATCCATACTTAGGGGGGTCTTACCTGGGGGTCTGACCTGTGGCACAGGCACGGTAAGAAGAGAAAAAGTGGTTAAGATGGTCCTACTTTGCAAGAAACTTATATTTAATCAGAAAACAGTTAAAAAGCTTTTGTCCCTGTTGAAAGCTAGTTAACAAGACTAAAATTGTCCTTTACTCCTTTGTCAGTTGTCATAAGTATGGCTATTTACCATAACATACTTATTTTCCTCTATTTTTGGAATAAGTAATATATGCATCTGGTAAAATTCAAAATGTGCAAAGGAATGCACAATGAAAACAACTCTCCTTCCCACCAAATTCCTCAGTCATCCAGTTTCCCCAAATTTCAGAGGATAGTTGGACATCAGTATTGGATATAAGTATTATATTTATACATATATATGCATGTGTGTGTAGGTAAATAAATAAATATATACACACTTTTCAGACCACAATGCTTTGAAACTAGAACTCAATCACAAGAGGAAAGTTGGAAAGAACTCAAATACATGGAGGCTAAAGAGCATCCTACTAAGGAATGAATGGGTCAACCAGGAAATTAAAGAAGAATTAAAAAAACTCATGGAAACCAATGAAAATGAAAACACAACTGTTCAAAATCTTTGGGATACAGCAAAGGCAGTCCTGAGAGGAAAGTATATAGCAATACAAGCCCTTCTCAAGAAACAAGAAAGGTCTCAAATACACAACCTAACCCTACACCTAAAGGAGCTGGAGACAGAACAGCAAATAAAGCCTAAACCCAGGAGGAGAAGAGAAATAATAAAGATCAGAGCAGAAATCAATGAAATAGAAACCAAAAGAACAGTAGAACAGATCAACGAAACTAGGAGCCGGCTCGTTGAAAGAATTCACAAGATTGATAAACCCCTGGCCAGACTTATCAAAAAGAAAAGAGAAATGACCCAAATCAACAAAATCATGAATGAAAGAGGAGAGATCACAACCAACACCAAAGAAATACAAACAATTATAAGAACATATTATGAGCAACTCTATGCCAGCAAATTAGATAACCTGGAAGAAATGGGTGCATTCCTAGAGATGTATCAACTACCAAAATTGAACCAGGAAGAAATAGAAAACCTGAACAGACCTATAACCACTAAGGAAATTGAAGCAGTCATCAAAAATCTCCCAACAAACAAAAGCCCAGGGCCAGATGGCTTCCCAGGGGAATTCTATCAGACATTTAAAGAAGAATTAATACCTATTCTCCTGAAACGGTTCCAAAAAATAGAAATGGAAGGAAAACTTCCAAACTCATTTTAGGAGGCCACCATTACCTTGATCCCAAAACCAGACAAAGACCCCACCAAAAAGGAGAATTACAGACCAATATATTTGATGAACATGGATGCAAAAATTCTCACCAAAATACTAGCCAATAGGGTCCAACAGTACATTAAAAGGTTTATTCACCATGACCAAGTGGAATTTATCCCTGGGCTGCAAGGCTGGTTCAACATCCGCAAATCAGTCAACGTGATACAATACATTAACAAAAGAAAGAACAAGAATCATATGATCCTCTCAATAGATGCAGAAAAATCATTTGACAAAGTACAGCATCCATTCTTGATCAAAACTCTTCAGAGTATAGGGATAGAGGGTACATACCTCAATATCATAAAAGCCATCTATGAAAAACCTACAGCCAATATCATTCTCAATGGGGAAAAGCTGAGAGCTTTCCCCCTAAGGTCAGGAACACGGCAGGGATGTCCACTATCACCACTGCGATTCAACATAGTATTAGAAGTCCTAGCCACAGCAATCAGACAACAAAAAGAATTCAAAGGCATCCAAATTGGCAAAGAGGAAGTCAAACTCTCACTCTTTGCAGATGATATGATACTGTATGTGGAAAACCCAAAAGACTCCACCCCAAAACTGCTAGAACTCATACAGGAATTCAGTCAAGTAGCAGGATATAAAATCAATGCCCAGAAATCAGTGGCATTCCTGTACACCAACAACAAGACAGAAGAGAGAGAAATTAAGGAGTCGATCCCATTTACAACTGCACCCAAAACCATAAGATACCTAGGAATAAATTTAACCAAAGAGGCAAAGGATCTGTACTCAGAAAACTATAAAATACTCATGAAAGAGTTTGAAGAAGGCACAAAGAATTGGAAAAACGTTCCATGCTCATGGATTGGAAGAACAAACATTGTGAAGATGTCAATGCTACCTAGAGCAATCTACACATTCAATGCAATCCTCATCAAAATACCATCCACTTTTTTCAAAGAAATGGAACAAATAATCCTAAAATTTGTACGGAACCAGAAGAGACCCCGAATAGCCAGAGGAATATTGAAAAAGAAAAGCAAAGCTGGCGGCATCACAATTCCGGACTTCCAGCTCTATTACAAAGCTGTCATCATCAAGACAGTATGGTACTGGCACAAAAGCAGACACATAGATCAATGGAACAGAATCGAGAGCCCAGAAATGGACCCTCAACTCTATGGTCAACTAATCTTTGACAAAGCAGGAAAGAATGTCCAATGGAAAAAAGACAGTCTCTTCAACAAATGGTGTTGGGAAAATTGGACAGCCACATACAGAAGAATGAAACTGGACCATTTCCTTACACCACACACAAAAATAGACTCAAAATGTTTGAAAGACCTAAACGTGAGACAGGAGTCCATCAAAATCCTAAAGGAGAACACAGGCAGCAACCTCTTCGATCTCAGCCACAGCAACTTCTTCCTGGAAACATCGCCAAAGGCAAGGGAAGCAAGGGCAAAAATGAACTATTGGGATTTCATCAAGATAAAAAGCTTTTGCACAGCAAAAGAAACAGTCCACAAAACCAAAAGACAACCGACAGAATGGGAGAAAATATTTGCAAATGACATATCCGATAAAGGGCTAGTATCCAAAATCTATAAAGAACTTATCAAACTCAACACCCAAAGAACAAATAATCCAATCAAGAAATGGGCAGGAGACATGAACAGACATTTTTCCAAAGAAGACATCCAAATGGCCAACGGACACATGAATAAGTGCTCAACATCGCTCGGCATCAGGGAAATCCAAATCAAAACCTCAATGAGATATCACCTCACACCAGTCAGAATGGCTAGAATTAACAAGTCAGGAAACAACAGATGTTGGTGGGGATGTGGAGAAAGGGAAACCCTCCTACACTGTTGGTGGGAATGGAAGCTGGTGCAGCCACTCTGGAAAATAGTATGGAGTTTCCTCAAACAGTTGAAAATAGAGCTACCATACGATCCAGCAATTGCACTATTGGGTATTTACCCCAAAGATACAAATGTAGGGATTCGAAGGGGTACGTGCACCCCAATGTTTATAGCAGCAATGTCCACAATAGTCAAACTGTGGAAAGAGCCAAGATGTCCATCGACAGATGAATGGATAAAGAAGATGTGGTATATATACACAACGGAATATTATGCAGCCATCAAAAGAATGAGATCTTGCCATTTGCAAAGACATGGATGGAACTGGAGGGTGTTATGCTGAGTGAAATAAGTCAATCAGAGAAAGACATGTATCCTATGACCTCACTGATATGAGGAATTCTTAACCTCAGGAAACAAACTGAGGGTTGCTGGAGTGGTGGGGGTTGGGAGGGATGGGGTGGCTGGGTGATAGACATTGGGGAGGGTATGTGCTATGGTGAGCACTGTGAATTGTGCAAGACTGTTGAATCACAGATCTGTACTTCTGAAACAAATAATGCAATATATGTTAAGAAAAAAAAAGAAGATAGCAGGAGGGGAAGAATGAAGGGGAGTAAGTCGGAGGGGGAGATGAACCATGAGAGACTATGGACTCTGAAAAACAAACTGAGGTTTCTAGAGGGGAGGGGCTTGGGGAATGGGTTAGCCTGGTGATGGGTATTAAAGAGGGCACGTTCTGCATGGAGCACTGGGTGTTATGCACAAACAATGAATCATGGAGCACTACATCAAAAATAATGATGTAATGTATGGTGATTAACATAACAATAAAAAAGATATATGAAGTAAAAAAAATAAAAAAATAAAAGCTGAACTTACAAAAAAAATCTATACATTAAAGTATGTATCTTGAAGATAGTCTTCATGAGTACCTATAGTTCTGTCCCAGTTTCTTTTTAAAGGCTATATAGATTTCCAATGTATAGCTCACCATTATTTATTTAACCAATTCCCTATTAAATGACTTTTAGGTTACTGCTGATCTTTTTTATTACAAATTATGGTAAGATTAATTTGCCTCTCTATCTGTCATTTTCATGAGTTTATCAGCAGGATAACTTTCTAAAAGTGGAATTATAGGGGCAAAAGGTATATACATATTAAATTTGTATAGATTGTGCTAAGTTTATTTCCATAGAGATACAAAAATTATATTCACACTAGTAATGTAACAAATTTCTTTACCCAAGTTCTTAATAAAACAGAGCATTATTAAACCCTTTTATCTTTACCTATCTCCTAGGTAAAAAATTGATATCTCTATGTTGCTTCTAATTTGCTTTTTCTCTTATGACTGGGATCGAGGATGGTTTCCTATGTTTAGAAGCTGTGCCTTCTTTGCTGTGGACTTTAGCCATCTTTTGCTCCTTTTACTGAGTTGTTGATATAGTTTTACTTTTTTGTAAGGGTTTGTTATAGATTAAAGAATTTAGCTATTTATTTCTATGATAATATGTTGTGAATAGATTTCCTTGTTTTTATTTGTCTCTAAGTTTATTTATGGTTTTTCTTTCCAGAAAAAAAAGTTTAAGTATGTAATGACATTTATTTTTTAAATGATTTCTGGGTTTTGTTTTTTACTAAGATAGGCCTTATTTAATATAAAATCTTCCAATATTTATTCTATTACTTTTATGTTGAATTTTTTAATGTTTAAATTTTTTATGTATCTGGAATTTATTTTATTTTTTTTCTATATTGGTACCTAGTGGTCTTAACAACATATATTGAATCTATTTTTGTATTTTCTATTTTGTTTAACTGATCTGTTTATTTGCATACCAAGTACTGCTCTGCTTTAATTCTAACTGCTTTATAGTGTGATTTAGTTTTCTTTTTTCCATAATTACTTTTACACTAAGTATAAAGTATGTGTAGCTTAAAAAAACATTTTATTTTCATTTTTATTGAAGGAAGTGGGCCCTTCTAGTCTTTTAAAATAGAAGGCCTTGACTGGAAGAAGACTGGCTTGACATATAAATTATCTCAGGAGATATTAACATTTTAATGCTGTTTAAGCTTCCAGTCCTAGAACATGGTATGAATTTCTATGTGTTAAAATAGCACATGTCCTTCGCTTGTATTTTAATATTGTCTTCATAGATACCATGCATTTCTTCCTAAGTTTATTCATGTTTTAACTTTTTTGTTATTTTATATGAATCTTTTCTTTCAACATATAATTTAAGTGGTTGTCTTAGTACTTATGACAACTATTTGATCGTGTACATTAATTTTTTCCCAACCACTTTACTTAATTCTCTTACCATTAATAACAATTAGTTGATTCTTTTTTCTAAGTAAACCATTATCTAAAATAAGTAACTTTATCTAAGTAATTTTATCTCCACTTTTTTTTTAAAGTTTTTCTTTATTTATTTGAGAGCGAGTGAGTGAGAGAAAGAGCACAAGTAGGGGGAGTGGCAGAGGGAGAAGCAGGCTCCCCGCTGAGCAGGGAGCCTGGTCCACAGGGAGGGCAGGGGGCGGGGGCGGGGGCGGGGGCATCGGGCTCAAGGCAGGAATGGATCCCAGAGCCCCCAGATCATGACCTGAGCCTAAGGCAGACACTTCACAGACTGAGCCACGCAGGCGCCCCTTCCACTTTTTCTATTTTCACAAATTTTTCCCCTTTTGCTTAATTTTATGGAGTAGTAATTAGGAAACAAAGTGAAATAGTAGTAGTGGTATAATCCATGCCATTTTTGTTATTGAACATATTTGAAAGGTTTCCAAAATTTTAAATAAAGAATGGATGTCATATTTCATCAAATAACTTTTTGTCATTTGTAGAGGATCAGTTTTCCTTATCCTATTAATATTTTAAATTAAATCAATAGGTTTGAATATTGAACCACTCCACATATACTTGACCGATAGTGTATTATTCTTCATTCTCCCTCTATATTCTGTTTGCTGATTTTCAGTTAGAATTTTTTTGCTTCTTATTTGTAAGTGGGTTTAGTTGTCTTAGTTTGTTCTTTTTTTTTTTTTTTTTTGGTCTTTTTTTGCCAAGCTTTGGTATTAATATCATAGAACTTTCATTAAAAATCAGAAGATTTTTTTTTGTACGTGATCTAGAACACCTACAACTTTTTAAAATTTATTTTGAGGGCACCTGGGTGGCTCAGTTGGTTAAGCGACTGCCTTCGGCTCAGGTCATGATCCTGGAGTCCCGGGATCGAGTCCCGCATCGGGCTCCCTGCTCGGCAGGGAGTCTGCTTCTCCCTCTGACCCTCTTCCCTCTCGTGCTCTCTATGTCTCATTCTCTCTCAAATAAATAAATTTAAAAAATCTTAAAAAAAAAAAATTTATTTTGAAATGAATGTAGTCACTCCTCAATGGGAGACACCTCAGCTTTAACAATGTCGGTATATTAAATTAAGGACTAACCATTATGGCTAACCAGTCTTTCTGTGGTGCAATGTTCTTTCTCATTCAGAAATTTCCGTGAAGAGTCTGTATCTACAAAAGTGAACAGTGGGATGAAATTCTGTATAAAACTTGCCATATAAGAAGCACTTGAGGGAACTGGGTGATAGGAAGGGATGCAGCATTTTTCCTCAGTGAATTTTTTTCTTTCTTAGTGCTAATGTTCAATTTTATTTAATTTTTTAAATTATTAACACATAACGTATTATTTGTTTCAGGGGTACACATCTGTGATTCATCAGTCTTACACAATTCACAGTGCTCACCATAGCACATACCTTCCCCAATGTCCATCACCCAGCCACCCCATCCCTCCCACCCCCCTCCACTCCAGCAACCCTCAGTTTGTTTCCTGAGATTAAGAGTCTCTTATGGTTTGTCTCCCTCTCTGGTTTTGTCTTGTTTCATTTTTTTCTCTCTTCCCCTATAATCCTCTGCCTTGTTTCTCAAATTCCACATATCAGTGAGATCATATGATAATTATCTTTCTCTGATTGACTTATTTCACTTAGCATAATACCCTCTAGTTCCATCCACATCGTTGCAAATGGCAAGATTTCATTTTTTGATGGCTCCATAATATTCCATTATATATATATATATATATATATATATATATACCACATCTTCTTTATCCATTCATCTGTCAGTGGACATCTGGGCTCTTTCCATAGTTTGGCTATTGTGGACATTGCTGCTATAAACATTGGGGTGCAGGTGCCCCTTTGGATCCCTACATTTGCATCTTTGGGGTAAATACCCAGTAATGCAATTGCTGGGTTGTAGGGTAGCTCTATTTTCAACTTTTTGAGGAACCTCCATACTGTTTTCCAGAGTGGCTGCACCAGCTTGCATTCCCACCAACAGTGTAGGAGGGTTCCCCTTTCTCCGCATCCTCACCAACATCTGTTGTTTCCTGACTAGTTAATTTTGGCCATTCTGACTGGTGTGCGTTGGTATCTCATTGTGGTTTTGATTTGGATTTCCCTGATGCCAAATGATGTTGAGCACTTTTTCAATGGGCAGAAGACATGAACAGACATTTCTGCAATGAAAAAGTCCCCAGTGGATTTTTAAGGAAATACCCCCCTTCAAGCCTCTGCACTTGTCTCAGTCATGATTTACAAAGTGAAAGAGACTTGAAATCTCTGCCCTTCAAAAGAGGAAAATCATTAGTCTGTCTGCCCTACACCTGGAATTAATGAGATAAAATAATAAATTAGAGCTTCACATTTTCTCTTGATTTTCCATCTATTGTTTTTTTCTATCAGCATGTGGCAAACTTCAACAGGAACATAGCACTATCTGAAATTACAGAAAGTTTTAAAAACATCCTCAGGTTGTGCTCCACCTTCTCAGGTACAGCAAGACTATCAACACACGAGAAGCAGCCGATTTAAAATAATTTCTGTTTTTGGTTGATAAAATGCTCCTCTGGTGATGTTCTAATTCCAGATTTCATTAGCTTCTAATGGAGAAATGATGATATAAACTTAGACCTGATGCATTTTCCCAGAAAGAAAAGAACAAAGCTGTGTTTGTGACTGCCTCAGAATGTTGTGCTGCGTTTCCTCTGTGATAGACAAGTCTGAGTTTACACCTTTTTAAGACTCAGTGGTGTTATCTTATTGACTAAAAGGAACACGAAGTACTGATAAGGGAAGGAGAAAGTGGTAGCCTTTCCTTATCAGGACATTCTGTTAACTTGCCAGATAGCAAGTAGATGGGGGTGGGTATATTTTAGGAAAATGCAAAGACTCCTAAGGTTATTCATGATATTTTCAAAGAGAAAATTTGTTAAAAGGACTTAAGAACACAATAGTGTCTCCATTACCTCTCTCTCCTATAGTACCTAGCCCAGCACCATATCATGTCATCCTTAATGTTGCCAAGTAAAAAAGTATGTGCTGTTATCAAGAGGAAATGGGGTATTCCACACAAAATGATATTACACATAACTGAAATTTAACTCATTACTATATATTCTAAAATTTTAGGATGTGGTTTTTTTAAATGATGAAATGCTTTATTAATATCTCTGTGCTATTTCTTAATCGCTCTTGATGACTCAAGATTATTATGGTGGTCCCCAAATATAGCCATAGTCTCATGGAAGCTGGGAAACATTAGGATACTTTTCCCTTCGCTAAATGACATCATATTGCTTGGCTTTCTTTGTTTTTGAAAATTTTTCCCCCCTCTCTCTACCCTGCTCCCTCTTGTTATGAAATTAAATGCCTATAGAAGTCACAATTGGCTAGGTGATGCTTCAAGGGGGTCAGGCAGTACTTCTTCCAGTGATGCGAGAAGTAAAGAGGACTGCTAGTCAGTTAGCAATGTTATGTCTCCCACACTGATCCTCTCCTAGACTCTCATCCATCTTACCACTCTTCAGGTATGGCCAAACCATAAAATACATTGATAAAATTCATTATATATTTAGCACATGAATAGTATTTGAAGATCATGGGAAAGTATAAATATGGCTACCTTAGGGAAAATCAAAACCTCTATTTAACTGAAAATATTTTGATTATAGTTTACCATTTTCCTGTATATTTGCTTTGGTTTGTAAAGTTTGATTTGTACCTAATATTTTCAGATACATGTTTCTGCCCACACAAAGTATCAACATGTTGCTCATTAGGAATGGTTTTTAAAAACAATGTCCCTTATTATAAATATACAAATATAATATTTTTATTTCTGAAACATTTTTGTGATAAAGTTAATATATTACAAAAATGGGAAAGTGATAGCCAAATGTGCTGCATTTCTTAAAAGGGCAAAAGCTCTTGTAATGAAATTTGAAGTTTGTTTTTTTAAAATAAGGACATCACTGTGGTATTTTGTCTGACTCTATTTTGCATCTACCATTATTATCATGAAAGAATGGGATGAAAGTTAAGAATGGCTTTGCTTTGTCCCAAATTAAAAAACAAAATGCCATTAATGCAAAGAAGACTGTTGACTGCTACCTACCGAACCAGAAGCTCTTAGAACCAGGAGCTGTGCCATATCACTCACAAAGACAACACCAGTTTCACTTTTCAAATGTGGGCCAGAGATGGACCTACAAGGTGAAGGACCACAACGGCAGAAGCTTAATGAAATTGATTTCACTTAAGAACAATTGATTTGTTTAAATTACTTTAGGCTCTGATTAGCCCCTGTGAAAGTATATCCTTCTCTTATTCTTTTTTTTTTAAAGATTTTATTTATTTGACAGAGAGAGACACAGCGAGAGAAGGAACACAAACAGGGGGAGTGGGGGAGGAAGAAGCAGGCTTCCCGCCGAGCAGGGAGCCCAATCCCAGGAAGCTGGGATCATGACCTGAGCCAAAGGCAGACGCTTAACGACTGAGCCACCCAGGCGCCCTCCTTCTCTCATTCTTAATGAAACTCTCATTTTCCTCACAAATGTCTTAACAGCTGTAAGGACAAGTTGAACAAGTCCCCAAACATATTGGAGTTCTCGGGCTAGAGATAACTCTTAGCTGAATTTCAGCAAATGGACATTGGTCTTTGTCTTCATTTATTAGAAGACTAATACAAATCAATAGAAGAATTGAGAGCAATTCAGCTAATGTGCAAGTGAGATAAGTGGACTCTGTTGCCAAAGTACAATATGATGAATGAATAAAACCTTTAGAAACCCAAAAGAAAGGTCTTGCCTTATTCTAGCTAAGTTGTGTTTAAAAAAAAAAGGCAGTTTAACCTGACAAGGTGTGTAGAAGCTTATTTCAAAGGAGAAAGGTTCTGTAGCTGTAACGTGAGTCTTCAATTATAATTACATATTTCTATTCCTTCCTCCCCTGTTGCCACCACTTTCCTGAAATTCATCCCCTCTAAAAACTAAGTAAATAAATTGCTCCTACAAAAAGCTGGGAGGGTACATTAATGAGATTGGCTTATGACATACCAGGATAAGGAACTCAAATCTTGGTTAGCATAACCTAATAAAGTTTACTACTAAGTGATGACCCTTCCAGGCAGTTCCTACCTCAGTTGTGACCCAGAGATTCATTCCACTTGAATCTATTGGTGGTATCCGCTTTCCAGGCGATGAGCTGGGGGAGAGAGAACTTCAGGGAACACACTGACTATTAACATGTCTTGGCAGGAAACTGACATACATTGATTCCACTCATAACCCACTTACCTAGAACTGTCAAATGGTCCCATTTATCATAGGGGCTAAAAATATGGAAAAGCCCATGGATACTTGGTGAGAGTAAATAAACATGTCTGCCACAGGAGCCAGTTTTAGAATAATCCAACAAGGAGTAACAATATTTATAACAGGAGAGGTGTAATAAGAATATTTCATATCTAAAGGCTACTTAACTTTTAAAATAGGAGAAAAGAATTTTTATCATCAGAGAAACATGTTTTTCCATCCATCAATGTTCACATAAAGCATTTAATTCAGAGAACTGTCAGTAAATTGCTAATTTTAAAGAAAAATTGCCAAGCAAGATGTAATCTGTCCCTTTTCACAGCCATTAGAGACATCTAGGAGCTTTCTTTCTTCCTGCCATGTCACTCCATTTTATCCACTTCTTAGAGCTTTCATTTAATTTATCACATATACGAGGAATAGTCTCAACATTCCTGTCCTCCAAACCGTATCCCTCACTTTAAATTGAAGTTTAGAGCCCATTTCAGGAAAGCTTCTCAAGGGAAATTTCCCTCAATTAACTACAGCTCATTCTTTGATCTGCACAATCCTTTCCTTATCAGTTCCTGTCAGAATATTTCTTTGTATACATTCATATTCATTGAATGCCAACCTATCTCGTCTCTTTTGAAAGATTATAAAATTCTCAGGGCATAAGTCAGGTCCAATCTCAACTATACACTTTAGGTTCCTATTATAGTACTAAGCATCTCTGCGTATTCAGCAGATGTCATTGACCTATTTACAAGGACTTGAAATTCTATGTATAGATTTAGAATCCCCCGCTTGACTGCATTAAATTCTTTGAATAATTTCCTCCTATTCATCAAAAACAAGTATATTTTGGTGGATGAGAAATAAACCATTTAGCAGCATTTGTTTTATAGCTGTTTTTCAGCTTTGTAATAATGAAGGACAAGTTGGAAGAAGTGGATACTCTAAGACACTAATGTATTCACTGGATTCCAAAATGTATGGTGAGTAATTCTGAAGAACAAAAGTAATTAAGATTAAACAGCAAATAATAAAAACAGCATTATCTTCAGGAAGTAGCACGTGCAGAATGTCATTGGGAGTTTGGGAAAAGTGTGCTGCCAGGAGAGACCCTGTGTTTATTTTCCAGCTGTGGGAGCTTGTTGCAAAATTCTTTGGATCTCAAAGTGGGTTCTAACCTCAGCCTGTTTATATTTTGACAATAACTTATCAAGTGATGAAATAGAAATCTCTTGCCTCGCTTACTTGGTCCTACTGAAGTGTAACTTGCTTTGCATACTTTTGTTTCATTCTTCCAGGATGATATAAAAATAATCTAAACTGCTGTTCTCTATGTAAAGAGGAGAAAATAGCAGAGCAACTGTATCTTCTGAATCAGTAGTTCTCTTTTTTAAATTTAATTTAATTTTGTTATGTTATGTTAGTCACCATATAATACACTTTTGATGTAGTGATCCATGATTCATTGTTTTTCTGTAACACCCAGTGCTCCATGCAGTACATGCCCTCCTAGTTTGGCTGCCCATTAGAATCACTGTGGAGGTATTGACAAATTCATTGCATGGTCCTGCCCTCCCCTGTCAAAAGTTTTGTTTTAATTGGGCCAGGGTAGACTTGGGCATCAGCATTGTTTTTTAAGCTCATTCAGGTTTTCAGTTGTGAAGCTGGGAACCTGAAGCAATGTTCTAAACAACCAGCAGAAAGTCTGGTTCTCTTTCTTTGTGATTAGCCGAAATAGATAAGAATCCTACCAAATCCTTTCAAGAATCAAGCCCATCAGTTTTACTTTGACACTTTAGTTTCTGAGAGTAGAGACAAATAAATGCAACCGGAATGTGTACAGATAAGTAAAAACAACTGGGATTTCATGAAACCTACTACTCCCCACATTTGCTTACTTGATTATTTGTGTGCGTGTGGGTGGGTGAGGCACGGTGTATGTGTGTACATGCCTGTGGAAGGTTAGCAATAAGCCAGCAAAACACTGAAAAATTTGCTAAGGTTCACACCAGAAGTGTGCAAACAGCACATTTATCTGCTTTATTTAGCCCTACTTAACCTATAACATTGCAGACATAATTATGTAGTGTTCCTTTGCAAGAAATTAATTCATAAAAATTTTATTTGATTCTAATTTTTCCCTTTCTCACTATTGGAAAATATCCAAAAAGTATTGCAAAAAGTGAAAGGCACTCTCTCTGTCTCAAGTTTTAGATTATGTATTATCACCGTGGGTAGCTTTCCAAGGTCTTTCACGTTTGGAAGGTAACAGGAATTATTTCCTTTTTTTTTTTTTTTTTAAGATTTTGTCTATTTGACAGAGAAAGACACAGCGAGAGAGGGAACACAAGCAGGGAGAGAGGGAGGGAGAGAAGCAGGCTTCCCACGGAGCGGGGAGCCCGATGTGGGGCTTGATCCCAGCACCCTGGGATCATGACCCAAGCTGAAGGCAGACGGTTAACGACTGAGCCAACCAGGCACCCCAGGAATTATTTCCTTCATATAAAACTATAAGATTATAGAGAGTTAATATGAAATTTCGAAGCTTTGATTGGGTAAGAACTGCAATGTTAGATGAAGGGTCAGTAACTGAGAGTCAAGTGAATTATAACTTTTTGGAGAAAGCTTCTTGAGGCAGCGTATTGAGAAATGTAAGAAACATAAGAGAAACAACCTTTTTAAGCCCTGAGTTCATTATGAAGTGATAGCTGCCTGGGTTCTTTTGTCCCATGGATTGAAGGTTACCTGAAAGGCAGGACAAGAGAGGAAGGACTGGAAATCATCCATCACAAAGAATTCATTACAAGTAGATCTATGAGTGTATCAACTCAGGATGGCAGGATTGCAATCAGGAAACTGAGCCATCAGAATGAGAAGTTGGGAGCATCAGAGCAGAAGATGGATAGTGGTCACAAGGAAGAGAAAAAAGAGGGTCAGTAACAAGAAAGTGGAGTTATAGGAAGGAGACGTAGATAAGTAAAAGGACCCAGGGCTCTTCCAAGGTGCTCCTCTTTAAGAAGCTAGTATACAATGAGTATACTAGAATGAACCATATATTCATTCATTCCTTATTCTTGTTTCAACAAATATGTTTTGCATGCCTAGTACATGCCAGGCACTATGTAGGATCCTGGGGAAGTACAGGTGAACAAAATGGACCTTGTAAGCAGCTCTTCTTCTCTCCTGTCTGCGGTGTACTGTCATAGAGAACTGAAGATCAACAGTATCTCCAAGGAGGCTGCAGCAATACTGCCCCTTCTGGCAGCTTTGGGGAGGTCAGGTCCCTTAGGTAGTTTTTGGGAAAAAAAATTATGGGTAATGAATGATGCATAATGTGTAAAGTTTTATGTTTGTTCTGTTTGAGTTTATGCACAGGTGTGGCCAATATTAACATTTGACACTTTCAAATTATATTGATTTTAAAAGTGTTCTTGAATTGTGTAGTTCCCACTGGTATCCCTCTTGGTAATAGACCAAACATGACTGATAAAAAGCCTAGACTCGGAGCACCTGGGTGGTTCAATTGGTTGAGCGTCTGCCTCTTTGGCTCAGGTCATGATGTCGGGATCCTGGGATGGAGCCCAGCATCGGGCTTCCTACTCAGCAGGGAGTCTTCTTCTCCCTCTGCCCCTCCCCCTGCTCATGCTTGCACACACACACACACTCTCTCTCTCCAAAATAAATAAATAAAATCTTAAAAAAAAAAAAGCCTAGACTCCTCCTTAAATATCCTATCAAAACAAAACTGACCAAATGAGACCATTACTTTGAGCGTATATGGAAACAATGAGTGAAGAGGGATGGTCTTTGACAAGGATCACCCAAGGGTATTTTTTCCACAGGCAGTGGGAGCTTCCCATTCCCCTGTGAGCCCAGCGACTGCTCAGGTACCCACTGGTGCCAAAGGATAGCAGCAACTCAGGAAGGGTCACATTTTTGTATCTTTTCTCCTTCCAAACTCCTGACCCTATTAACACTTAGATAATTGGTCTGAAGGAGTATGGAAATAAAGCCTACATACTATGGAATTGCACTAATTGGCTGGATCAAGTGTCCTTAGCGCTGTGCTGAAACTCCAAAGGCAGAGCTTAAGGTGTAGCCATACGAAATGTACTGCTTCAGGCAGGTACAAAAGCTACCAATAAAATAGCAGCACCTGGGGCAGTCCCATTTCCTCCAGATCCTGTCCCACATAGTTCTCGGGGCAGAGTGACATTATGGCATTTATAGGCTCTAGGTACCATGAAACTCTTATACCATAAAAAATTAAAGGTTATATTTTTTACTGATAGAAATACAAAGATACGAATATATTACAATATTTTCTTCCATCTAAAATTCCACTTCTTTTTCTTCTGATTTTAAAGAAAATTAAAACTTTTCCTGGGCTCCTAAAAGTATTGTGAATCCTAGGCAATCTGTCTACCTAATGGATAAGATGTCTCTGTCCCTGTCTCTGGGTCCATGCCACTGGCCTTCATTTATTGTGCCACAATCTCCCTTTGTTTTTTTCTTTTTTTTAAGTGTAAACCCAAACTTTAAATTCCTATCTTGGACCTTGTAAGCAGCTTTTCTTCTCTCCTGTCTACTGTGTACTGTCATAGAGAACTGCAGATCGACAATACCTCCAAGGAGGCTGCAGCGATACTGCCCCTTCTGGCAGCTTTAGGGAGGTCAGGTCCCTTAGATAGTTTTTGGGGAAAAAAAATTATGGGTAATGAATGATGCATTACCCATAATGCATCAAACAGACTCTTTTCTGTTTATAAGGTTATTTTTGAGTTGCAAAAATTATCCCCTCCGATCCCATTTTTATTTTGCCTCATTCAATTTGGCCGCCACAGTCAGGCAGACAGAAAGCATGAGGAAACTTCTTTACTCGCATCTGTGGTGGTGGAAGCCTTCGAAGTACATGTTAACAGCTCGAGATTGTCAAGTAAATGCATTCCCTTTGTTTTTGATTTTCAGCGGATAGAGAAAATCTTTGTTATCTCAAGTTGCTTTATAACAAAGACTCTACTGAAATCATATTAACAATGAAAATGTAAAGCAGAACACAGCAATGGTGTGACTAGAGGCACAAAGTGGCTGAAACGCATGGAAGATGGAAGCAATAAAGACAGAAAAAGTGACAAGCAGAGAGGCAGACAAGAGGCAGAAAGAAAGAACACAGAGAAATGGACTGTGTTAGTAATGTGAGGAGCGGCATAAGGAAGCAGATAGTGCTAATGGAGAACAAGTATGGATTTCCATCTTCCACCTCATTTTCTTCCGAAGAATCATTCCTTGTACCTGCTTATACTCAAAACATGACAAGGGCCATGTTTCCACCAAATCTTTATTTTTACTAGCCATCATTGGAAGAAATTTCTAGAAAGAAAGGGCTCTTAGGGATTTCTCCAAATCTGTTTTTAGCTGTTACGTAACAAACTACCCCAACTTAAGGGTTCAAAATAGCCATTTTATTTTGTTAACACTATCTGTGGGTCAGGAATTTGACTTGTCTATATTATATGTGGTCTGGGATCTTGGCTGGAAGGACTCTATGGCTCCACTTGGCAGGTGGGGACTGGAATCACTGGAGACAATTTCACACTGGTTGATGTCAGCCGTCAAGCTGATGACTGATGTATCTACCCATAGCATCTTCATGTGGCCTGAATTCCCTTTCTCCAGAGCATGGCAGGCTCAGGGTAGACTCAGGGTAGCAGGATTTCTTACATGGTAGCTCAGACTTCTGACAAGGAGTATTTCAAGAAAACCAGATAGAAGTTGTATGGCCTTTTTTTACCTAGTATGAAAGTCACATAATATCAATTCTGTCATAGTCTATTTGTCTAAACAGAGACATAGCCTGTCAGATTTAAGGGAAGAGGGCATAGGTCATCTCTCAATGGGAAGAGGGTCAAAAATTTGGGGACATGTTTTAAACCACCACAGGTTTTAGCTAATTCTTTAACCTATTACATTCTATCTCAACTGAATGTTGTTAAAACCACTAGGCTCCAATAATTGTTCTCGACCTCCCTGCTCTGTCACTATGTAGTATGTCATCTTTCTTATATAGAATAAAAACTAATACTCATCAAAGTATCTCCAAATTAAGGAAACTGCATAACTTAATTCTGAAAGTGGGCGCTATTATTGAGCATATGCCCATTTGATCAAGGCCCTCATTGTATCATGCTATGGAAATGCAGGCTATAGAAAAGTCCAATGTGGTCAACATAATAGTTTAAAAATTCTTAAATATCATTATGTCTGTGTACGTAAGTAAGAATATAAGGATAAAGTTAGAGGCTTGACAGAACACTTTGGTAAATTGTAATGAGCTTACTTCAAACAGAAACCTTAGATGTTATTCTCAAGATTCCTTAGAATTAGTTCATCTGTGACCCCTCCACATTTCAGTTGAACACTACTTGGTATACGTAAGTAACAAAATGGTTCCTGGTTTACTACTGACATGTCAACTTCTCGGAGAAGACTTCTATCTCTCACGACCTATAATACTTAGTCTTAAATATTTCCAAAGCCTTAATTTTATCTTATATACTTGATAGTCTCAGAGAAGATGAATAAATGAATGAATGAGTTTCTTGTTCTCAATTATTTCACACCCATTATTCTGGTCTCTCAAGGTTTTACATTCTACAACAATAAAGAGTGTATCATCTTTTTCTTAAGTACACAATATAGCACCTTAGCCTTCCTTAAATGATTGAAATAGAAATATTTACTATCAACCACAAACACAGAGGTCAGGTTACAAGTGTGGTGGGAGGTGATATACTGACTGGAAATCCACAGAAATGCAGATATCTCATTTATAGCAAACTGACTTTGAGTCGTGGGGCGGGATAAACTGGGCAGAAATGTATAGTTTCTATCTCTGTTCTGTTGAGATTGGGCTTGAACCTACTTGCTAGGAAGAGAGGCCTCTCTGAAGAAAGGGAAGCACACAGCCATCTGGCCTAATGGTGGGGGTAGGATGGGGATTAGGGTGATGAAAAGAGGTCTGTTTGTGATTCAGATTCAGAAATAAAACTGAAGATTCCAAGTCGGAAAATTTTCAGTTACTTCTAAAAAGGAAGTTAAGAGCTATAAAACAAATGACTATAAGAACATAGTAAGATTCTGGGATTTTTTGCAGCTTTTCTCTGCTCATTATTTTTATTATCCTCTATTTTTCTGCTCTGATTTAGAGAACAATTCTTTTAAGTTTTATTTATTTATTTTAGCAATCTCCATACCTAACGTGAGACTTGAACTCACAACCTCCAGATCAAGAATTGCATGCTCTTCCAACTGAACCAGCCAGGTGCCCCTATAGTAAAATTCCTGAAGCTAAATATCACAGTGATTATCCAGAGGCAAACTTGTGGCCCATTCTCCAGGGCAGACTTGGATAAGACAGTTGAAGATATAGCAAGACTAAAAAAGGTAGTTTCAGGTGACTGCCAACGACAAAAGGTTTATCTCTATCTTTCTGACACAACTTTTAGCAGTCAAGCATGCTTTTAGAAGCAATCCCCTCCACTCAGCAGCTACAACCGTGACACAGGTGGTGATAGCGACTAGGGCTACTTAGGAGCCACAGCAGAAGCCCAGAGCTCTCCAGGTTTTTCTGATAATTCTCACATGCTGCTATGGTCTTGTCTTTGAGCAGTTTTATCCAGTCAGTTGGGCATCAGGTGTCTCTTCTTTTCAGGTGTGGCTTCCCTTTCCGGTTGGGTCTCCAACACCTAGGCTTCATCACACTTCTCCAGCAACTATAAATTGTCCTGGGTATCTGGAAGGAACTCCAACTTCTGTTTAGTACACCCTGACCCCATCCAGAAGTAGGGAAAATAGTACTTTGTGAAAAAGACCTAAACATGTGGTTTATTTTAGAAACATGTCTCGATCAAGAATTGGCTGTTTGGTGACTATGTGTTGGCTTCTCCTACAGGTGGGAGCTTTCTTTTAATTACTTAAAGATAAAGGATGTGTCTAGCCAGAAGTCTCGGTTGTGTATCACTGAAGGGCTTTTACACAGAAACATCAATTTTTATTACTTTATAAGCTCAGACGTGGCCCTTCTTTCCTGTTGAATCATGCATGACTGAGATAGGCCCGAGCACCAGAAATGAGGGAAAAACCAGAACCACTGGACCCACTGCACACTTTACTTTCAGATCTCCGTCTTCCCCTTTACCTGGTGTAATGGTCTTTTTTGAATAAAATTTCTACCTAACCCTCTAACCTACAGTAAATCTGAGCAGTCCTGGAGGATCAAGGGTGGAAACACATCCTCCGAGAGTTTTTAAGCTTCTTTGGGAAGGACCTATGCTTTTTATGCTGTCGTATCTGTCACAAGATCTGGTAGGACACGCTGAGGGTATGCTGTTGAAGTCCAGGTTTTTGAATTTGTGCAATTCCCCAGGATCAGAGGCTGTTCTTATGAAATTTCTAGTTGGGAGCTGAGCAATGTCTCTGTGAGGCTGGATACGTACTTTGTCCAAGGGGACAGAGATGTGTAAGTCACCAAAGGCATGCCACTGCAGGACATAGTTACTCTATGGTGGTGTCTAAATTAGACTGGACAAGAGACAGATGCCAGTAAATGGGACACTGGGGAAGGGCTGGGCAAGTAGTCAATTGACAGAGCCTCAGCTGGAAGGATTAGGGTGTTTTTTGTGTGTTTGTTTTTGTTTTTGCTCACCTGCAATTTTTAATTGTTTTTTATAGGAAATACATATTACATATATATTTCGGAAATCTTAAGAAACAATCTCTGGGGGCGCCTGGGTGGCTCAGTTGGTTAAGCGACTGCCTTCAGCTCAGGTCATGATCCCAGAGTCCCAGGATCGAGTCCCACATCGGGCTTCCTGCTCAGCAGGGAGTCTGCTTCTCCCTCTGACCCTCTTCCCTCTTGTGCTCTCTATCTCTCATTCTCTCTCTCTCAAATAAATAAACAAAATCTTTAAAAAAAAAGAAACAATCTCTGATTAAAGTCTGAAAAAAAAAATGAAGTCTCAAATTAGAGTAGCCCCACATAATTTCAATGTACCTTAACTTGAATTCACATTTAAAATATAAACTGGTCAGTAGAAACCAAACATACATGCATTTTCATTGTATTTTTAAACTTTTATTTTAGTGCTCAGTCCTCCTCACTTCCACTTTCCTACCTTGTTGAACCAAATTTTATGTACCCTCCCCTTTGTTTTTTCATATTTACATGATAATAGGCAAGCATATATGCATATACACCCAAGCAGACTCACACACCTATACTATGCAGAATTTTAGTTACTCTTTAATTGTTTATTTTACTCAAAAAGATTATTCAGTACCCACTCTTCAGTATTTTTCTATTTTTCACTAAACAACACATCACAGAAATAGCTCTAAGTCAATTGTCCTCTGGTATAGCTTTAATTCATTCTTTTTTAATGGCTGCAAAATAGTCTGTGATATGAATTTGCCATATTTCCAGTCATTTCCTTATTGAAGAGCCATTGCTTCGTATTTGCTGTTCGGCTACTAAGAACACACTGCAATAAATACCCTTCCTACTGCTGCTTTGTTTTATGGTTAGACTAACCAAAGAGGTTTCAGTGTCAGAGGGTAAATGCATTTTTAATTTTAATAGGCATTGCATTCCAAAATGTCATTAATACTTTAGATTTTATACTTGCACATCAAGTTATCACCCTTTCAGATTATTTTCATCCTCGTGGGGGTAAGGTGATATCTCTTTGTTCCTTTATTTTACATTCATGTGAATAACAGTCAATTTGAGCACCATTTTCATATACTTGATCATTTGAAGATGATCTCTGTGAATTGATTCTTTGTCCTTTTTTTTCTACTGAGATTTCATTCTCATCTTGACAAATTTTCAGTGTCCTTTGTGCATTATAGGAACAACCCTCTCTCTGTATTCTCCAGTGCACAGATTTTTTTCAAAACCTATTATACGTTTTGGATTCTGTTATCTTTTGCTACAAATTTATATGCCTTATCTCTTATAGCTTCTGGGTTTTCAGTCTTAGTTAAGGTCACACTTGCCACTAAGTATCATACATGTAGTTTCCCAGATTGTTGCAAAATTGTTACTGTTTTACTTTTTACAAATAAGACTTCAATCCATCTGAAATTTGGTATAAGAAGCAAATGGATGGCCAATTGTGCCAGGGCTAATTATTAATGATCCATCTTTTTCCTGTGGAATGAAATAGTATCTTTGTCAAATAAAAAATCTTCTACTATATACTGCAATCAATTGCTAGATTCCTTTTCCCTTCTATGGATTTATTTATCTATGTCATGCTGATAAAAGAATAATTGAATATCTGTGTTTTATAGATCTTTCTGTGGTTATATTCTCTCTTACTATTCTTCTTGTGTGTGAGAGAGAGAAAGAGAAAGAGACAATGAGATCTACAAAATCTATTCTGGCATATAAACTTTAAGGTAATATTTTTCTACAATTTCAAAAATTCCCAATTATAATTATGATTGGAATAGAATTAAGCCCACTTGTTAGTTTTAGAAGCACAAATAATTTTTATTATATTGTTTCTCATCTAAAAATCTGTTTTGTCTTTCCATTTGTTGAGAAATTTGTTTTATACTCTTTAATGAGATATTATATGTTTCTTCATATAGGTCCTAGACCTTTGAAAATATTTACCTAAGTATTTTAAAGCCTATAGGTACATTTTATGACAGTTACTCAATCCCAACAAATTTTAAGGGATCTATTGCAATAAGTCAAATATGTGTGTATGTATATGTATTGTGTGTATGTATGTGTATGTATTGTGCTGAGAAGATATATCCATTTCCCTTACATCATAGCCTAAATATAAGTATTGGGCTCTTTCATTCTCTTATCTATAATTACTTTAATGTAGATAGTTTATAACCCCCTATCACTTTAATGTGTTCTATTAGGGAGTAAATGTCTCTATATTATCTATATCTACCTACTCCTGATTGCCTTATTGGTAAACAGTCCTCTTTCTCAAAGGAGTAAGGAAATCACCAGTTCTTGGACATCTGGATGGCTCAGTCAGGTAAGGGTCTGCCTTTGGCTCAGGTCATGATCCCAGGGTCCTGGGATGAGTCCTGCATCAGGCCCCTTGCTCAGTGGGGAGCCTGCTTCTCCCTCTGCCTACTGCTTCCCCTGCTTGTGTTCTCTCTTTCTCTCTCTCTGACAAATAAATAAATAAAATCTTTAAAAAAATCACCAGTTCAAGGAGCAAGATGGTGGAGGAGTAGGAGACCTAAATTTCATCTGGCCCCAGGAATTCAGCTGGATAGGGATCAAACCATTCTGAACACCTGCGAACTCGAGAGGAGATCAAAGAAAAGAACAGCAGCAGCTCTCTGAACAGAAAAGCGACCACTTTCTGGAAGGTAGGATGTGTGGAGAAGTGAATCCAAGGCAATATTTGGGAAGATAGATGGCAGGGGAGGGGGCCTTCATCAGCCACTACCGGCAAGTGATAGAGCCGCAGAGCACAAAATCAGAACTTTTAGAAGTCGGTTCCGCTGAGGGACGTCGCTCCAGTGGCTAAGCGGGGGTGGAACCCTCGCAGGAGAGTGTGGTCTCAAGACCCTCGGGGTCACAGAAAGACCAGGGGTGCCTGAGTTCTGCAGAGCTCCCAGGTATCGGAGCAGGGAACCCTGCTGCAGAGATGGAGCTGAGGAGTGGGCCCTCAGCTCAGGGTTGCCATAAATCATGATCTGCTGCACAGTCAGGTCACTGCACTTCCAGCAGGGACCCAACAGGCAGCAGATCTGGGGAGACTCCCCTTCCTCCCTCAGGAAGAGCGACACAGGAGCGCACCACATGGATCTGCTGGATTTGGAGATTACAAATGGGGTCGGGTGCCAGAGATAGAAACACTGGGTCACATTCCGGGTGAGCACGGAGTGCGGCTGGAGACCAGGGAGACAGGAGTGACTGACTGCTTTTCTCTGGGGGCTCACTGAGGAGTGGGGCCCCAGGTTCTAGGCTCCTCGGGGGTGGAGATTGGGAGGCTGCCATTTTCACTCTCGTCCTCCAAAGCTGTATTGAAAGCTTGCAGGGAACAAAAGCTCCTGAGAGCAAACACGAGCAGATTACTTAGCCCGGACCTGGCAAGGGCGGGGCAATTCCGCCTCCAGCAAAGACATTTGGGAACCATGGCAACAGGCCCCTCCCCCAGAAGGTCAGTAAGAATAGCCAGCCAAGACGAAGTTTACCAATCAATGAGAACGGCAGAACGCCAGCACTAGGGGAATACTATACATAGAATTCATGTTTTTTTTTTCCCCTTGATTCTTTAATCTTTCAAAGTTAATTTTTTTAATTTTCTTTTTTTCTTTTTGAATTTTTCTTTTTCCCTTTTTCAACCAACATCTTATCAATCCCTGTTTTAAAAATCTTTTTTATTTTTCATTTTTGAGAGTCATATTCTATCCCTTCATAGTAGTTAACTTATCTTTGGTATATATATAAGTTGTTCTTTCTTTAAAATTTTGAGAGTACTTTCTTCTAACAGACCGAAATACACCCAAAATCTAGTGTGTGGCACTGATCTGTGCACCAGCCTGATCATATTTGATCATATTCTTTTTTTTTTGTCTTTTGTCTTTTTTTTTTCTTTTTCCTTTCTTTCCCCTTCTTTTTGCCCAGTTTCAGGTCTCTTCTGATTTGTTTAGTGTATATTTTTCTGGGGTTGTTGTTACCCTGTTAGCATTTTTTTCTCTCATCCATCTGTTGTCCTCTGGACAAAATGACAAGATGGAAAAAAAAAATCACCTCAAAAAAAAAAAAAAAAAACAAGAGGCAGTACCGACTGCCAGGGACCTAATAAATACGGACATTAGTAAGATGTTGGAACTAGAGTTCAGAATGACGACTGTAAAGATACTAGCTGGGCTTGAAAAAAGCATGGAAAATATTAGAGAAACCTTTTCTGGAGAAATAAAAGAACCAAAATCTAACCAAGTCGAAATCAAAAAGGCTATTAATGAGGTGCAATCAAAAATGGACGTTCTAACTGCTAGGATAAATGAGGCAGAAGAGAGAATTAGTGATAGAGAAGACCGAATGATGGAAAATAAATAAGCTGAGACAAAGAGAGATAAACAACTACTGGATCATGAGGGCAGAATCTGAGAGATAAGTGATACCATAAGATGAAACAATATTAGAATAATTGGGATCCCAAAAGAAGAAGAAAGAGAGGGGCAGAAGGTATATTGGAGCAAATTATAGCAGAGAACTTCCCTAATTTGGGGAAGGAAGCAGGCATCAAAATCCAGGAGGCACAGAGAACCCCCTCAAAATCAGTAAAAATAGGTCAACACCTCAACATCTAATAGTAAAACTTATGAGTCTCAGAGACAAAGAGAAAATACTGAAAGCAGCTCGGGACAAGAGATCTATAACCTACAAAGGTAGAAACATTAGATTGGCAACAGACCTATCTACAGAAACCTGGCAGGCCAGAAAGGACAGGCATGATATATTCAGAGCACTAAATGAGAAAAATATGGAGCCAAGAATACTATATCCAGCTAGGCTGTCATTGAAAATAGAAGTAGAGATAAAAAGCTTCCAGGACAAACAAAAACTAAAGGAATTTGCAAACATGAAACCAGCCTAGAAGAAATATTGAAAGGGGTCCTCTAAGCAAAGAGAGAGCCTAAAAGTAACATAGACCAGAAAAGAACACAGACAATATACAGTAACAGTCACCTTACAGACAATACAGTGGCACTAAATTCATATCTTTCAATAGTTACCCTGAATGTAAATGGGCTAAATGCCCCAATCAAAAGACAAGGGGTATCATATTGGATAAAGAAACAAGATCCATCAATATGCTATCTGCAAGAGACTCATTTTAGACCCAAAGACACGTCCAGATTGAAAGTGAGGGGGTGGAAAACTATTTACCATGCTAATGGACACCAAAAGAAAGCTGGGGTGGCAATCTTTATACCAGACAAATTAGATTTTAAACGAAAGACTATAATAAGAGATGAGGAAGGACACTATATCCTACTTAAAGGGTCTATCCAACAAGAAGATCTAACAATCGTAAATATCTATGCCCTTAACATGGGAGCAGCCAATTATATAAACCAATTAATAACAAAAGCAAAGAAACACATCGACAATAATACAATAATAGGAGGGGACTTTAACACGCCCCTCACTGAAATGGACAGATCATCTAAGCAAAAGCTCAACAAGGAAATTAAAGCTTTAAATGACACACTGGACCAGATGAACTTCACATATATTCAGAACATTCCATCCCACAGCAACAGAATACACATTCTTCTCTAGTGCCCATGGAACATTCTCCAGAATAGATCACATCCTAGGTCACAAATCAAGTCTCAACTGGTACCAAAAGATTGGGATCATTCCCTGCATAATTTCAGACAACGTTGCTTTCAAACTAGAACTCAATCACAAGAGGAAAGTCGGAAAGAACTCAAATACATGGAGGCTAAAGAGCATCCTACTAAAGAATGAATGGGTCAACCAGGAAATTAAAGAAGAATTAAAAAAATTCATGGAAACCAATGAAAATGAAAACACAACTGTTCAAAATCTTTGGGATGCAGCAAAGACAGTCCTAAGAGGAAAGTATGTAGCAATACAAGCCTTTCTCAAGAAACAAAAAGGTCTCAAATATACAACCTAACCCTATACCTAAAGGAGCTGGAGAAAGAACAGCAAATAAAGCCTAAACCCAGCAGGAGAAGAGAAATAATAAAGATCAGAGCAGAAATCAATGAAATAGAAACCAAAAGAACAATAGAACAGATCAACGAAACTAGGAGCTGGTTCTTTGAAAGAATTCACAAGATTGATAAACTCCTGGCCAGATTTATCAGAAAGAAAAGAGAAAGGACCCAAATAAATAAAATCATGAATGAAAGAGAAGAAATCACAACCAACACCAAAGAAATACGAACAATTCTAAGAACATATTATGAGCAAATTTATGCCAGTAAATTAGATAATCTGGAGGAAATGGATACATTCCTAGAGCGTATCAACTACCAAGACTGAACAGACCTATAACCACTAAGGAAATTGAAGCAGTCATCAAAAATCTCCCAACAAACAAGAGCCCAGGGCCAGATGGCTTCCCAGGGGAATTCTACCAAACATTTCAAGAAGAATTAATACCTATTCTTCTGAAACTATTCCAAAAAATAAAAATGGAAGGAAAACTTCCAAACTCGTTTTATGAGGCCACCATTACCTTGATTCCCCAAACCAGACAAAGACGCCATCAAAAAAGAGAATTACAGACCAATATATTTGATGAACATGGATGCAAAAATTCTCACCAAAATACTAGCCAGTAGGATCCAACAGTACATTAAAAGGATTATTCATCACGACCAAGTGGGATTTATCCCTGGGCTGCAAGTTTGGTTCAACATCTGCAAATCAATCAATGTGATACAATACATTAATAAAAGAAAGAACAAGAACCATATGATCCTCTCAATAGAACCAATAGATCCTCTCAAATGCAGAAAAAGCATTTGACAAAGTACACCATCTTTCCTTGATCAAAACTCTTCAGAGTATAGGCATAGAGGGTACATACCTCAATATCATAAAAGCCATCTATGAAAAACCCACAGCAAATATCATTCTCAATGGGGAAAAAATGAGAGCTTTCCCCCTAAGGTCAGGAACACGGCAGGGATGTCCACTATCACCACTGCTATTCAACATAGTATTAGAAGTCCTAGCCACAGCAATCAGACAACAAAAAGAAATCAAAGGCATCCAAATTGGCAAAGAGGAAGTCAAACTCTCACTCTTTGAAGATGATATGATACTTTGTGTGGAAAACCCAAAAGACTCCACCCCAAAACTGCTAGAACTCATACCGGAATTCAGTAAAGTGGCAGGATATAAAATCAATGCACAGAAATCAGTGGCATTCCTATACACAAACAACAAGACAGAAGAAAGAGAAGTTAAGGAGTCGATCCCATTTACAATTGCACCCAAAATCATAAGATACCTAGGAATAAATCTAACTAAAGAGGCAAAGGATCTGTACTCAGAAAACTATAAAATACTCATGAAAGAAATTGAGGAAGACACAAAGAAATGGAAAAACGTTCCATGCTCATGGATTGGAAGAACAAATATCATGAAGGTGTCAATGCTACCTAGGGCAATCTACACATTCAATGCAATCCCCATCAAAACCATCAACTTATTTCAAAGAAATGCAGCAAATAATTCTAAAATTTGTATGGAACTAGTAAAGACCCCGAATAGCCAGAGGAATGTTGAAAAAGAAAAGCAAAGCTGGCGGCATCACAATTCCCGACTTCAAGCTCTATTACAAAGCTGTCATCATCAAGACAGTATGGTACTGGCACAAAAACAGACACATCGATCAATGGAACAGAATAGAGAGCCCAGAAATGGACGCTCAACTCTACGGTCAACTAATCTTCAACAAAGCAGGAAAGAATGTCCAATGGAAAAAGGTCTCTTCAACAAATGGTATTGGGAAAATTGGACAGCCACATGCAGAAGAATGAAACTGGACCATTTCCTTACACCACACACAAAAATAGACTCAAAATGGTTGAAAGACCCAAATGTGAGACAGGAATCCATCAAAATCCTAAAGGAGAACACAGGCAGCAACCTCTTCGACCTCAGCCGCAGTAACTTCTTCCTAGAAATATCGCCAAAGGCAAGGGAAGCAAGGGCAAAAATGAACTATTGGGATTTCATCAAGATAAAAAGCTTTTGCACAGCAAAAGAAACAGTCCACAAAACCAAAAGACAACCAACAGAATGGGAGAAGATATTTGCAAATGACATATCCGATAAAGGGCTAGTATCCAAAATCTATAAAGAACTTATCAAACTCAACACCCAAAGAACAAATGATCCAAACAAGAAATGGTCAGGAGACATGAACAGACATTGCAAAGAAGACATCCAAATTGCCAACAGACACATGAAAAAGTGCTCAACATCTCTCGGCATCAGGGAAATCCAAATCAAAACCTCAATGAGATGCCAGTTAGAATGGCTAAAATTAACAATTCAGGAAACGACAGATGTTGGCGGGGATGTGGAGAAAGGGGAACCCTCTTACACTGTTGGTGGGAATGCAAGCTCGTACTGCCACTCTGGAAAACAGTATGGAGCTTCCTCAAAAAGTTGAAAATAGAGCTACCATATGACCCAGCAGTTGCACTACTGGGTATTTTCCCTAAAGATACAAATGTAGTGATCCGAAGGGGTATGTGCACCCCGATGTTTATAGCAGCGATGTCCACAATAGCCAAACTATGGAAAGAGCCAAGATGTCCATCAACAGATGAATGGATAAAGAAGATGTGGTATATATACACAATGGAATATTATGCAGCCATCAAAAGGAATGAAATCTTGCCATTTGCAATGACGTGGATGGAACTGAAAAGTATTATGTTGAGCAAAATAAGTCAATCAGAGAAATCTTTTGCATGTCGCTGTCCAATTTTCCCAATACCATTTGTTGAAGAGACATATCATATGATCTCACTGATACGAGGAATTCTTAATCTCAGGAAACAAACTGAGGGTTGCTGGAGTTGTGGGGGGTGGGAAGGATGGGGTGGCTGGGTGATAGACATTGGGGAGGGTATGTGCTATGGTGAGCACTGTGAATTGTGTAAGACTGTTGAATCACAGACTTGTACCTCTGAAACAAATAATATATGTTAAGAATGTAGGAAGGGAAAAATGAATGGGGGGAAATCGGAGGGGGAGACAAACCATGAGAGACTATGGTCTGAGAAACAAACTGAGGGTTCTAGAGGGGAGGGAGTGGGGGAATGGGTTAGACTGTTGATGGGTATTAAAGAGGGCATGTACTGAATGGAGCACTGGGTGTCGCAAACAATGAACCATGGAACACTACATCAAATACTAATGATGTAATGCATGGTGATTAACATAACATAATAAAATAAAAAAAAAATCACCAGTTCTTTTCATTCAGGACCAGATCATGAGTTTCTGACTGACTCTTAGCAGTGAAGTAGATCCCATGCTTTACCAGCAGACATCTATCAGTCTGCCTGTCTATCTGTCTATGTATCTACCTATCTATCTATCTATCCACATTGATCTAAAATACAGTATATCTTAATTTAAGTTAACATTTATGCATATATTATTTGACAAATCATTTAAGAAAACACAGATTTGGACTTTGCTATACAAAGGGGGAAAGGGAGAAGGCTATGAACAATATTCTAAGATCTAACTGAGCAAATATACAAAAAAAACAAATGCATGTGTAAACATAAATCCCACCCCAACCAGTTGGTGACCAGAGATTGGGGACCCACAGAGCCATGCCAGTTAGAGCTCTGCTTTGTGCTAGTAGCTATTTTGAGTCACAAGCCAAAGGCATCTGCTTCCAGAACAATGGAATGAATGCTGGTTTGCACTCAAAGACTTATGATTTGTCTAATAAAAACTGAGATAAAACATAGACTCTATAATTTAAAGCCTAAATATGGAAAAATTCTCCTAGAGAAGGTGGATTTTTGAGGAATTAATCACAGATGCTTTGTCCTTTGCTGGGCTACAAAAGTTTGTGGCTCCCACTGCTCATCAACTAATCCAGAAGGGACATATATGAGTGTCTGGACTTGAATCTCTGTCCTGATAATAATAAGCTATAAAAAGATGGAGAAATTAAATTTCCAACCCCGCATCTATGAAATAGAGATTATAATACTATATACTTCATATCAGTGGTTCTTGACTGGGGCCAATTTTGGTTGTTGTAACTGGGGAGATGCTACTGGCATTTAGTGGGTAAAGGCCAGGGATCCTGTGAAACCTCATACAATACATAGGACAGTCCTCACAACAAAGAACTATCCACCCTGAAATCTCAATAGTTTTGATGTTGAGAAACTCTGCTTTATAGGAATTGTGTGAAGATTAAATGGGATACTGCTTATGAAGTACATTGAACAGGTGCCTGGGCTATGGTAAGCATGTACATGGTTGCTGCTCTCATTATTATTATTAATTATCTGAACTGCCATTTTTTCTTCCACTCAACATTTCCTAGTAATATTTTGTGGTTGCCTGTGGGGAGGCATGACGTCATAGAGTACAATATGGTAATCTCTAAAGTCTGCATGTAGTAAAGTACTACAGGAATAGTGACATATTAAGGAAAGTTTGCTAAGTGTTTTACAGTATCTTCAACCATTTAAATCCAAACTCTCTTTTCTGTGAATGTTTTCCCTGCCCTTACTACTCTCCTCAGAATTTGCAATTCAGCAAGCCCTTAAAGTGAACTCCATTATATACTAAAACAAATAAATAAAACGCAACAATCCCTATATGAAGTTTCTGTCCTGAATTCTTTAAAATTGATCAGACTTGCTATAATAATATAGCATCTTATATAAAATGTCCTCTTAAAGATAATAAAAGGAAAAACATTTACATATTCACTGAATTAATAATTACATAATCTGAAACACCAAAAGGATGTAAATGTCAGATGTGTTTACCCCTGAGACTGGTGAGCTGCTACACAGATAACATTAATTCTGCCTTGGGTAACTCAAGGTCTATTTGTTTTGTACCAGGGCTTTTTGGTTAATGAATAAAACCTGAAATACTTAACAAAGAGTAAAAGGGATTTTAGTTAAAGATTAATATCAGATCAGCTAGGCTTTACAAAGTTTGCACATGAACAAATGAAGAGCACTGACTCCGGTGATATTAAGACAAAGTGTGGCACCAGCACCAGCAACACCATCATCACCAGAGATCTGTTAGAAACATTAGGTTTCCTGAATTGGGAACTTTGAGGATGGACCCAACAATGAGTGTTTTGCCAAAACCCTCCGGGTGACTGATGCAGACTGAAGTTTGTGAGCCACTATAGGAAAAACAAGCAAAACAAAACAAACACAGAGAAAGTCATCTTGTAGGGACTACTCAAAGTGAATATTTTTATATGAATTAATTTTCCACTCCTCAAGGAAGATGCAACTTAGATCTATTTTTGCTGAGGAGGCTTTATCCTAACCGAAGTATAAGGGATTAATTTACCTAGATTCTCACCCTCAACTAGACTTGCATCCCAACTGATGGTAAAAGAGAAGTTCCCCCACTGGGTTACCACCACTCAAGACTTCCTTTAGCTGCAGCTTAGGAAGGGCCACCTGGTGTGAGGGTGAAGAAAAGAATTCTGGGTTTGAACAGTCTCTACCACTTACAGTTAAATGACCTTGAGCAAATTATATTACCCATGTTATCCTCAATTTTCTAATCCATTAAAAGGATGTTAATTTGTAGGATTCTATTAATATATAAAATTAGGTAAGTGCCTGGTACATATTTTTTAAGAGATAAATAAAAACTCTCAAGAGGAATGGATGCTTATGGCCAGCTAAAACATTTTCTACTTCTATGGATGCCATATTCTCTAGGAAAATCAAGTTATCATAAGGTGGCTTAGTGAATACAGATTCAGAAAAAGGGAGTTATTTATGTATATATTATGAATGTTTAATGGTTCAGACTAAGATCACCTAATATACCCATCTCTGCAATAATAGCTACCACTTAATTAGTGTTTACCATCAGGCACAGTACAGACACTTGTATACTCACACATTTACTCTTTTCAACAATCTTATGAGGGAAGTACAACTATTTTCTCCATCTTATACCTGAGGAATTTGAAGCACACAGATTTTATGAAACTTGCTCAAACTCACATAACAAGCAAGTGGCAGGCATGGGTAGGAATGAGAGGGTGGAGTTCAGAGCCTTTGGGTTTAGTGCCTTTGTTGGGATCGCAGTTCCCTGGCTTAAGCCTAACAGATGAGTGGTTTCTTTGAGCGTACTGACTAGTCTTGGCTTAGAATTTTCCTGCTCCTCTGCTTTTTTCTTAAGCAAGCTCAACCAGCTCCCCAGATCTGGAAGAATTCCCAACCAGGGTTTCCTTTCCTGTGTCTAGATGTGTAGTTATTCTGACATATAAGTTGGCAGTGGGAGCTCCTCTTTGTATCTCAGCCCAGATAGAGATAAATGAAGACCAAACAGGAAAAGAGCTGAAGTCAACATTTGACCTTGGATTGGAAACTAAATCACAAGTGTTAGCCCGTCCAACTATTTGTATTTACCTCTCCATCTTCACTTGAGGAAAGAAGCACTTTATTTTATGGAGTGCTCAGGAAATAGTTTTGTGCTAAATCTTGAAATTTGTGGGTCATAGATAATATTTCTAAAAGCAACAGAGAGAAAAAAAAGGAGAAAGGAGAGCTTGAGATTACATTTAAGCTATTCTATTCCTTTCTTTTCTTTTTCTTTCTTTACAATAATACTTGAATATGTGCAGCTTCTTAAAATTGTATTTACTATACCTAATTAGCTTTTGTAATTATGATACTTTTAACAGATGACCATAGTCCCTGAATCAGCTATACTTGAAAAATGATGCTATGGCCAAATCTGTTGTAGGGCATACTCTGAGCATGAAGGGGTAGTGATCAGGTAAGCACTAGAATAATAAGAAAAGGAAGCCCTCTATCTGAAGTGTTAATTGCCAAATTTGGTGGAGGAGTACGGATGTAGTATGATAAACCTCTTCTCTGGCAATATAACTCTCTGGTGTGGCTTTTACAAATTTTGCAAATTCTGACTCTAGTTTTATAATAGGATGCACATAAAGCAGCAGCATCTGGTCACTGAGCTATCAGCAGCAAAGTGGATTAAAGGAAGGGAAATTTCGTTCAAAATATCTATTGGTTATATAAAATATTCCATGCACTCTTCCAGGTTCTGGGGATACAGCAGTGAACAAAACTGACTGAAATCCCAACCCACAAAGCACTTTGATCCTTATCAATGGAACCACAGGGTTGTTGGAAATAAGATAGATATCACTCTTTCCCAGTCTCATACAGTATAGTATCCAGAATTTATTTCAGAATGTTTTCCATAACTGCCATAGCAGTGATACAGTTATGGAACCTTCATCTTGGGTAGTTTCTTCTTTAGGGATATGCGAGAATCTGCATTGGATGCAACAAACATTGTGATTGGATAAGCTTTGTCATCAGACATAAAGCAGAACCAATGGATCCCTGAGTTATTGCTTGGACTAGGTCCACGCAGGAGAGCTACCTGATTTGCACTGAGCACGGGATGCTCCTTACTGCCATTGTCCATGTTGTTCATAAAATCTCATTTCAAGGTGCCTTTTCCGATGCCTCTCCTATGCATTCAGCCCCAGGGAAGACATAGCTGGAGAAGGAGATATCAAAACATGCAAGCGTCCATATTCAAGAAAAATGTGATGCTCAGAAAAGCTTTATTCTTGTCTTAACACATGAATAAGACTTTGGAAAATGACTCCTAAAGATGAAACTTGTGAAGTGTTGATTGGGTATAGTAATAGGCTTTTTCTTATTTTATTAGGAAGCTTTAATTATCCATAACATAATGGTACCAGGATAGTATGAATTGAGTTATTCATTCATTCATTCATTCATTCATTTCAATAACTATTAATGGACTTCTGTTTACCAGATTATGAGTTATAGAGTGTACATGGTAATAAACAAGGCATCACTTGGAGAACTTACAGTTATGGTAAAGACAAACAAGTTAAATGAGTAATTATAACAGTTTAAAGTGGTTGAAGGGGGTTGTATTATTTTTCCAGGACTGCCATACTAAAATTGGTAGCTTCATACAACAGAAAATAAATCTCTCCGTTTTGGAGGCTAGATGCCTGAAATCAAGGTGTCAGCAGAGCCATTCTCCCTCTGAAGTTTCCAGAGAAAAATCTTTTCCTGCTCCTTCTTAGCTTCTGGTAACTCCCAACAATTCTGGAAGTTTCTTGGCTTATAGCTGCATCACTCAATCTCTGCATTTGTCTTCACATGGCTTTCTTCTCTGTGCATATCTGTGTGTCCTCTGCTCTTATAAGGACATCATTTATAGGATTTAAGGCCCACTCTGATTCAGCATGACCTTATCTTAATTTAATTACATCTGTAAAGCCCTTACTACCAAATAAGGTCACATTCTGAGATTCTGGGTGGACATAAGTTTTGGAGTTTGGGGAGGACAATATTCAACCTACTACAGGCATATATATGATATGTAGGAAGAAAATAATACATTGCTATAATTGGAGAGATATTTATAAAATATGAGGAACATCTCACAAATAACATAAAGCATCAAATTTTGGTAATTAATAAACCCAGAAATAACCTGAATATTTGATAGTTGAGGAAACTGAACACAGAGAGATTGTTTGTCCAATCTCATACAGTTCAATATAGAAAGTCCTGACTTTTAGATGTAATAATCTTTTTGGAAATTTGAGCTTGCAATGGCTCACTCTTAGGTGCTTTTGACAATGCTTAATGGTTATGCCTGGATATTTTCATCTGTTCAAATTTCACTTTAGCCAATAGTTGCTGTTATTCAAATAATGGTTTAGTCTAAGCATTCAGAAAATCTCCTCTCACTGAGTGGTAGAGATGGAAATGAGCTGTGAAATATTAAACATTTGGTCAGAAAGAATGTTAACTAATTTCACTAACAAATTAGAAAAACAAACCTGGATATGTCTAGAAAGTTCATATTAGAATGGTTTTGAAAACAGTTAGCTGAATAGAGAAGGTAGATTATTGCAGATGTAAAGACCACATAGTAGGAAGGCTTTTATTTAATGAAAAGTCAGAAAGAGAAAGGAAATTGATTTGTGCATAGGATAGGCTTTGGAATTTAAGATAATAGCTATATTTTTCTTACAGAGATAATAGAGCAAGCAGAGGTTTAATGGTTGGGATAATTTTTCTAATATACAGGGATAATGAAAACAGAACAAAAATAAATAAGTAAAAATATTTTGAACACCTACTACATCTCTGACAACTTGCACAGTTTTTCTCAGGTAAGCCTGTTATAGATTAAGAAACTGAGGGTCAGAGGAGTCATGCAATTCACTGGCAAATGGTAAAACTGTGATCTGACACATTGATTTGAAGGTTTTTCTATGGGAAAAAGGGACAAAATGAGGTTTCTTACAAAGCTTGGCAATGATGCCGGAGTCTAGGGTCAGGGTGTTAAGTAAAAAAGAAAATTAGCCAGGGGAAATGATGAGGATCCAGTGTGGAGTGGGGTGGAATGATGAGGATCAGGAAAGAAAATAACAAACAGAGACAGAAAGAATGGAAATTTGTGTGATAGAGATGTAGAAGGAAATTAATAGTCCGTGGCAGAGATGGGCTAAAAGCTCACGATGCTTGTTCTTTCTTCTTGGACATACAGAAACATTACTTCTCCTACATCTCTCCCCCAGAAAATAAGTTTAAGACCATAGAACTGAGTTCTGGCCATTGGAATGTGAAATGTGGGCAAATTAAAGTATGCTGTTTGGCGATCTGCCTGTAAAATATCCCACAAGACTCCCCACAATCTCTTTGCTCATTGGCTGACTGAATGTGAAAAACGCATCAGGGACCTCTGAGGTGAACCTAGAGGATGGCAAAGACATGATATAGAAGGTCCTGGATCCCTGAGTTATCGCTTGGACTAGGTCCAGCTACCTGATTTGCACTGAGCTGTAATGTGAGCAAGAAATACTTTTGTTGTGTTAAGCTATTAAAATTGGGGGGGAGGGGATTTGTTATGACACTTAGTGTCAATTGCCCTAAGTACCCTGACTTTCAGGACTTAAAAAGAACTTATAGATTACTTGAGTTACCTACCACCCTCATTTTATAATGAAAAAGAGAGAGACAGAGAACTTGTTGCACATCACACAGCTAATTAATAGTTAAATAGAATAAATGGGGCTGTGGTCCAAAATTCACTCTACAGCTCTTTGCTTGAGAAAGCCAATAGAAATAGCAAAAAAAAAATTTCTACACATTTCATTTTACTTCAGAATTTGACCCTACAACAACCACATGATTATATCCTTTGAACAGTGTTAATTCTGGGGCAAGTGAAGAATTGGTGTGTAGAAATGCAAACATTGAACTAGAAGTAATTAGATGTGAATATGATGTCAGGTAGAATCTGAAAGGTAATGAAAGTAAGGAGACTAGACACTGAATCTTCTTGGAAGGAGGTTCTCAATAATCAGAAGAAAAGAAGAATAAATTCTGGCCACCTGGGGATGTATCCCTTTGAAAACTGGGGCATAATTGCATAATGTAATGTCCAGAGTGACTAGTTATGGGTAACTTGAAGAAAAATATAAGTGTAGCAGTTCAAAATGAATCATTGAAAAGGTAGAACGTTATAACAGCCATCCAATTGAGCTATGAATCTGTTAGATGAAAAAAATACAAAAGTAAAATAACAACAATAAAACCCCAAGGATTTGAGAAGGAAGTTGAATGCATTAAAACAGAGACCAGAGTGCATTTCACTTTTCAGCAAAAGCTTTCATATGCATTGAGGAATGGAATGGTAGTTGGAAGGATTAGCAAATCTTGATTTTTGAGGATTAAAGAAAACTAAATTGTCTTTAAAAGCATAGGGGAAGCAAGTAGGGAAAAGATGAGGAGCTTCATGTTTACTGAGGGAGAACCTCAATTAAGCAAATATTGAATCCATTCAAAAATCACTTCAAACATACTTCCAAACTTCGGTGCTTGGGCTTCCATTTAGATTTTGCAGAACACTCACCTTTCAGTTTTTATTTTATCTGATTCCCTGGGTAGTCCTACCAAAAAGAATCACTTTAAACCTAGATGATAATGATCATGCATAATGTAATGATTCCATTTAGCAAAGAAAAAAAAAACAACAACACTACTTTTTATTTAAGTGCCTTCCAAAAAATCCACAGTCATTTTATTTAAGGGAGATGTTTTTAGGGAAACTCAATATTTCTTGAGACTTCAAAGTGAAATGACTTTTGAAACCAAAGCAGAAACAAGTTTCTTATCACCACTGATAATAGAAGATTCTCAACCTCAGGCCCCGACAGCAGTCATTTTCTGTCTTTTCTTTATACATTAAGTGTGAACCTGATTTTGCTTAAAGAATTTCTCCTTGTAAATTAAGAACATTAATTCATTTACTAAAACAGTATGGCCTTTCAGATTATAAATTATTAATGGACCTATTCCACCTCCTCTCTACCACACTCCTCACTTCTTTCACTGTATATCCATACACACTGAAGTAAATATTGGTTGTTGTTGATGATGGTGATGCCTGTAATCGTGGTGTCTGTGGTAGATGTTTTTTCCATTTACTTTGGGTAACAGCAACTCTTTTTCCTTGGGAGTCACATGAAATTATTCTGTCAATCATATTGTTCTGCCATTTGCTATTGGGTATACATTTAACCACCAATCATAGTGTTTCCTCCTCCTGACCACAGAAATTGTCTCATAAAAAGTCCTATGACACAAGTGGTACAAGTTAGTCTTTATCTGGTACTTTCTAAAAACTTTCCCTTTCCCTTAAACCATTAGCTATAAAACATGAGATCCCAGAGCTGCTGGTGACTGTGACTCTGTCACATAAAGGAGACCCTGAAAACATTCTCAAGCAGGTAATAATCATGGCTCCTCCTTTTGTTTCAATTTTGAATATATTGAGTGCCTATTTTATGTAAGATACTTGGATAGAGACAGTAAGAGACTGAAAAATAAATGTGATGTTACCTCTTTGTTAATTTTCAAAATAGTTAATAGTCTGTGATAATTCAGTCATCCGAGTTTATTCAGCAAATCCTAAATGAGAGCATATTTTCTTGCAGCTATTTGAAGAGCTCTAGTGATACAGCGGTGATCGATCAAATAGACATACTTCTTGGACTCATGGAGCTTACAGCTTATGAAAAGAAAAGCATTGATCAAAGAACCACAGAAATACTCAGTTATAAATTGTGATTAATATTCCAAGGCAAACCCAGCATATTTAGATAATTATATAAAAGAGAAATCTATTTGAGATCTGATGGTGGGGTACAATGGTGCTGGTAATTTAGTGAGACTGGGAGGGTAAAGTTGGAAGCAGACAAGGCCTAAACCCTTAAAGCTGCCTTTGATTAAAATGCTCAAGGTTTCCACTACCATTCTCCATCCTTCGCCCTGACACTCCCTAGTAGCCCAAAGAAAAGGAGCAAAAGAGGCTGATGCAGAGCCACTATTAAGACACACTTTGGAAGTCAATGGAATGTGGACTGAAACAGCAATGGTCTCTATACCTCTGGGATGGGGGAAATGGGGGACCGCTAGCTAAGTTGTACCTGGGACATTTGCTTCAGGCTAGCTAATGGTAAGGAATTTCTAATAATATTAAAATATTCAATGGAGAAAAATGAGATTATTTTCACAAATGTAATTAAAAATTGGAGTAGCTGTCATAGATTATCAGCATATGAAGCTTATACCAACCCAAAGGGAAGCAGGGAGGACTACATTTCTCTTTTATAGTGCCTTGATTATAATCCTGCAAGATACTGGAAAAACATTTGAGGGAACAGAGAAGATGAGTTCACTCAATATATTCACCAACTATTGCAATATTGAGAGTCTGAGTTTTCTGCCATTAAACTATTTGGTCTGGCATAGGATCTAACTTAAAACAAGTGTTCCATCAATGTTTTGAATGAATGAAAGATTACAATGAGAAACAATGCTCAGGTTTATAGTTAGCAACTTTGTCTAAGATTCTCAGTAAAATGAATATCTTCTTCCTTTCTCTCTTACAGTCCCTTCAGCAATCCCTATCAGAAAAATATATTTGGTTCTCTTGACTTTTTTCTTTACTTATAAAAAGATTGTGTTAACATAAAATAAATGTCTTAATTCTATTTCTAGTTACTTTTGAAGTTTCATTGTTGGGTCATCAGCATCTTTTAAGAACCTCACCATTCCTTTTTTTTTTTTTAAGATTTTATTTATTCATTTGAGACACAGAGATACAGAGAAAGAGAGCATGAGCAGGGGGAGTGACAGAGGGAGAGGGAGAAGCAGGCTCCCCGCTGAGCCAGGAGCCCAATGCAGGGCTCAATTCCAGGACCCTGGGACCATGACCTGAGCTGAAGGCAGATGCTTAACCATCTGAGCCACCCAGGTGCCCCAGAATCTCACCATTCCTATAGAAGAATTTCATTACCCCAACTTCTACTCAGAACTGATAGAGAGAGTCAATGATGACAAATACCAGGTTTACTTCTAAAAGTGTGTGGGTATTTGCTGTTCACTATTCAGCATTGTGGGAGACTTTGGTAGAATTCTGCCTGGAAATTTGGGAAGGGCGTCACAGATGAGCTTAGGTACTCACAAGGATTTGAATGATCCAAAGATGTCAAATAGGCAAAGATATGGGAAATGTCATTCTAAAGAGAGGAGGGAAATTAATAAAATCACATGCAGAGGAAAATAGATTTTGACTTGTCAAGATCCCTACAACTTTAGGGAATGTGAGCATTTCAAATGTTTGTAATTAATTTCAACATCAACTATTTCCAAGGACTCTACTCTCTAAACGTTTATATCAATTCTTATTGACAAACTATAATCTGTAGAATAACCATATCGTAAATAAACTTTCCTTGTTAGGGCACATTTCTCTAAATTATAAGCTGGTGGAAGTCTTCTATAATTAAAGATAGTAGAAAGGGAAAATAATAACTTCAAGTTGAAATTCTAGCCTTAAGGAAACTTGATTGAATCAAATTGTGAACTATTTAGTTATTTGTGGTCATGAGGTTTCTTTTATGATTATATTGTACAATCTGTGTTTATGCTCTTTACAATCATCTGTAGCTCCTTTCACAGCTCCTTCTTTAACTCTTAAAAGCTTCAGGAAAAATGCAAACAGATTGTAGAAGCAGAAAAATTAAATTCAAAAGAAAAATAAAACTTAAATAATTTAAAGTATATAAAAAAGAAAATATGATTTAGAAGGTAATAGGATGGACAGTTTGGGTCATTAGAAAGTAAAGAAAGAAGGCTTCAAAGGAATAAGGGAAGAACGGACAAGTAGATAGAGAGGGATTTATCCATCCATCTATCCATCTGCCCATTCATCCATTCATCCATTCATCTGACTCCAAACTGTGTCTAATCCAGTTTTGTATTTCTAGAAATCCTTTGGACAACTCTATCAAGACCTTGCAAGTTTCTGTCTCCTAGGAAATGGGAAACACCAACTTCTGTTTAATTTCCCAAGACAACAAACTCAGAGTCATTCTTGATTGGATGTTCTCCTTTGCCACTCATACAAAATTGATCATCAAGTCATATTGATTTTACATTTGAAAGGTCTCATTTGTTTTCCCTTTTTGGAGACACTGTCAATGGTCATTTCTTGCATGGATTGCTGCAATTTTAAAATTTTAACAGTTTTCTGATTTTCCTTTACAGAGCTCTTCCAATTCATCTTATTTATTGATATTCAATATATTTTTCTCTCTTTTTAAGAAATAAATCTTCCAAATGCATAAGATATCATAGAGTATAATATAACAGAATCATATTTAAAAATTGTTAATATTTTGCCATATTTGCTTTAGGAATTTTTACTTTTTAAGAAATAAAATACTAGTGATACAACTGAAGACTCCTTTGCACCTCTCCCTGTTTTTCTTTCCTTCCCACCCTTCCCAAACAAGTGCAATTCCCTGAAATTGGTGTGTATCTTCCAATCCATCTTTAAAAAAATATTGTATCATGTATGTATATATCCAAAGCCATACTTTGTATAGTATTGTGTATTTTTTAAATAAAATACACAGTGTGATACTACACATATTCTTCTGCATCTAGCTTTCATCAATTAATGTTACTTCACAACACTTCAACATTTTTTCATTAAACATTATAAGATGTATCCCTGTTGATAAAATTCATTTGAAATGCTGTGTCATATTTTATGTTCCCATTTTCCCTATTATTTATTTTCAGTATTTTACTTTTAGTTTGTTATTAATCATTGCCTCTTCCCAACTGGCTAGTAGTAGTAGTTATAATAGTAGTAGTAGTAGTAGTAGTAGTAGTAGTAGTACTATTCAATGATTATTTAAATTTACAAACATCTTCATCGATTTCTTGGCTCATTGTTCCTCACAGACACTCTGTGTTTTGGTTGTCAGTTTCCTTGTTAGTAAAGTACATTTTGAAAGTAGTAAACTGTCAGTCTTTGACTGAAAGTATCAATCGACCTCTCTCTTTAGTCCATACAATGAGTGGAGTTTTAAATTGACTTTTATCCAGCACAAGATATTATTTCATCATTCTCTGGAAACATTTTTGATTTTAACCTTATTACTTTTGTAGACATCTTATCATTGTTCCTGAGTTATTTTTAAGATTTCTATGACATTGATTTTTTTAAAGATTTTATTTATTTATTTGAGAGAGAGAATGAGAGAGAGAGAGAGAGAGCATGAGAGGGGGAGGGTCAGAGGGAGAAGCAGACTCCCTGCTCAGCAGGGACCCCGATGCGGGACTCGATCCCGGGACTCCAGGATCATGACCTGAGCCGAAGGCAGTTGCTTAACCAATTGAGCCACCCAGGCGCCCCTATGACATTGATGTTTTATATTTCTTAAATTCAAGAAAATCTGAGCCTTCATAGTATTTGATATTCCCTTCACTTTTGCTCTCTATCATGGAATTGTATTAGACATGTTAGACATACTAAGTCTGACCTTTATAACTCAAAACTTCTTTTTATGTCACTTATAATTGTATCTCTCTGAGCTACATTTTTTAAAAGATTTTATTTATTTATTTGAGAGAGAGAGCATAGAGGAAGAGGGAGAGGGAGAAGCAGACTGCCCACTGAGCAGAGAGCCTAATGCGGTTATCGAACACAGGACCCTGAGATCATGACCTGAGCCGAAGGCAGATGCTTAACCAACTGAGCCACCCAGGCACCCTCTGATCTACATTTTATAAAATTTTTTCAATTTCACCTTCTCCTGGTTTACTTTCTCAATGGAGCCTATCATTCTATAAAATGTATGTATTTACTTTGTTATTGCTTATAACTTCAGGGGCTATGTATTTCATTTCTTAATGTTGAATTTGTTCACAACTTATATTTGCCTACTCTTTTTTTGCACAGTTTTGTATTTTCATTGTGGTTTCTATTCTTTTTTGGTGGTGGGGAGATGTCCTGTTAATCATTTACCAGTTGTGTATTCATAGTTTTCTTTCCATATTTCATAATACAATATTATATTATTTCCATTTCTTGGTGTCAATTCCTCTTTTTGCTGTACCTGCCAACTCTCCCTTGGTGGATAATTTCCACATCTATTATGTAATTTTTTACTGTGAATTCATTTTTAGTAGGAATCTTTGTATTCTGAGAAAGCTGAAGTGCTCTGACTTCATGGAAGGTCTCTATAGAGTAGTTTGGTTTTTTTGTGGCTCCAGGAATTTTAATGGTGTGGTAGGTAGAATTCTAGATGACCCCCATGACCTTTGTCTCCTGATGTTACCTTATCATTATGTTATATTACATGGCTGTGATGGTCAATTTATATGCCAATTTGGCTAGGCTGTAGTCCCCAGTTATTTAATCAAATGGTATTCTAGGAGTTACCCTAAAGGTACTTATAGATGTGATTAGAATCCCTAGCTAGCTGACTTTGAGGGAGATTATCCTAGGTAACCTGAGTAGGCTTGTTGTAACTAGTTGCAATGTCTTAGGAACAGAACTGAGACTTCTCAAAAGAAGAAATTCTGCCTGTGGGTTACAGATCCAGCCTACCCTTAACTGACTGCCCTACGAATGTCGGACTTTCCTAACCAATCCACACACATACTCACATAAGCCAACTCCTCGTGATAAATCCTTTAGTATACATCTCCTCTTCCGTTTCTGTGGTTGAATACTGACTGACACATTGGCAAAAAGAATTTTTCAGATATAATTAAAGTTAGAAAAGTAAAAAGTAATTCAACCCTACAGCTACAAGGAACTCAATTCTGCTAACAACCTGAATGGCCCTTGAAGCAGATTCTTCCCCAGAACCTCCAGATAACAGCCCAGCCCAGATGACACCTTGATTTCTGCCTTTCAAAGACCCTAAGCAGAGAGCCCAGGTGGATCTACCTTTTGACCTGTAGAGTTAATAAATGGGTACTGTTTTAAGCCACTAAGTTTGTGGTAACTTTTTACATGTTAATTGAAAAAAAAAACAGTGTAAGTGGTTTGGACCAGTATTCATACTGATTTTTTAGATTGGCATTCAATAACCATGGACAGTATAATGTGAACTTCACCTGCTTATGAATGGACCAGGCTTGGGTTTAAATTTCTGGTCTGTGACTATTTCTCCCGTTGGCCTCTGGAAGGAAGCATGTTTATATGTAGTTTCTTAATCTGGTAGATGAAATGTGACTAATCCTATTTTTATGAAATAGGCAGGTCTTGGCTCTATGTGGGAACTCAGGATACCACATTTCCTATTGCTCTTTAAGTATTAAAGCCCTATGATCACCATCCAATTCAATATCCTCACAGATTACCATAGAATCAACTCAAGCTAATGACAAGCTATCAGTTATTTTATAGTTTCTGGCACCTGGATATTTCATCAATCTTTTGAGCTTGGAAATATTTTAATAATTTAAGTTATATTGATGTGGGTTTCTACCTGGAATTGGAGACTGTAGAAGAGGGGTCTTTTAGCATTGACTCAATCCCCATATTTCCATATCAGAACTCCTGAATGAATGTTTAAGGAAAATTCAGTCATGAACTTTTTGAGCACATCATTCAAGACCCCCCCTACTCTGGTTTCATTGATTATATCTACAGTGTCTCTTTGTAAACTTCTTTACTTCTTGTTCCCTGAAAAGACCATGTGTTATGACTGGGTTTACTCTGCCTAGACTGTCTTTCACTATTTGCTTACAGAACTAGTCTTCATCCTTCAAGACTAAGCTCAAATATCTTTTTCAAAATAATTTTTCCTCACAATAATCAATTGGAACAATTGTCTTCTTACATCTGTTCCTACAGAACTTTGAATATACCCCAATTACAACATTATATGGACCTATCTGTTTATATATTTGTCTCTAATTTCCACCCTCCTCCTGTGAACCCCAAACAAACTTATGGCCATTTCAATAGCAGGATCCATGTCTCATTCACCTTTGTAACTCCTGACATACACGATGTATTAAAAAAAATTAGCTAAATGAAAATTTCCTTAATAAAACTGATCTGGTCAAAAACTTGTGTGTGTGTGTGTGTGCGTGTGTGTGTGTGTGTGTGTGTGTGCGTGTGAACATGTATTTTAATGCTACGTATTTCAGAAGAAATGTGCAGAGACTGTTTTAGTTTGCTAGTGCTGCCATAACAAAGTACCACAGACTGTGTCACTTAGACAGAATTTTATTTTCTCACAATTTTAGAGGCTAAAAGTCTGAGATCAAGGTGTCAGTAGGGTTGGATTCTTTTGAGGCCTTTTTCCTTGGCTTATAGATTACAGTCTTTTCCCTGTGTCTCCATATGGTTTTCCCTCTGTACATGTCTGTGTTCAAATTTCCTCTTTTTGTAAGGACCCCGGTCATAATGACTGACGACCCACCCTTAGGACCTCATTTTAACTTAATTACTTCTTTAAAGAACCTATCTTCAAATCTAGTCACGTTGTGAAGTACTAGGATTTGGATTTCAACATGTAAATTTGGTTGGGGGGGACACAATTCAGTCCATATCAGAAACATTGGGTGATCACTTGCCAGGATATTGTCCAAATGATGCTTGTCACAGAAAGTAGATCTTAAGAAGCTCTACCCACTCCAGGAATCTATGATTCAATATTCCTGGTAAAACATAATGGAAACTTTAATATAAGATTATATTCCTTATAATTTTAGAAGTGTCAAAAAGTTGAACTTTCCTAATTGTTATTTGCTCTCAATTAGTTCTTTCTCTTATTATAAAGTAAATAGCATATCTTCCAAGCTACTCCCTATCTGTCCAATGCTTATAGAAGCTTTTGGTACATATGGAGTAGATATAAACATAATGTGATTCACCACTTGTTAGTTTAATAACAATTCAAGTATTATATTTTCCTGGTAACATTATGATGTGAGTCAAATTACTCAATATAAAATATTTTATAGAAATGTCTATGAATAAGTATATTTTAAACAAAATTAAACTTACTGTAACCTACTTCTTTTAGAATTTTTACAATTAATTTTTTAGAAATCTCCTTCATATAATAATTTTAAGGGCTAGTTGATGCTTCTTTAGGTAGGGGCTAGGTCTGGAAAGAATAGAAAAGGCAGAAGTGATCTGTCATTCTTACAGCCAAAATAATAAATAAATAAATAAATTTCTATATCAAACTTCCAATCTAAACAGTATTATTATAAGAAAATCAGGATCAGGTGGTAGAATGAGAATAGAATACAGTTTCACAATCACTTAACTGAATTCCTTGGAGGCAAATATTTCGGAACGTATCACTTTTCCAATTTGACAAAGGTAATGCTGGGCATGTTCTGTATATTACATAATACCCCACTGGAATGCAGTGTTATCAATATTCACACTAAGTGGATAAATAAAGAATATGAATAGCTTAATAGAAGTTCAGGTGAAGTTTCACTACTAAATAAATTCAAAGTAGGTCAGAGTTTACCACCAAATACATTAAAATAAATGATAAGATTTTGAAGTTCTTGAATTTTTGAATTTTGAATAAGGGCTAGTAGCCAGGCATAAATGTTCAGTGGGATGTGTTTTCAGAGGTAAGAAAAAATGAAATCTTGAAAATGGGGATAGAAAGTAATATTCTCCCATAAATAAAAAAGAAAAGCTTGACAAACAGGGCTTTCCAGATAATTATAGATTTGTTTAGAGACCTTGACCCTATACACTGTTTGTTTGTTTTGTTTTGTTTTCAAAGGTAGCACTTGGTGTTTTAAACCTGCCCTTTTAAATTGTAAATTCCATCTGGGCAGGAATATATTCTCCTACTATTAGCACTAAGTAAACATTGCAATGTCAAAAGGTAACCAAACCGTCAGATTATTTGGCCATGTGCTATCACAGACCCTCTGAATTCTGTTTTCCTTAGGGATAACTGCAATGTTTGTTAGTAATTGGACACTGTCATTCTAAAGGGAGCCCTATGCCGACAGATGCCACCATAGCTGAGGGGAATCTGATTTGCAGCTTAAGTAAAAGTCATTTAGTTCTTTTGTTGCTCTGTAAAGGCAATTAGACTAGAGCAGCAGCTGCATATAATTCTGGAATAATGCTGAATGGGGAGTGTGTGTGTGTGTGTGTGTGTGTGTGCGCGCGCGCGTGCACACACACATTTTAAAGCAGGTGTAAATAAGTAATTTTTTCATTTATTTTAATTCTTTCAAAGAAACTGACATTAGGAAAATCAGAATAGGAGAGAGCTTTGTAAAAGAGCACACTTGTCATCAATCTCTGCTTTTCATTCCTGTCACCTTTAATTCCAGGATGCATTGTTCTGACTTAAGTGATCCTCCACTCAAGCTCTGTGTTTAGAGTATTTGCAATGACAAAGAGCTTAAATCTACCACATCTTGATCTTCTCCTAACAACATTTGTCACAATTCAAATAAACATTTACCTCTTATACTAAATGGTTTTCTTGACAATCTCTGGCCTTTGTTCTATTTTCTGTTCTCCTGAGGCTGTGTTTCTTAATCTAACTACACCAACTGAGAGATGAAGATTGGGTGGTCCTGGTTAGGCAGAGAGAAAACATTTTCTAGTAAAACAGCTCTAATTTTGTTTGAATCCTTTCTCCTATCACCTGCATTTTCAGATGAAAAAGGCTAGTCGTCACCCTCCTAGGTGACAAATGGATGAAATTATTGAAGGCAACAGCAATGGGCTGTGGTAGTAGTTAATTATGCTCTGGTGCATGTCTTTCATTAAGGTGCTGTTTCCTTCACCAGAGCCCTCAATAAAGCATTTCTCAAGGGCCCCTTAGGAGTCTGTGCAGGGAGGAACAGTCTATCAGGGAACTGCGGGCGGCGGGATGTAGTGCTGCAGCCTGTGAGGGGTCATTAATGAGGCTGAGTAATGCAACCTGACAACGCCTGATGAATGGGACTCTCTGGAGGGATGGTCTGACAAATGTAGGCTCCATGACAGGCTTTGTTTTCTAAACAATGTGAGGCTTCATTTATCAGTTTATTGGTTATGAAAAAGAACTAGTCCAAAAGGTGGATTGGGATTTAATGAAGAAATTGTCCCCAGTGGTTAGAAGCAATATGAGTTGATGGTATTACCTCTTATTGGTATTCATATTTTTCATCCTGTGGCATCAGAGAAACGGTTAGAGGAAATTACTAAAGAATTGCCTAATGGCAAATTGAGGTGAAAAAATGGTACCTCTGGATTTGACAACCTCTCTGTGGTTGCCAGATATGCCAAAGTTGGGAACTGACAGCATTGGCTTCTAAAATAGCCTCCATTATCATAATCTTGCCTGTGATATTTTGTGTCTTTAATTTAAAAGTCTTCTGGTTGTTCTGTAATGCCTCATATCTAATGAATATAAGCTTTGAAAGACAATTTTAAAGGAGTACTCTTTACTTGGTTTTTCCTACACTGGAAACTAAAACCTTGACTGTAATAGTTAACATTCGTTGTACTAGATTGGGTGTGTGTTTGGTAACAGAAAGGAGAGGTCTTTAAATTATGACCTGTGGAGATGATAAAATTTTGTTGAGGGAGATTAAGAAATGCTTATAAAGAATGAGTGAAGAGTTTGTAGAGAGGATTTGGATTTCAGTCTTGTGTTCCTGGGCTATAAACAACTGGCAACAACCCTTAGTCAGTGTACATAATAGAATAGTTCTTGTCAGAACATTGCCTTGTTCTGTATCATTTATATTGGGATGTCAGCTTCTTATACCTCTAGACCCTTGTTATTAAGCTTTTTATATGACCACAGTTTTTCAAACCATAACTTTTGTTACCTTCAGATATGCTTTGCGAAATACTGGCCTTGGTTCCATGATATCACAGCTCTCTCTGTTAACCTCTGTGCTCCATCTATGTCTGCTGGTGGCTTTATTCTCTTCATGGTATCAGCATCATCATCATTATTACTATTTTTGCAATGATAGAAGAAGAGATGTTTGTAAAGTCTCTATTTGCTTGGAAAATGAAAAGAGATGTGCAATTATCAAGAGACGTGGATGCCATAAGTTTCCCATGCAATTATTAAATTTATCTTATTATACTCTATTATATACATTTTATATATTTTGATATGACCCTTTTCATCCACCTCGTCCTCCTTCCTCACAGGAAAAAATTGGCACTACTGAATTTTTAAATTCAGTACATTAACTTCAAGTCAATCCCATGCTTGGAATAACATGATCTGCTGACAGATACACAGCTATCTCTCTAAAACAATTCCCTAATTCATTTGAAAATCAACTAAGGCTTTGTCTCCATTTTGAAGTTCTGTTTTGTTTCTATTTTGAGGCCCTATTTACATCTAAAGAAGTTTTTAAAATATGAAGATGATTATAATCATAACATCTCTTTATGAAATTCACTTCTATAAATTCTTTCATTAACATCATGGAATTCATCTCATAATAGCTAAAGAGAGGGAGAGAATTTCAAATCTACAGAGAAGAGGTAAGTTGTAGAAAATAAGCATGAATTTACAAAAAAAAATTCGTATGGTTTTAAGTATCCTAATTAATCTACAAATCTACATTAAGTCCATTCAGTACTGAATTTAAGTCTCTTGACTTCTAAACAAGTATTTTATTATGCAGGTTACTCTAAATTTTCCTTAATGAAAATGAAATCTTTGAATCTTGAAAAAATGTGTGAAATTAGAATTCAGTGTTCGTGTTGTCATTTGAGCTTCTCTCTTCATTTTTTTTCTGATAGTGTAGAAGACTTGGCACCTCCTCTGGGCTTGTCTCATGACTGCTTTCTCTTGGCATTAAGCCCAGCTGGTCTCATCTTACTGACTTCTGCAGAGTATCTCAGATAGAGTAAAATTATTTTGAGAAATTTACAATGAATAAATGAATTTTTCCTTAAGTGACTGTGATCATTTCTAAATCAAAGCCTTCTTTTTATAAGCCATTGATAAAAGAAACACATTAGGCCAATTTGAAAGAGGAAAAGTAATGTCAGTATAGAAATTGTGTGTGTGTGTGCATGTGTGTGTGTGTGTGAGAGAGAGAGAGAGAGAAAGAGAGACAGAGAGAGAGAGAGAGAGATAGTCCAGATAAAATAAGGGGAAGATAATCTTTAGGTAGAAGATTCCTAAAGTCAAAAAAAGTTGTTTATTATAGTGGTTTTCCTAATTGTTCTCTTTTTCTCCCTGATAGATTAAATGTTTCTCAGGAGTTCATATAAAGGACAGAAAAACAGAAACAAAAACAGAACAAAACGTGTATATTTCAAATTATCCCCAAGAAAACTACCATGTGTGTTTTTGTCAATCTCCCTGAGTTTTATCATATAATGCCATGATGTCTGAAAAAAATCTTTAGAGTTGAAGACTAGAAGTACAGAAATAGAATGTAAAAATTGACATAAATCACCAACTTCATAAGCCACTATCTACAGTATCCAGCCTTACACACACATCCACACATACATACATCCACTGAAACTTGACCTTCTCAGACTCTAAAACTTTTCCCTTGTACCAAAATGATTCTGATACGTGCCCAAATGTTTACATGAGTTATAAACATGTGGAAACGGAAAACTTGTTTGAAAATATGGAAAATGTCTGTATTTTGTCACAACTGAGCTCTGCTAAAAGAATCTATTCATTCTCTTTCGGGTCTTGCATGAAGAAGTAAAACTCAGTAAATATAGGGGCACGTGTAGATGTGTTATATAACTTTGTGGTCATAGAAAAGAGTTATTTCCCTTTTTTTCCTGAAACTTTTAGCTCAGAGACATGCTAATAACAAAAATAATCTAAATTTAAGACATGTAGGTATTTTTTGGTGACTTGTTAATCCTGGGGAAAAATCTGCAACGGGTTAGATGATTGAATATGGATACGTGAGCACACATGCAGAAAATCTCAATATACTACTTGTTTATTTATTAACTTCTGGGGCAAGTGATTCCAAAAGGTTTTTGTCTTAATATTCTGGGTTAATTATTTCACAGCAGGAGCTAGTATAAGGTTGGGAAATCTCACAAACTATCATAGTAATGTATCTATCATGTATACTGTACAACCATGTCATGCAATCCTCAGTATTTCAGTATAGAAAACCAAAGAAATTTTAGTCCTGTGATACATATTTTGCTAGCATGAACTTGTGCAAATAGGGGGTGGGGGAGTAAGTATGGTTAAAACAGTAAATAATGCTAGGAGATTGAGAAAATCCAAAATGAAGTATAAAATAAAGAAAAGTTCACATCTAGACCATCTCAGCAATTTTTACTTTAAAACATCCTCATTGTTTATGTAGGGAAGAAAGATATGCTATTGTGGAGGGTTTCCCCTTCCTTCAAGTTAATTTCTTCTAGGCACAGATTGTGCTCTTCTGACAGCAGCACAGGGCTCATTATATGCCACAAGTCATTAGGCAGAGGTTAGGAGAGGAAGCCTGTTCCCTGAAGCAATTTGTTTCAGCAATGCTGCTAGAGCATAGTTCAGAATTATCTTTAATATGAATGAGAAGCTGGAGCCACTTGAATAGGCAGATGGAGTTTTGTTTTCTTCTCCCCAGACCATGAACTTGTCTGTTTCTTTTTTTCAAAGTACATTCAGCATCTTGGTGGCTATTTTGTTTAACCTTGTTCTGCCATTCTTTCCAATTACTCAGTTTAGTTTACCCATTCCAGGTTAGCTAATTGGCTTTACTTAGCCCTCCTTTTCACACATTTCCATACCATTCCACGTGTAATTCAAGTCCCATTAGCTCCCACTTCATTTAAATCAACATAGGGCCCTTGGGAGTAGTAGGGCTGTTGGAAACCAGGTGCAACTGGCCAGATGGCTGCTTTGCCAGGAGGGTGGAGCAGAAAGAGCAGCTACCTTGCCAAATTCTGTCAGACTGAGATAGCTAAGAGGGTTAGCAGAGGGCTAAACCTGGATTTAATTGCTATTGTTCTTCTGTTATTGGTTCTCCCTTAGACTCCAAATGCATATTCTTTTCAGGTTTAAAGCCAACTTTAAGAAACAATCAAGATGCTCATTAAACATTAGGCCTCCACCACTATAATATATGCAATCAAGAGCTTGCTTGGTTCTGTTTTGAAAGAAGTAAGACCAATTCTAGATGTTATTTGTATGTTAACTTGCCCCTGTGATCAGCTGTTGCCATACCATATTCACAATTCCCTAAGACTGTCCCACTGTTTTGAACTTAGAAGGCACCTATTCTGAACCTTGCGTTACCTCTTGGTCTACTTTCCCTTTTATTGGCCAGAGCCACAAAACAGAAAATCATGAGGGTCTTGCCCGCTACAGATTCATGATATCCAGCGTCAAGTAAGCTCTGTCCTAGGTTTTTGTTTTGTTTTATTTATTTTTTCCAGAATAGTCCACAAGAAAACTTTTAAACACTACCATTACATGCAGATTCTGCCTATTTCACTTTTGTGAAGATGACTGGACCTTTATTTATTGTTATCCATTGGCCATATAGTCCTCCATATCTGACTTCATGTCTCATGACTCTAATGATATTTTGTATTTAAGGAACATTATTAGCCTTGCAATTTCCAATCTCAGTTATTTTTTCCCCTCATTTCCTATCTTCCTGAACTTGAAGCAATGAATACTAAGTCAATGTAAATCACCATGGAGATTTTACTTTTCTACCTGGGCTTTTGAAATAGCATATTTTTGTTTTCCACTTAATCTTCTGGTCTCATCTTTTCTGCTTTTTTCTTAATATATTCTTTACATTTGGGTGTTATTCAAGGCTTTCTTTCACCTCATAAGTTATTTCTATTTCATTATCCATAGCAAACTGGCTATGCGGCATCCCACAGTAACTTTTTTGGTGATGACTTCCTATCTGTGGCTCAAGTTCCAAATGTATATCCCAAGCATAAGTTTTTAATTTAGCTGATTTTAATACTGATAGATTTTGACCAGCCCACAGTTTTCTCAGTTCTATGAGCTCAAGGACTATTATTCTTTTTCATTTGTTCCATATTTTCTTGTTAAACCCACCCTTTTTTATTTATCAAAATATTCTTCTTTGTTTCTTAACTTGTTCAGTTCTGCTAAATATTCTCATCTGAATTTTCATTGACGTATGCTTGAATTATTGCAATAGATTCTACCTAAAAATAATTGATAGTAGAGACAATAGAGGCTAAATATCATGTAATATTTACTATGTGGTAGATATCGTTCTAGTTTATTCAGTGCCTGCTATCATTTAATCTTCACAATATCCCTATGAAGTTTTATTATTCCCATTTTCTAGGTGATAATGTTGAGGTATAGAGAATCATGCAGCTTGCCCAGTATTATAAAATTAATGCAAGATGGGACTTGAATCCAGGATTTCTAAGAAGGAACAACTATGCTATAATGCTTTGACCTTCCTTCTTTGTCTCTTCTCATTAGAATAACATGTTTTTAGAACAATAGAGGACATCCCTGGCCTAAGAGCTTAAAAAAATAAAGGGGAGAAGAAAGAAAGAAAGAGAAAAGAAACCAGAAAAAAAGAAAACTAACTTAACAAAATGCTCTTCTCACAAATTAAAATGTACTTATTTTACCCGACCTCTGGTTTTCTTTGGAGTCCTCTCAACTCTTCACTGGAATTTTTATATTAGGTATATCTCTGGGTCTCTGGGCCTACCTTTAGAAATAATTGGTCATAAAGGAGAAAATAGATCAATCCTTAGAGGAAATACAGTATGATGGGTGAATTTTTCCCCCCAAAAAGGATTTTATTTGAAAACATATTGGTAAAAAAAATTGTTTTGTTTTTTGTTTGTTTGTTTTTTGAGAGAGAGAGAGCATGGGGGGAGGGGAGGGGAGAGGAGCGGAGGGAGAGATAATCTCAAGCAGGCTCCATGCCCAGCACAGAGCCTGATGCCCAGCTCAATCAGACAATCCTGAGATCATGACCTGAGTCCAAATCAAGAGTCGGACACAACCAACTGAGCCAGTCGGGCCCCCCACACAAAAATGTTATTTTTTTAAATCTTGACTTCAGCAGTTATTGTATTGCCCTGTTCCACTACTACAATTTCAATTTTTTTTTTACTCTGATAACCTTACATCTTCAATTTCATTATGTTATTCTGTTTAAAAAAAGTCACCCTATCTGCTTTTGAAGGATAAAATCCAATGCTGACTTGTCACTCAAAACCATCTGCAAGCTATACATAACTTTTTTTCTGTTATCCCCTCAATCCACACTCACCACCTTTACCAGAATATTCTTGTCATTGACCTACTAATGTGTCTTTATTCAATATCGTCCCAATGCCTGGTACGATCCCAACTTCATATGTTGAAATTCTACTCATTTCCAAGAGCCAGATCAAGGTTTTTATGTTCCCCATCCCACAGCCAGAAATTAGCTTTTTCATTTTTCTGTTCCCACCATACTTTGTACTTCTCTTATTGCATTTATCATATGCTGGTTTGAACTTTTGCTTTGTATTTATGTACTTCTCTTTTTTTTCCTGGTGGATTGTAAACTTAATAGAAGGGGTCAACATCATATGCTTTTTTTAAATAAATCAACTTTATTGAGGCATAATTTACATATAATAAAATGCACCCAACTTAAGTATACAGTTAAATGAGTTTTGACAAATATATACAATCATGTAACCACTAGTATAATTAAGACATAAATATTTCCATCATCTACTTCCCAGTCAATGTCCAACCCTGGCCCCAAGCAATCACTGCTTTGCTTTTTGTCATTATAGATTAATTTTGCCCTTTCTAAAATTTTATATAAATAGAATCATACAATTGGAACTAGTTTGTGTATGGCTTCTTTCATTTATCATAATGTTTTTGAAATTCAACCATGCTGCTGCACATTTGAGTGGTTTGTCCCTTTTTATTTCTGAGTAATACTTCATTATATGAAAGTACATACCATAATTTACCTATCCACCCACCAATGAACATTTGGATTATTTCCAATTTAGTTATATGAATAAATTTGGTATGAACATTCATCTACAAGTCTTTATGCTTTCTTTTCTCTCGGTTAAATGGTTAAGAATGCAATTATTGGGTTTTTTATATTTAACTTTATGTTAAATTTAATTTTATATGTTTTCCTAAGTGGTTAAAACATTTTGCATTTCCACCTGCAATGTGTGTATCAGTTGTTCTATATCCTTTCCAATAATTGACCCCATTAAAAGCACTGTTTTTCTTTCATTTTAAGTATAATTGACATACAGTATCCTATTAGCTTTAGATGTATATCATACTTATTCCATATTTTTATGCATTATGAAATGATTCCCATGATAAGCTTAGTTACCATCTATCACGAAGTTATTACTATATGATTGACTATATTCCCAATGCTGTATATTACATTCCCATGACTTATTTACTTTATAACTGGATGTTTATGTCTCTTAATCCTCTTCACCTATTCTGCCCCCTCAAAATCCCTTCCCACTTTGGTAAAGCAACAGTTTGTTTCCTGTATCTATGAGTCTGTTTTGTTTTGTTTTGTTT